>NW_009260185.1:955647-969818 GCF_000687185.1 Egretta garzetta
AGCTTCAGATGTTTTGGAGACACAGCTCCCGGTGCAAAAATACCTACTCCCCATAAGTTTTCCTCCCCCAAAGCTTGCGTTTTGGGGGAGGCATTGCTTAAAGCAGGAGGAGCTTCCTAAAGCTCAAACCAGCTGGGGATTTGGCCACAGAAACCCCTTTAGGAGAAGCAGACAAGTCAGGGTCACCCAACAGATTTGCCTACCCCGCTCCAGCTTTGTCCTTGTCGCCGTGGCTGTATTTGTGGCTTGCAGCAGATCGGTCTTGCAGGGGATGTCTCACTTACGGCGAAGACTTCATTCCCAATAATTTTCAGACGTTGCTGCCCTCGTGATTTATCCCCCTTCAGTTTAGATCTCGTTTTTCCCAATTTTACCTTTGTCTCCAGGAAACCTCGTCTATTTTCGTGCAATCTCCTCTCTCTCTCTCTGGCTCCCTGTAGCCCAAATTTGTCTTCTTTTCATATTTATTTCAGTATTTGTCTTTTTCTCCCCATGCAGGCTGTATTCTCAGGATTTATCTCCTCTGTTTCCATGATCTGTCTCTGAGTCCAGTGACTTTGTTTTTCCTTCTTCAGCCTTTTCCTTGGGTAATATTGAGCAGTGGCATTTGCTGAGGGCTGAGGGATGGGGAAAGGGAGAGGAAGGGAGGGGTGGAAGGGTGGTGGTGGGGAGATACAGATGGGGAGAGCATTTTTTTGAGCCTTGGCCCTATTTTGGCACGTGATGCTCAGGGAGCAGCAGTTGGTTGGGCACAATATGGGCCAGTGTTTAATTCAAGCATCCGGGGCTCCTCTTGGTGCTACACAGATATTATACCCTGAAAAGGAACATTTTGGGTCACTTTGAAACCTCTTTAGCATCGTGTGGGATGGGAAGATGCAGCTCTTGGTACAGCACAGGCTCTTCATGCTCTGCAAAAGTCAGGCGAGAAAGGTCCCCTTGCCTCAGTTTCCCCTTTCATAGGGAAAAATAATAATGTTAATGCCCACATTTCACAGGGAATGGAAACTTTCTTCAGAAGAAGACTTCATTCAATAGTGAAAAGACAGAGAAGTTTTTCTAGAAGAACAACAACTCAATTTTCCATTAAAAAACCCAATGATAACCTTAAATTTTCAAAAATATTTGGAGTTCCTTTCCGGTTTGGGATAGCAAAAGGAAAAAAAAAAAAAATCAAACAAGGAGTTTCAACAAGTTCTGGTTGAAAAGATGAATTTTCCTCCTCTGTACATGGCCCCGGGTGATTTTCAGTGGAGACCTATCAGCTTTGGGTTGTGATCGAAAGTTTCAATAACTGACAACGAAGGAGGATGAAGCCCTGGGGGGAGAGTGTGTGTGGGGGGGAAAAGCTTCTCGGGGTTACTTGCTTCCAGCAATTTGGGTTATTTTATTAATCACGGGAGTCTGGGGAGCAGCATCCGCATGACTCCTGCTGCTTCCCACCCTCCCATGTCCAACCAGCGACGCCAAAGCCATCACTTACCCCCCGCCGTTGCCTGACTGCCGCAACGTGATGTATGGTGCAATTTCCAAAAAGGTGCTTTGTTTCCCCTCCCTGACAAGCACGCAGGGAGCTGGGAGGAAAAGTGATACAGAGTGAAAACAAAATCATCTCTGCACTTTATATGCGGACGTCTGCTCTGCCAAAAGTCTTGTGCACTGGGGAAGGGCAACGCTTCATCCCTGGGGGATTTAAAAGCCGGGCAGACGTGGTGCTTAGGGCCAGGGTTTAGTGGTGGGATGGCAGGGGTAGGGGAACGGTTGGGCTTGGGGAGCTTAAAGGGCTTTTCCAACCTCAACGATTCCATGATTCTATGATTCGTGCCCCTTGCTTCCCATCGGCATCACTCGCTTTCGATGCAATGCTGTTCAAAACTGCCCTCTGGGAACATCTCAACAGACTCCCCGTTCCCTCAGCCCCAAATACATCTTTCCACCCTGTCTTCTGGCATCTTCCAAATAGTTCTAAATATCCCTCACAGGGTAGCTAGTGTGCTCCATTTGGCGCCTGGATAAATCTGGGCTGGGTCAGAGGCAAGCTTGCATGAAGGCATCTTTTTAGCTCACCAGCACTAGTGATGAGCCTGAAACTACAAATCCCTGTACACCCCTTGCACCTCGTAGGATCCCACCCTTCCCTCACAGCGGTCCTCAACCATCCCAGCTCCCCGTCGAGGTCTCCCAATCCTTGAGGGGCTTTTTTTCAAGGCTTTCCTTTTATTTTCCTCCTTAAGCTTTGCACATTCATTAAATTAAAACCCAGCTCATCTCTATTTCCATAAAGATTGAGGTTGCGGATGGCCAATCCTATTCGTACTTCCATGGTTTTATCTTCAGGAAAGAAGTAAATCTCTTCCTGAGATGCCAATGTGCCTGTGTATTTACCCATCAGCTCAGGATTTCCAGCGTTTCTCCAGCCTGGCTGGAGCAGCTGTTTCTCCTTCCAATGGGCTGCTGACAACCAGAAATCCCCAGCAAAGGCTCTGGTTTGGGATCCGTCCCAGGAACATCTTCCAGGGACGTGATGATTTAAACTTTTAAATGAAAACTAACTAACCAAAGCCTTCCAGCGCTGCAGCATCGCTTTCCTCCAGCGGCGTGGCAACCTCACAGCACATCCCTTTCCTGGGGCTGAAGGGAACCTAAAAAAAATATAAATGTATCAGAGGCCTCCTTTATCAAAGCACTTGAAAGAAGCTGATGTGCAGACGCCGCATGTCCAATTTATTGCTGCCACAAAGCCAGGTGATAGTAATGAAATGGCAATTTGGGGAAATAACAGCGTGGCCGCTGCCTGTGCCATGGGGCTCTCTCCCCACTGTGCTTATTAGAGGGAAGGCAAAGGGGGAGGTTAGGAGAGCTGTTAATTTTGCAGAGAGCTGGCGTAGGGCTGGCAGAGGAAATAGGGAAAAAAAAAGTGGATTTCTCCAGGTCTGCGGGCGCGTGGTGGGAGGAATACATTGAGCATGATGAGACGACAGGGAGAGCGACTTCTTCCAAAGGCTGAAGAGCAGATGGAGCTTGGAGAATTGATAGGTGGCTTTCCAGGCTCCAAGGATGCTTTTTGCCTCATCCGTGATATTTTTCTGGTGGATTGCAAGGGGTTCAAAGCAACAAGGATCTCCAGCCATGGAGGCTAATGTTCTGCTCCTTGGGCGCGTCCCACCAATGAAGTGGTGGTGCTCCCAGCGCCAACGCTGCCTGTCTACGGGGGCTGCTGAGGAGTTGGTAACTATTATTCCTGCCATCCTCTCTCTGAGCCGCTCCTTTTCAAGCAGCAATTCAATTATGGCTACTGAGAGCAGTTATCATCATAATCAGTCACTAACCAACCAGCAGTGCTCACGCAGAGGTGCTCCTTTAACGGAGGAGACACAAAGACCTTGGGCAGATCTCGGGGCGCTCATCTGAGATGAGCTTCCACACACCTTTTGGCTTATCCAGCCCAGCCTCTGCTTTTTGCCCTTTAGGGAATCAGTCTCGAAAAGGGTTCAGCCCCTGGTAAAGCCCAAGCTGCCTCCAAGCATCCTCACTCACTGTCATTTATTTCTCTTCTCCTCTAGCAGAGCAGGACTGCTCTTCCAAACCTTCCCTCTGATGCACACGCGTAGGTGAGGAGAACATCTCATCCCTCTTCCTCAGTGTCTTCTTCAGGAGCAAACCCAGCTCAGACGTGGGATTTATTGGGCAGAGAGCATATGCCCTCCTTTCAATCGCATATGATCCACGAGATGTTTTTACAGATCTAATTGTCACATATGTTTGTTGTGAATCTGTAATGAGGGGCCAGAGCAGATGGCAAAGGCTGGCTGCCAGTCACGCTTCCATAATACTGTCTTTCTCTAAGGAGGAGGTGATGGGATGGGATTGGACTGGTATAGCAAGGGATGAAGACTCCACAGGTCAGTTTTTTGGGCTGAGAAACCTTTTTCTCCCTTGTGCAATGGCCCCTTACCTATGACAGGCAACCAAATTAAAAAAACCCCAAACCTGATGCTTAAAGCTGATGGGTTTTTTTGCATAACACCAACATGGAGACCTGATTTTCAGCACAAAGACCATATCCCATCCATTCCAAAATCACCCCCATCAAAGCAGCATGTGGGAGGTCCAGCACACAGCTCTGTAGCCAGCTTGGGGGGCAAGTGGGGAAAATCTGCTCCCAAAGGACATGGCTGCATCCTTGCTGCCTCCCCGAGCTAAATTTAAATTACCGTGCTACCTGAACTTTATGCGAGCGTCACGCTGGTGCGATGCTATAAATACGGCTGAGAAGACACTTCTATTATAAGTCACCAATTCCTGAGACTTGGAACTAGAACTGGGCAAATGAAAAAAGAAAAAGAGAGAGGAGAAAGAGGAGGAGAGATGGCAGAGGTCTGCAAAGATTTAGTTATCCCTGCTCGGGAGATGATCCCAGGGATGGCTCGGGAAAAATGCTGCCCCGAGGAGGAGCCTGGAGAAGGCACTTGCACGCACGAACCACAGCAAACCCAGCAGCAGAGTGGAAAGCGTATTGAGCCGCCACGTTTTGAAGTTAATTAGCACTGGGCAAATCATTAGCCACAGCGGCCCTTTTAATTAGAGCTGCAGGGCTCTGTTTCACTCTGCGTTGGCACCGTAGCGTTGTGCTCACGCCGGCGAGGTTTTCATGGGCTGCGATTCCTCCTGGGCAGCTCCTGCCATCACGTTGTTTCCGCGACCGAAAGGTTTGATAGCATCCTTATTTCTGCTTCCCGGCATGGGTTAGGATGCAGAGACCTCGCCTGTGGTCTTGCAACTAAATGCAGCTCCAGAGGCCAAATTCAGAGCATCGAACCGCTTTTACAATTAAGCTTAAGGTGGCTTTGCTTTGCTTTGACCTCATTCAGGCTCTGGCTGGGCTCTGCCCTAAGTGAAATGGCCCCTTAATTGCTCAAACAAAGGTGTGCGTAATTAATTGCCGGTTTACCAATTGCTTCTTTGAAATGCTATGGAAAAAACCCCCTCGAGCAAGGGACTTCCCTCCAGCGCTGGGGAGTCACTGCTTCGGGGTTCAGCTATTTCTTGGCTGCCCTGTACCCCTTGCATCCCTGGGTCTCCGATGCAATTCTCTTCAACCTCTCCTTCAAGACCGATCTCTCTTACCGAGCAATTACTTTTTCGGTTCCCTGGGGTGATGGCTTAGGACCGGCTTTACCGTCACTGAAGGGGGAAAAAATGGGAAAGGATGAGGCTGTTCTTGGCTCATGATGGGAATACTCTGGTGAATTTATTTTATTAAGATCTGATAAGGGAATGCTTTCTCCTGCCTCATCTCGAAGGCACCGTCTCCCTCCATCGCCTGTGACCTTGGCAGTGGTTATTGGGCCGGACAAGAAAAACCTCCCATTTTCTTGCAATGTCATCCATTACTCAGCTGAACAGGCGGGCGACAGGAGAAGATGAACGCACACACAAGAAAAGAGAAGCCTCAAAGAGAGCACAAATTAAAATGACTGAGATCAGATAACAAGGAAATACAGTTAAATTGTTTCCTTCCTTTCTCCCTCCGGTCTGGCCCGGGGGGAAATCCTTCTAATTAACCATTCTGGGCCACTTGATGCTATTTTTCTGCAGGTTTGGGGGGAGCGAGGATGGAGCTGGAGATGCTGAAACTTTTTTTCCCTCCTCTCTTCTTTTTCCCCATCCCTTCCTTGACCTCTGCGGTTATCTCCAGACTTATCAGCAGCACAAGATGGCTTTTTTCACATCAGTAAGCACCATCTGAAATATAACAATCTGAAAGAGTACGAGAAAAATAAATCAGTGCCCACAAACAATAGGCAAAACAAATATATATAAGGACCAGTGTGGATGAGTACGATTTAGTCATAAAAAAGCCCCAAACAACAAAATCTGAGAATCTTCCCAGCATTAATTGCTTATTTTTCCCTTGGGGAGAAAACGTTTCGCAACCTGAACCAAAGATGGTTTGGTTTGGCCTCTTGCTTTCTTTTTTTTTTGCTGCCTTCTCCTGTTTTAAACGAGCTTTCGTTTTAATAAATGAGATGATTGTTTTCTTTCCTTGGGGTGCTGAGCCCCCGTTGAGGCCACCTTGGGGTGCAGGATGCCCCTGGGTGCCTGGGGGACGGATCCTGCCTCCAAGAGCAGCAAAACTTCCCTCTGCCCAGCATCCGTGCAGATGGAATGAATGTTCCACTTTGGAAATGGGATAATTTGGCCAAGACCTGACCCAGCACTCGCTGAGGCATGACGTGACCTGGATCAAGCCTTTTTACCCAATTTGCCTCATTTTTAAGGATGGGAAGAGATGGAGCCGGGCTGGGATAGAGGCATGCATGGAGCCTGTGCCTGGTCTTGGTTCAGCCCTTTACCCACTGCGCAGTGTTTGAGGATGAATTTGCTGGAAGCAATCATTAAAAATAATATTAAAACAATTAAAAAAAATTATTCCTTTATTTCCGCAGGCCGGAGAGAAGTGGAGGAGGGATGCTTCGGGTAAGAGCAGCTCCTGTTCTTCACTGAGTTCAAATGGCAGGAGTTTGGTTTACTGGGGAGGACCCCAGATACCCCTGCATGTGGTTGGGAACATCAGAGCCAAAATCACTCTGTCCTCTCCCCATCCTGGCTACCGCCCTCGCCCAGCTCCCCGTCCTCCAGCCGCCTCGCTTCCCTCCTCCGTTTGAAGCTGCGTCAGGTCTGGAGTTCAGCTTAATCCAACCGCTAGATGTATTATTCATTTCTACGCTTTAATGATGTGATAAAGTTGCTGGAAATAGGGAAAGGCTCATTAAACTGCCATTTGAATATAGAGCACAACTAAATTTTAAGGGAGAGGGAACCTCTGCCAGCCCCGCACCTTCTCCCCTCCCTTCCCCGCAGCCTGGAAGGAGCCCTCAGATCGGTGTCGTTGCTGAGATGATCACAGCTGGGTGGTTGGCAGGAGGGGATGTGATGGTGGGGCATCCTCGAGCATCCACCTCGGCTCCGGTGCCTGCGGGTTGGGGTCTGGCGCGGGGGGTCTTTCTCTCCTCTCTGGTTAAAAGTGCTGAAATCAAAGGAGGACTGAAGCGTTGGAGTTTGCTTCGGCTTTTCTGCCAGAGGCAATAGCATCTATAAAAGATGATCTGGGTCCTCTCGGTCCTTTGTGTTTCCGAAAAAACCCCCTCGGAGCCTCAGTTGCACCACTGGCAAAGCTGAGCTGAGACAGGCTAGGGGTGCTAGAGGACAAGGGGGTGGCTGAGCTCAGTAGGGTACAACCAGCCCTCCATCGCCTGGCCAAAGACATGGGCAGAAAGCAGCTCCTTGATGGGCTGTGAAAGCCCACTCATGCCGTGACGGAGTCGTTAGAGGGGAGATATAAACCACAGAGGGGTTTGTTTAGGGTTTATCCAGCCCCAGTAATGGAAAACTTCCCCTTGCTCCCAGCCATCCCCCTTCTCTTCACATTTTTTTCTCTCCGCCCTGTTCTCCTGTACAGTGAAGGGATCTCGCTCGGCTCTCCTGATCAGAGGTTGGCTTTGATCTTCCCCAGAGAAGCCGGCTTGGTGGAGATGCTCAGCAGCCCTCGGAAAATAATTGCACCTCGCTGCAGACGAGGGGAGAGATGCCTGTCATCCCCGGGTTCAACACGTGGGCTGGGATGCTGAGCAGGGATGCTCACCCGCCGCCTGGCCCCCATGCCTGCCCCTGCTTAATCAGGCCCCACGGATGGGCAGGTATAATCCCCTTGTGGTGCTTAGATATCTTAGTGAAGTGTACAGGAAAAATGCATTTGCTGATAAGTCTGCAGATGCTGAAAATGCCTTTTCTCCAAAAAAAAGTCGGTGTTTCACCCAAAAAGCTGGTACCAGGTGTCCCCTGGCTGTTGGTGGCCCCCAGCAGCTGGGTGAGCAGCGTGATGGGGAGGCTCAGAGCAGCAGCAGCCTGGAGAAGTGGAGATTCAGCAACTCTGCCATCGTTTCCCCTACAAACGTCCCCGTGTCCATGGCTGATGCTTTGTTAGGGCACAGGATTATTTCGCAGGGGGTGCTTGGCCCATTTGCCTTTTGATTAACAGCTTCTGTCCTTACCCCGTTGCTGGATTTCAGGATGCAGATTGCCGTAGGAATTAAAAAAGAAATAATAAACCCCAGTGGCCTTGTGGCAGGAGAATGAATCCTCGAAGGCCATGAATCCCAAAGCTTTAACAGCCCCGTGGTGGTGACGGTTGAGTGGTAAAACCCAGCATTGCCGTGGGCTTGGACTCTGGCAAGAGGTGGAACAGCCACCGCACCCCCAGTTCAGTTCTTGTGGTGCTTCATCACCCCCAGTTTGCATGCTGGGCTTCTTCACTCTGGTTTGGGATTTGGAGACCCACCAAGCTGCCACACCTCCCTTTTCTTAAACCTAACTTAGCCCTGCGGGAAGAAATTTCGTTGAGAGTCCTGCTGCGCTGACCATCGCCAGTTAATTGCACGCTGCCTCCTTAAATTTCCCTTGGCTTGTTTCTATTGGAGACGGGATTTGTCTCTGGTTAAGTCTGTCATTGCATTTCAATTCTCATCTCTGCACACACTGGGGTTTGTGTAGCAGTTTACATTTATTTTATTTTTTTTTTTCCCCTCTTTTTTTTTTTTTTTCCCCAAGTGCTTTGAGATAAAAGTGTCATGGAAATATGGTGTCATTGTTATGATAATGAGGCGACTATTTGTGATGTGCCAGCACCCTTCTCGCTGGTATTGAACCACTTGGGAACATCTCGACATCCCCCAGGTGGCATTTTGCTTCCACAAAGCCAACAACTTATGCTAATATATATACATAGCAAGTGCTGTGTGTCTGTGCGTGCGTGCGTGCGCGTGTGTGGATACATATATCATGTGGGCGTGATTGGAAAGCAAATTCTATAAATAAATCCCATTATCTTATTACACTGTAATTTTCTATCATTATCTGCAGTGTGGATCAGATGCATCTGCGGGCTGCGATGAGAGCGAGGGGCTGAGAAGTGGCAAACTTCGTCGTCGAGCAGAGGGCTCCGAGGGTGGAGGAGTTAGGCAGGGCTTGGGAATATCTGCAGCCCTCCTCTGCCTTGCAAATCAATGTAAGTCCCAGCCACCGAAGCACAGCACCCCCAAATCTGGTGCAATAAACCCCAATATTCTCCCTTGGCTGATCCCCACCAAGCCTGGACCGGCCGCTGCGGCACTGGAGCAGGATGCGTTGCTTATGCTGGTCATAAGTTTTAATGGTTAATCGTTCATGCAGATGAGGGAAAAAAAAAATAAAAGCAAAAAATAAAAAGCCAGTGCCTAATTTTTAATTTGAATGGATTTGGCTTCTGCTTCCAGCTTTCGCTTCGCATCGTGCCTTTGGCTGATGGATTAAAGAGGTTTTGCCATGCCCGGTGTTTTCTCCCCGAGAAGGTGCTTGCGTGCTGTAATCAAGTCACTCTCATTCTTCTTCTTGATAAGATAAAGAGGTGAAGCTCTTTAAGTCTCCCACTGTAAGGCATTTTCCCTGCCCCTCGGGTTATTTCTGGGCCTTTCTTTGCACTCCTGTCTATTTTTCAGCATCCTTTCTTTTTACCAGGTGCCTCCCTTGGGACTGTTGGGAGCCGCGCGGTATTGCCACCAAAACCTGCCGCGCTAAACCCACCACAAGATCCTTTCCATGCAGCCCTGGGTGCTGAGATTGAAAATCCGTCCTTGTTCTGACCCCCAAAACCCCGATTTTTCCAAGCAATCTGGCTCAGCGCTGCCTATGAACCCCAAAGAGGTTTGGGCCTCTGACTTGGAGTCAACACCCAGCAGAAAGATCAAAAAAACCTGCGCCAGGAAGGCTCAGCCTTTTTAAAAAAACTCATTTAAAAACCAGCAACAGGCTTTGGGATTTTGATTTAAAACATTTTTGAATAATCTTATTAGCCAGGAGAGGAAACAGGACTCCTGAAATGACAGATTTATAGTTTTTCCCTCCTTAACTCCAGGTCTGCAGCAGATTAAACACACCAGATAGACTCACAGAATCACAGAATCATAGAATTATTTAGGGTGGAATAGACCTTTAAGATCACCAAGCCCAACCGTTACCCTAACCCTGCCATCCCACCACTAAACCAGATGAGGTGGATCTTTTTCATGTTGTGAATACGGTATTTTACAGGGGTCTATGGGAGGTGGGTTTCTGCCCCTTGCTTATCTGGGGCCTGGGATGAGTACAAGAGCCATTTCCCAACTTACTCCGCACTGGGCTGATGCTTTGACCGATAACCTGTGAAAAGGTTGGACTTGATGATCTTAAAGGTCTTTTCCAACCAAAGCGATTCTATGAAAAGAGAAAATGGCTTCTCCTATAACCAGAGAGATGCTGAGATCCCGGGTCTTGGAGTGCAGAGCCTGGGATCCTCACCTTGGGTGTCACTTGGATCATTATTCCATCGACTTAATAATATTTTGGAGATGTAGCCAGGTGGGAAATTTGCACTGGAGATTTCTTTGGCTGCCTTTTGGTATTAAATTAGTGAAACTGTGTTGGACTTTCCCCACAAGATGAACTTTCGAGGATGAGAGATGAAACAGCTTGATGGCATTAGAAATATTTTGTATTCGGAAGATCAAGGTTTTGTTCCGCGACTCCTGAAAATGAACATTGGAACAGGAGCAAATGCTTTGCCTTGAATGGCTGAAGTTCAGTCCCAGGTCAATGGCTACATTTTCTCTCCATGAAGTGATCATTAATTTCAAGCTTACGGTTTATTGCTGGAGAAGACTACAAAAAAAAAAAGAAAAAGGGAATGTGCCATCCATTGGGCTGGGGCATGTGCTGGTTCCTCGTATGGTTAAGCAGCTTGCTCCGGGCAAGCTGAAAGTCTGAACATCCACTTTCTGAGGTCTAGAAAAGCTATTCCAGGTCAACCTAAAAGATTTTTTTATGACTCCCACGTTTATTGCATTTGGACTCTGATGATGGAAGTACCTGGTTTTACAGGTGAAGGGATACAAAAAAAATAGCCTCAATAAAACTGTTTAAAGTGCTCTTAAATATGCTTAAAATACTTCCCTGCTGCTGCACGTGTGGCTGGAAAGCTTGTTCGTGGCTTCGGCAGGGTTTTGAGCCGGCTCAGGTTTTGCTTGAAGGGTGTAAACCCATCTGCCTCTCGTTTGCCTGACGTCCACGATTCCTAGCTGGCAAACCCAACCGTTTTTAACACTGAATAACACATGATATAAGAGAGAGAGAGGCGGGCAGAGTACGGGAATTACGCTGCCTGCCGGCCTCGCCAAGACGGCCTCAGAAATGAAGGTGAAAACACCATTTCCGAGCTTTCTTGAGCAAGTTCAAGGTGCATCAGACAGAGACAGAGCTGAAGTGTCTCTCAGTGCATCGTCTCCCCCATGGTACATTTTTTTCCCCTAAAAGCTGGATGGGGTGGGAGGTGAATGATGGCTCTGCGCTACTCAACCCTCTGGGTTTGCCAACCCATATGAATTTGGTGGTGGCAGCCCAAATGCCTGGATAAGGCACTAAAACCTTTTCCTTGTTCATTTTCCCGTGTTCCTCGCAAGCAGCCGTGGGTCTGCAGAGCCCTAAGGAGGCACCACCATCAAGAAGCAGCAAATCAGACTTGTTTGAGGTGAAGGCTCCCCAAAAACCAGGAATAAATCCAACAAAACGTCGATGGTGACCTGACAAATGGCCACAAAACCGGCAACTCCTCTCTTCCCAGCGCTGCTGGTGGGGTGATGAGTGGCAATGATGCTCCTTAGCATCCATCACCTTGCCCTGTCCCTTCATGTTGCCAACAACTTTGTACCGTGCCCAATAGAAAAGGTTTCCGAATTTGGCAGGGCCCTGAGCTGTTATGGGAATGTGCATCATAAATTAAAATATCTGGGGGTTTTTTTGCCCTCTGGAAAAAAAAAAAAATCAAGATAACAACCATCTATCCCAAACCACCAGTCCCCCCAACATCTCCGAGGGAAAGAAGCCGAGGAGCGGCAATGTCTTGTAACGTGGGATATGATGCTGTATTGGGCGTTGGCTGCGAATTTTGGCAACAGACCCAAACTCCTCTTGATTCCCCTCGATCCCCGCTCATCGCTCGCCACCCGGGAATTTCCTCTGGTGAAGCTAAAAGGGGGGAAAAGCCATAAACCCAACCTGCATCGTGGAATATTTGTTGTTTCTGTTGTGGAGCTGCAAAAGATGCGGTGTCAGAAGATCCTACAAACTGCAAGTTGTTACCTGGGCGTATTGATTTAAAGTACCTGTCGGTCTTGATTTTTAAAAGTGTGGTTGATTGCTGGCAGGTTTATAGGATTATGGGTTTAATTGGATGCCTGTGTTTTACTGGGTATAAGTGAAATTTATGGCTATGCTACCTGTGGTGAGAAAAGCATCCCTCTGGCATCCTCCTCTCCTTGGGCGAGCGGAGGGAGAGGCAACCGGTGGGTGGCATGGAGGGCTTGGGGCGGGAAAATAGAGGGGGGGGAAGGGAAAATCCATCTTAAAATGGCTACCAGGGAGTTAAAATGATATTATTAAGATTGCAGAGCCGGGCAATCCAAAATTAAGAGTTGCAGGAATTGAGACTACCTGTGAGTTAAAGACAAGGCGGTTGTTAATTGCCTGATTGCATATTATTTTCGGAAGGGCTGATCTGCATATGCCAAATTTGCATAATGCAAATGCTGTGGTTGGTTTTGTGAGGATCGTGACGGGACCCAAAAGGGGTGAACTGTTGGGGTTGGATGTGGCTGTGCTGTGCCCTCCCAGGGGGCCCTCTGAGGGTCTTTCCACCGCGTAGCTGGGTGGTAGCAAAGCCAATTAGTGCCAGGAACTGATTAAACCAAAGGAAGCACCGAACAAAATCGGTGAGCAATGGAAAGGGTTGGTAACAAATCTCATTGTCCTTGCAGGGCATATCCTTGCCTTCAAATTCAGCCTCACTCCATCAACTCTTCTATGCTTTTCTGGCTTGGAACAAATTCTGCCAGGTCTCCTCCGGGATCCCAGGAAAAATCTGCCTTTCCGTCCCTGCTGGGCCGTGTCGGCTCTTTGCAGCAGTTTCTGCCATGCCGCAGCTTTTCTCACCCCAAACCATTCCAGCTCCATCCTCTGCAGGGCACCTGAGATGGGATTTTTCCAAAATAGGTGGCCAGAGCCCCCCCTGTTTAGGGCTTGCTCTGCATCGCTGGGCAGCCAGACCCCAGCCTTGAGCTAAAATGAGGATATTTCCATTGCAATCCCCCAAGATGCTTGTTCCCGGTGCCAGAGCAGACCCACCAAGCCGACAGCATCATTTTCCAAGCTCTTAGCGACCAGACAAATCTTCAAAGAGCCACTGAGCGAGACATATCTCCCCCGTTCACAGCCCGGCCCCCCCTCCGGCACAGCGCTGACATCTCCCGCCTTTCATCCCGCATGAAGAACATCTCTGTTCCCAAAACGCTCCGGGGGTTCCTCTTTTCTTCCACCCTCCCTCACCCGTTTCATCTCTTTTTATAATGTTTAATTTCTTATTGCCTCCCCTCACCCCCCCCACGCCTTGCCTAGGTCCCCCCGTGCTGCTGAGTCCTTCCCCAAAAAGACTTTGCCGACCTCCGAGGGGTTGCTCTCCCTCTTCTATCACCTGAGTTTCCCAATCACTCATGTCAGGATTTCTCGCCTTACCAGGATCTTTAATGAACGCAGCCAATAAAGACAAACCAGTCTCTCCTGAGAGGACACAAACTGCAGATTTTTTCATTGCTTGTTTTGTTTTTTTCTGAAGAAGTCACCAGAACCGAGCAAGAGGTTTTCCTTCCATGGGAGCAGCCCTGAAAATCCCCGTTCATCCACATCCTCCTGCATCACCTCCGTGTTGGGTATCCCCATCCCCTCTGGCATTAGCACAGAGAATCATAGAATCATCAAATGTTTTGGGTGGGAAGGGACCCCCAGAGGTCACCCAGCCCAACCCCCCTGCAGGAGCAGGGACACCTTGAACCACAGCAGGTTGCTCACAGCCCCGGCCAACCTGGCCTGGAATGTTCCCAGGGATGGGGCCAGGGTTTCACCACCCTCACTGGAAAGAATTTCTTCCTTAGATCCAGTCTAAACCTCCCCTGCTTCAGTTTAAAGCCATCCCCCCTTTGCCTGTCCCAGCTGGCCCTGCTAAAAAGCTTGTCCCCCCCTTTCCTCTGGGCCCCCTTGAAGCCCTGACC
>NW_009260185.1:969992-971877 GCF_000687185.1 Egretta garzetta
CAGAGCAGAGCAGAGGGCCAGAACCCCCCCCCTCGACGCTGGCCACGCTTCTCCTGATGCAGCCCAGGGTAGGGTTGGCTTCTGGGCTGCCAGCGCCCATGGCCAGCTCATGTCCAGCTTTTCATCCCCCAGCACCCCCAAGTCCCTCTGGGCAGGGCTGCTCTCCATCCTTTCTTCCCCCAGCCTGTATTGATACTGGGGGTTACCAATCCTTACTCCAAAAGGTGCAATTTGGAGGTTGTAAGCCCCAAAATGGACCTTAAGAGAGTGCTGAGAAAATTGCTGGAGCTGCCAGGGCATCATCTGCTGCCTTGGGCACTTTTGTCCCAGCGTAGCCCCAAAAGGCTGCAGCACCCGTTGCATGCACGCAAGGTGAAGAGGAGCTTTACATCGCTTTCTGCTGTACTCAATGATGAAACGAGGAGTAAATGATGGAGAGAACATCTGTGCAAGGGCAGGACAATATTTAGGGCTTCTAGGATGGCTCTAATTAAGCTCAGCTTTTCTTGGAGATCCCTTATCGCTGGCAAAGAAGTTGTGAGGGCTAGTGGCAAGGGCATGGGGCAGACGGCTCTCATGGGTCTTTGCCCCCTTTTGAAGCCATCATCTCCAATGGAGAGCAAATCAAAACACACTCATTCAGCTGCATTTTATAACTTGTATGTATTTTTTGGTGGTGGTGGCGGTAATAATAATTAGTCATAAAATCTGATGGACAAAAGAAGTTATTAAACCCAAGACGGGCCAAACCACCAGCTGGCAGAAGCTGGTAAAGCTCTGCGGGGAGCCAACCCCCCTCCATGCCAGCTCTGGTTCGCTGCCGCTGTCGGGAAGGAAGCACAGCCGAGATGGCGCGGGGACGCAGCATGAGCAAGGCTGCAGCTCTCCTCTCACCGGGCAGACACCTCGGAGTCTAAAATGGCCTGAAATTAGGTAGATGCCTTCAAACAGCTGCTTGCACGGAAGGTAGCTGATTTCTGAGCTTTGCCGTTTGAGCAAACGCATTGATTTAGTGACAAATATGTGGGGAGAGGTGGTGGTTCGGGCCCTGGGAGAGGTAGACATAACCCAAAATGTGTCTCCATCTAAACTGGATCCTGCTGCTGTGGCTCCACCACTGCCCATCAGCTCATCCTGGACCGAATCCAGCCCATCCTGGACCAGCAGCGTGCTTTGAAGGCTGCATCAGTGCCCTATTTGGGACGATTGAGGAGCAATTACGAGGAGAGGCGTGTGAATACACTCATACGGGCTCATTAAACAGAACAAAATTCAGAACTGGAGTGCGCCAGCTCCCTAATTATTGCATTTTGCAGCCAGGGAAGGCTGGGACTTAGCAGCCGCCGGGGTCCGTAAAGCTGCGGCTTCTCAGTGCCTTGTGAGCATTGCGGTCAATATTTAGGTCACCTTCGGCTTTCACAACCAGACTGTATCGGTAAACAGGCCTCCTGCTTCTCTGCCAGTCACCTCCAGACACAGCCGAGACGGGGAGGACGGATCCTGCCATGAACTGGGCTCATCTGTGCTGGGCGAGCCCTTGACCTGTGGCTTCTGCCCCTCTGCTGCAGCAAATACCACATTGCTTCATGCACTGGTTTTTCTGTCCTCACCTGCTTTGCTCCAAGGAAATGTGGGAGGATGGATGAGCAGGTGCTGCCCTCTTCCTCTGGAAAATCAGGGTCCCCTCCACCCAGGGCAGCATTTGCAGGATAAAAGGGTCATCGAGCACCTAGAAAGCTGGACAGTGAAGAAGCAATCTGTGATTTGGGATGGGATGGGTGGGGATGGGATGGGATAGGGTGAGGTAGGATGGGATGGGGTGGGATGGGGTGGGATGGGGTGCGATGGGTTGGGATGGGATGGGATGTGAGGGGGTGGGATGGGA
>NW_009260185.1:972227-980126 GCF_000687185.1 Egretta garzetta
ATGGGAGGGGAGGGGAGGGGATGGGATGGGTGGGATGGAATAGGATGGGGTTGGATGGATAGCTGCCCCAAAGGATGCTGGAGGGAATCAAGAGGGATTTTCTTAATCGAGTCCTGCAACCCTCCTTTGAGAGAGCTGTCAGGGATGCTGCGCAGAAGTAGCATCGTTCTCCACGTGTTTCTCCCTCCCTTCAAAATGCTTTTCCAGCAGCACCTTACTGGCTCCCCCCCACCCACTGGCACCCCCAAGGATATAAACTGTGGGCAAACCCCACCACATGCTCCAAGACTCAAGAGGTGTAACATCAGCACGTGCAAAATGAAGCGGAGAAATGGCTGCGGTTTATTCTTTCATAACGGCCAAGTGACAGTGGGTGACACCCAAAGGGTGATCTACACATCTTTGAATTTATCAGCTGGCAAGGAGGATATCCTGGAGATTATAAATATATATTTATGTCTGTGATATAAACTCAATGTGTAGCAGCAATTAGGATCAAGAGGAGGCTGACAGGATATTTTAAAGCAGGGAGAGGGAACCATATACATGCGTGGGTTCTCATATGTATTTATGTGTGTACATTCGCGCTGATCTCCCTGAGATATAACAAATTGATCCCTGCGGTTTAAGAAATGCGATACCCAAATTGCGGACACAAATTTAAGTCTTTTCAATCTCCCCTACCTGTCCTCAGCTCAGGGAGGTGGAGGGAGTCTCACTGACTCCATAAAGTTATAGGAGCTGATGTGGCGCGTTGGAGCCCGGCTCTGCGCAGCCTTATCTGTCTTGATGGCAGCAACGAGCCTGCAGGTCCTCAGATTTATCCCTGGGTTTTGACAGGCACCGAGCCTATCTGCATCAGACCATGGGCAATCCCACCTCAGCCCAATGGGGACCACAGTCCTCCTGGTGTCCTGGGGCAGGTTGTTCCAGAGATGAACAGGGCAAGAGTAAACCCCCTCCCCGAATTTGCCCAGCTGACCAATATCACAGCATTAAAACTTTCCATCCCTGGCTTAATGCAGCTTAATGACTTGTTTCCCCTCCTAATTGCTGCTTGGCTAACAGCAGATCCTTCCATCAGGTTATCCAGCAGGATGCCTGGGTGTTTTCCTGCCAGGCTACAATTAATTCAGAAACCACTGCAGTGCATGAATAGTTTAAGCGGTCTTCGCCCATCGCACTACCTTGCACTTCTTGGCTGAATAACGTCACCCAGCTCATCGCTCGGGGTTCTTACCCTCCTGGGTCGGTTCCTTTGGTTTTCTCTCGAATCCCTTTTCACTTGAATAATGTAAATATTTGGATTGGGTCAGAAAAGCCAATTACCCCAAAGCTTCTTGTCTATCTTACATGAAAGATGTTGAGCAACCACCCTTTCCTTGCTTCTTCCAGGTTATTGTGAGACATAGAAGTACTGGTCGGTGGGTCCCAAATTCAGGTGACCCTACAGGACCCTACAGATCCTGATCCCAAATGGAATTCAGCTTTTCAAGTGAAGCTTGAAGCCTGAAATGGGGAGAGGTGATGTTGCCTGAAGGCATGGGACATTTTGGTCGCTGCTATTGCAGCTGGACAGCTTTGTTCGGAGCAAGTGGCATCTAAGTTCCCCCTTAGAGGTCAAAATCCTCCCAACCCTAATCCCTCCTGTGCCCAATATGACATTTTCCAGGCTGCTCAAATGAATGGGTTTCTTTAAAAATGAGAGGGAGTGTTGCTAAAATTATGGTGATGCTGCTGTCCTTGATTTGCTGCTCTGTGTGGCACTTCAAGCCTTGTTTCAGGACGTCTACGCTGCTCTGATAACTGCCTGTCAAAATTAAATACAGGTAGCACTGTGGTCCTCAGGCATCTCCCAGTCAACGTGTCCATCTTCAGCTGGAGAGGAGGCACATGGACCCACAGCTGGGATTTGGGGGATGCATCCCACCCCTGGAGGTATTTAAAAGAAGGAGAGATGAGGTGCTTAGGGACATAGTTTAGTGGTGGGATGGCAGTGCTAGGTTAATGGTTGGACTTGATGATCTTAAAGGTCTTTCACGACCTAAACAATTCTATGATTCTATGCAGCTCTCATGCATGGGTCAGACCCTGCTCAGCATCTCAAGGGGAATGGTGGCAACCAAGTGATGGGTCTGGAAAATTCAATAAGCCCAAGGTCTGGAGCTTCCGCAGAGTCCCCAAATCCTGACCAACACCAGGTGCAGTGGGTAGCATCATCAGTGCTGTGTCAAAGCCACTTCACCCCTGCTGCGGCTTGGTTAAGCAAAGCAGAAAGGAGCAAACCATGGAAAATCTCAGCTGCATCCACCTGATGGGCTCTCCCACCTGCTCAGCTCTCTCCATCCCCAGTCCCAAAGGCACCGAGTGATCAATGCGAGTTTAGGCACCTTCGTAGATGCTCCTAAGTGATGATTTGCCAGTGGACCAGGAGTGGGACCTGACTCACCTCACGCTGTTAAACCACCTCTCTCCAAGTGCCAAGTTGCGCGCACAAAGGCAATCCGCAGCAGGCATCGTGGGAGCTGTCTGCCAGAGCGTCTGGAAGCTCTTACTAATCAAAGCAACATTGATTACACAGAGTTTTGCAAAGGTTTCTTTGCAGGGATGATGCAGGGAGACTTTCAAAGGGGCAGGCTGTCAGTCAGCGTATGGGGGATGTTATATTGAGGCCAGAGATCCTGCAGCATTTTCCTAGATTAGAGATTAACGTGCTTCTAATTAATTCTGATGCTGTGTAATACGATAAAGTTGTGTCTTTTTTGTGATGCTGGGCTAGTTCATAATCCAATCTTTAATTATTATCTCTTGCTTTTAAAAAAAAAAAAAAAAGAAATAGTCTATCACGTTATAATGCCGGTTGGGCAGCGGCCATCGGGAAGCCGGGGGCTTTATACATTGATGGAGGCAGTAAATTTAAAGTCTTTCTTTTCATTTAATGAGCTGGATTGTCTGAAGTATCTGACTGGCAAGAGGTTTGAAACTATAAAACCTCATTGAGGCTGATCACAGCTTTCCAACCCTGATACCCGGGGAGCAGACACCAGCGGGATGGGGATGGGGAGAGGTGGTGGCCATGCCCTCGTTGAGCTCTGCCAGTAAAGCACCATGGATGGAAAGCTAGGGCTAAGAAAGAGCCACAAAAAATAATTCAAGGGCTGGCAAAAAAAGGCTTTAAAGTGCTCCATCTGCTTAATTTATTAAAAAGGAGACAGAGAGGTGACTTGATTACCATGTCTAAGTAGCTTCACAGGGAGAAAATGCCAGATACTAAAGGGCTCTTTAAGCCCTCAGAGAAAGGCAGAATGGGAACAAATAGTTTGAAGGCAGAGACAGGACAAAGTAAAATAAGAAACTGCATTTTTTTTTCCAAAATATTGAGGGTGCGAAACCATTGGGAGGGACTACCAGGGGATCAAGTGTCTCTGAGGCTCTTAGCATCTTTGGAGCAAGAAGGGCAGTCTCCTGAGAGGGCACATGCTGGTGCCCAACCTGGGATGCCGAGAGCTGCAGCTTGTGTTGGGGCCCCCTGGGATCTGGGGTGCACGGACTCATCTTTGGAAAATAAGCCCTATGACCCCGAAAACATCGCTCAACTCATTCCAAAATGATGCGCCTTGTGTTTTTCCCATTCTGGCAATCTTCGTGGCTGGGGGATATTTGTCTTAATTTACTACTAAAGGCATCGGCAATCCTTTCACTTTGTTTTCTCCCTGCAAACAAACAAACAAACAAATAAAAAAAGCATTTGCTCCTCAGGAAAATTTTTAACAGTCATGTGCTGTCCAAGAGCTGCTTCAGATGGTGGCTGAATAGTCTATCGCTCTCTTTCAACGCTCGGTCTTCTGGGTATGCATTTGTTTGCTTTTGTTTTGCTCTCAAATAAAGTTGTAGCTTTGTTCTTGCCTTTCCAAATGCCCTTAGTATGCTCGGTGAAAAGCCGGGAAATAATGCTGCCAGCTTCTGCAAGCCTGATGGGAGCCTGATCAGACATGCGATTCCCCAGCATTTTTATTTACCAACAACAGGCTCTTATCTCCAGCTATGCCCAGCTCTGGAAAAACTCCCCTTCACCCTGCCGTTCCCCCCTGAGTGAGAGCTGTGATTTGTGTAACCGGCTCCGCCGTAATCTCTTGCCTTGATCAGAGCTTCATCCCAGTTAGCTCCCACCCGGCTGAATTTTTGACTTGATAAATTGGATGGGGATTTCTACGGGATCTCGGGGCCTTTCAGGCTGCTCGTTGCTTGGCTGAACTTTGTCAAACACGAGCTGCCACACGATTGGCAAGGGAGATTTGGATGTGGCGAGTCGGAGGGAGCTGGAAAGGCATAACACGGCTCTGGTCCCAGGTTTTGTGCAGGGGCGGTGGGATGGGGAGGCATCAGGGCTTCTTAAACAGAAACAAACCCAAGACTTCTCTGACCTTCACTTCTTTCCTTACATCTCTGCTAGGAGCTGCTTGTGGCAACTCGACGCCAGGTTTGATGGACCATGGGGCTGATCTGATAGCGTTGCTTGGATGCTCTTACGTTGCTGAGTTATGGATGTGCTGCTAATGGTACAGCCTCGCCTCTCTATAAAAGGGCTCCATCTAAATTCTAATCTTTATCTCTTCCATATAGCCTACACGTACTTATGTGCATCTGTTATATCTAAATATTTATTTGTAACATACCAGCAAAGGTCCTTTACCTCTCTATTTACTCTGCTTTGAAGTATTGATCTGTAATTACCCATGAGTATCTTGCCTGTAAACATTTCCCTGCATATGTACTTATAAATACCACTTACCTCTAAATATCACCCGGCATTTTCACCTGTAAATATTACTTGCCAGGAAAGGGCCATGGCAAACTTCTTAAATCAGAGAAATGAGGACGCTCGCTCCAGAACATTTTGTGCAAGGTGGAACAGAGCCGCGGAGCTCTGGGCCGAGCACAGCGCAGAGAGGTCGGGCTGCCCGGCAAAAATTTTAGACCCATTTTGTGGTTTCCCTCTGTCCCCTTAAGAGGCAGAAGCCACTGCTAATTTTTTTCTGTGGCTGACCTTCAACTTCACTTCTGTCATTTAGCATGTCGTCAGGCATAATTAGGAAGTCCAGCAATACTCAAGACCTATTGATGATGGTATTAATATACAGCAGCTTTTATCCGGCAAAACAACACAAGCTTTAGAAACCAGAGGTGTGCATATGTATAGATGGATGTGGCTGAGATGGCAGCCCTGAAGTGTAGGTTCCTGAGGGTTGGACAAAGGATCCTGCATGTGCTATGGAGAGAAATTACTGTCTGAGAGCAGCAGATAAAGCCTCAAAAGATGCCAGGCGCTGGGGTATCCTTAATAATGACCTGAAGGATGAGCAGAAGAGATAACTCCAATTTTCACCCAAAGAGGTGCATCACCATGAGCATATTTACTACTAAACCCCCTCACTTTTCATCACCAGATGGAAATCTGGTAGCCTTTTCCCAAGAGATGGCCAGTGCCGAATGCTTGGAGGAAGACATGAGATGCTGGATGAGATGAATGACCTTGAGAAAGGGTGCTGGTATGGGATAGTGCTGAGTGAGGCCAGCCACAGCTTATTTGTCAGCACCTTACTTCAGCATTTGAGGTGGTTTAGATGTGAAATTTGGATTTTGCCCTTTGGAAAGATACTTAGCTCTGGAAACTGAAAATATTTGGGAAGGCGAAGCCTTGTCTTCATGTGGGCATGATGTTTTCAGGTCTGCCCAAACCCATGGGGAGATTTGCCTTAAGAACAGCTCTGAGGGCTTGACGAAACCTTCATCGGGGTTGTGATGTCCACCCTCAGGAGTGAAGCTGGCCTTTGTTTCAGGCAATTCAAGCACAAAGCCTGATGGAGTCAGTACGGAAATCCATAGAGCTGGATTTCAGGTGTACACCAGGCTGACATGGGACTGCCCAGCCATGACTCGAGGCCTGGGAGCCCGCATCCAATATATTATGGAAAAAGCCTTTTCTTTAACCCAACTGAGGTCTTCTGCTTGAAAAAAAGCACAGAGGTATATCCCGTACAAACAGCTCTTCTCCAGAAAAATGAGGTGCATCCCTCCTAAAATGGATACTCCTACCTCACCCCTTGGATTGCTCCATGCTTTGGTGCTCTGGTTTCTGAACTGAAAAGAAAAAAGGTAAAAAAAAAAAAGGGGGAAAAAAAGGAAAAAAGAAAAAGTGTGGGTTTCCATGGAGACAACTGCTCTGTTCTAAAATCTGAGGGCAGGCAAGCTCTGTATTTTGTGTTTTGATGCAGACGCTTGGGTTTAACTTTAGGGAAAGGGTTGGCTGAGGCTGGCAGCTTGGAGCAGAGCTGCTTGGAGGGGAGGTTTTTTGGTGTGGGGCTGTGTAACCCTTTTTTGTTGGATTCTGGGGGTTTCAGTCAAAAAAGGGGGAAGAAAACCCTCTTCAGTCCTCTACAAAGAAATTTTCCAAAGGAAAAAAAAATTAACATAAGGATGATGAAATCATCTGGGGCATAAAAAGAATCTCAACATGTCTATGATGGAAGATCCAGCCTCCACCCAACACCTCCCTTTTCCAACAGGGACAAAAGTGTCCTCCTCTGGTCATAAAGCACTTGAGAAGTTAGAGGTGACTTGACACAGCCAGGAGCACTCAGATGAAGGTAGTGATGAAGCAAAAGGACCTTGGGCCACAGTACGCCTTTGCTTTCCACACATCTGCTCTTTAGGCAGAAATTTCGCAAGCTCGGTAATGATGTGTTGGGTTCTTCACAGTGGCTCATGAGCTCTTGATACATTGGGGCTTAATTGATTAGCTTTTCATGGTCTTGATTGCAGCAGCTCTAAGGAATCGCAGGGAGTGAGGAGCAGGAGGTGACAGGAAACGTTAGCACTTCATTTGGAGAGCCGGGCTAATGATTTGTGTGCAGGCAAAAAAAAAATTAGAATTAATTCTCAGGGAAGAAATCCCGCTTTGACGAATGTGAGGTCTCAAATCTGCTAAGGACGTGTCAAACCAGGTGGTGAGGAGGAGCTGCTGCCCGAGGCTTAACCCCTTGCAGGATTTAAAATAGTGTGGTGTTGAGATACAATAGTGACCCTTGAAGGTCCTTCCAAGACAACTCCTTGGGGCTTTCAAGGCCCAAGGTTCAGGAAGCATGGGCAGGTTGCTACCAAAAATCAGTGAAGGAGTGAAACACCAGCAGAGCCATGGACCGCTTAATTAATTTTATATATATGTATTTAAGATGATCTTATATTGGCTAGGGAGACAGTGGAGAGGGAAGGTGGAGGGAGTATTTGGCAGGCAAGCTAGATGGAGAAAGCCTTTCTTGATTCATCAAGAGATGGGCAAGGACAGCAAGAGGGCTGCACGCCCTGCTTCTGTCCATCTCCAGTATCTACTAACCCACTGTGAAAGCCGGGTCTATAAATGTATATCCCCTAACACAGAGAGCCCCGACGTGTGAGGCCATCGCTTTTTCCCCAGCGTATTTGTTGCGTTCTGCTGGAAATCCAGGTGTCCTCAAGCCCCCCCTGATGCAGAGGGAAGGGGTCCTGCAAAAAGCAGCTTTGAGCCCCCCTTTTACCTGGGGATCCCTTCCCTCCTCTCCACAGGGAGAAGTCCTAACAGAAAGATTTACTCGCGGCACCAATCCTGAGCGCAGGCTGGAGAAAGGCCACTTCGAAACTCCCCCTACGGAGGGAATATGAATGCTTTGTTTCAATAACATTTAACAGCGATTGCCTCGGCAACCTCTGGCCTGCTGTGATTAAATATTAATATTCTTCTAGTCTGTGCTCTCCCTCTGTTTTTTTTTTATCTGGTTTCTAAATGAAGTTGCCCAGTTTTGGCCTTCCTTCGGGGCACAGGGATGGAGCAGGGATGAGACGTGGGAAGAAATGCCAGGTTCA
>NW_009260185.1:980144-995717 GCF_000687185.1 Egretta garzetta
GGATGTTTTGCTCCCCTGGAAAATCCATCTCCTTCATCAATCCATTTTGCCCACCAAGATGATGACAGATTGATGGCATTAGAAGAAAAACACTCCTCAGATGCCATTCCCGACCCTGATTCACCCAAGCTCCCCGGGTGCTCCAAGCTTTGCTCTGAGCCTTACAGAAAAAAAAAAAAAAAAAAAAAAACCGGGCTACAAAGTTGCTGAACTCGGGGGAATTTAATAACACTCAGCCACCAGCAAAGCGATTAAATGCCGGGTCCTAATTCTGTAAGTGCCTCGTTGATGGTTTCACCCGGTGCCTTACGGCACGATATAACTAATCGGCTAACGGGCCAAGCGAACGTCACAGCCCCAGCTCTGTTTAATCCAAGGGGATCACGCCTCCGCCGGGTGGAAACGGCGATGCTGGAATGAATTGCTGTGATTTTTTTTTACCGGTGATCGAAGGGATGAAGGAAGAGGGTGGCAAGTTGGTGGCTGGTTTGCTGGGCACCATGGTGGAGGGTTATTGGGGGTCTGGTTGCCTTTTGGGCACCCCATGGGGGGAAAGAGGGGATGTAGGGTTGGATGTTCCCAGGGGGAGGAGGAGGAAGGCAGAGAGAGGGGTGAGCCTGGCTGAGGCAGGCCTGTGCTCCCTCTCCTTTTCTACTGGGTGGTTTCAACTTCAGGTTTTGGCTTTTGGACCGAAATAAGCCCTATTTCCCCTAAAGTTTCATACATATCTATAGAAACGAAATTCCTCTTAACAAAGGCTTTTTGCTCTGGGCAGTGCCATGTTCCTGTTGCTCAGCATCGCCCTCTTTTTGGGCTTTGTTTTCTTGAGAAAACTCCAGATCGGTTGGGTTTCAGGATGCCTCAGGGTTTTGCTTGTTCCTTTTGGTCCCTGGGCTCAGCCAGCATCAGGAACCAGCTCCCAGAATGGAGAGCCCAGGATGGCCCGCAGCCGGCAGCGACATCCCTTGCTCCCGCTGCACCGGTGCCTGCGTCCCCGCTGTCCCCTCTCTCTGCCTCCGCAGCAGATGATTTGCTCGACCTTTAGATGGAAGATCTTCAAAAATCAGCCAGGCTGATCGGGAATTTAATGCTGATTGAGGAGGTAATGTAGCTCTCCCCGATGCGCCCCGGCAGGCTGGGGGCAGTTTGACGCTCCCAATGGCGAGAGCTTTCAAATGAACTTCACAGCCGCAGCCCTGTTTGATCCAAGGGGATCATTTATTTTAGTTTTAAGGGACTAAAGTGTGTGAACGCTGGTGTCTCACTGCTGCAGTGGCTGAAAACCTGGGCGACTCAGCAGCTGTGCTCATGGCTAAGGTGCTCCATCCCAGAGGAGGCTGCATCCAAGGGATGGCAGAAGCATATCTGAGCTGCTCTGGGTACCATACCCTGTATTCCCCCGGCTTTCAGCATCCCTACATCTCTGCTTTATAGAGATATTTATTAAACATATCTAATAGTGGGATGGGAGCAAGACCTGTGATTCCTTGGGGGAAACCAAGAAATGCAAGCAAATTTTCTCATGGAAAGCCATGGCTGGATTGCTAGGAGGCAGCTCATCCTTTTGAAACAGGCTCGGGGCACTTTGCAAAAGAGGTCATGTGCCAAAAAAGCTCAAAGACGTGGTGCTCTGGCGTAAAAGGCTCTGCTCCTCCCAGCCCTGCTTTGCAGGAGGAGGCGGCCCATCCCTATAGACCCGGGATCTCCCCAGGAAAGCGCCCACTCTTACAACCATTTTGCAACAACCATGTTGTTCTAGCTCCAAAAAATAAAGAAGTCTAAAAAAAAAAAAGGACAACAAAATATATCCAACCCCAAACAAACATGTCAATTAGTGTAATCAGCTCTAATGAGGAAAGAGAAGCCAAATGCAACCCTTTGTGTTGCTGTTTGGGTTGGCTCATCGCAAGCAACCCCAGCTCCTCTGCCCCACGCGTGTTGGAGGGCAGTTGGGGCATCACGGGAGCACGTAGCCCAACCTTCCCTGCCGGGTTTGGGGTCAATGCTGACGTTTCTTTTCCTTCTGCACGTCACCCCATTTCTGGGAAGGCGATGGAGGGCAAGTCCCTGACTCGCGGTGTTCAATTTGAAACAAAAGGCGATGATTTATAATTTGCCGTTATTGTGCTGCTTTGCAGCGCTCTGTCATTGCGAGCCAACCCTGGCAATTGGGCCTTTGGACCAGGAGAAAAAATTGCTTTTCCTTCCATTTTCCCAATAAATAATAATAATAATAATAATAATAATAATAATAATAATAATAATGGCAATAATGAAATCCATCCCTCTCCCCCGCTCCCCTCCCATGCGCATCGTGGTGAGCCCAGCTTTCAGCGTCGGGTTATTTATCGGGTGGATTTGGGCTGGTTGACTTTAACGCAAGCTGTCGCCAAACAAATATCCCTGCGGCACACAGGGTATTAAAACCATCTTTCATGGATTCAAATCTTGCAAGAGGGGCCATCAGAGAAGCAAGGACCGGGACTGGAGGCTCGGTGTAACTTTTCCCCCTCTCCAATGACTTGCTACGAACTTAGCATCATCGCTTGCTCCCCAAACCCTGGCTGGGGATATCAGGGCTATGCTAAGCCCTGGACCAGAGGGACGGGGGGATGAAGCAGCCTTCGCAGCTGAAAAATCCATCACAATTAACTGCTCTTCTTTGCACTCCCCTGGATGTAAGGGGGTTTATTCATTTATTAGTGGTGCTGAGTCAGCGCTTACGGGCTGGGCAATACTTACTGTGCCTGTGCAGGGTAATGGGTGCTGTCTGGGGAGCATTGGACACCTGGGTGCGGGTGGCAGGTCTGCAAAGGTAGCTCCACCCCCCCGGGACTTGCTGCTGCTTTTTGCCTTTTTTTTTCTGGGCATCTGGGATAAGGAGAAAGGGGGATAGGAGGGATATCTGGTGGCAAAACAGCATGAGCCAAGTAAAACCTCATGGCAGGACTTGAGGGGGGGTCCTAGCTGCGTTATACCCCATCTGGGAGGCAAAAAAAGGAGGATAAATGAGGAGGACAAGCCACTATCCCAGAGGACAGAATGTGGTGAGTATTTCAACCTTTGGACCCCCCCGAATCACATCGCCGAAGGTCTGTACCAGGCAAGGAATTGGCCTGTATAAGAGAACTGGGGGCTGCAGGCAGCTCCACCATGCAAACGCTACATCTAGAAGCGCTCAACCCCAGCCAAGCGTTCCTCCCCGTGTTTATTTTGGCAGGACCTACATTAACCACCAGAGGCACTGCCAGCCCGAAGAGCATCCCCAGCCCTTCCAGAGTCCAGACACGTTGGAGTCAAGATCCCTGTGAATAATGAGCTTGAAAACAAAGCAAAACAAATCTCCTCTCTTAAAAAAACCCACTAGAAATATTGGCCCTCCTGACTCCTCTGCTGCAGATTTTATTTTATTTTTTAAATTTTTTATTTCTCTGCCTTTTCATTCCCCCTGGAGAAATGATTTGAGGGACGGCTGCTGTCTCTCCTGCTCCTCCGTTGCTCTGCAAACAGCCAGACAGCCATCACACAGCTCCTTTAATGGCCCAGCAACACATATAGCGAATAAACCTAAACAGGGAGCCGCGGTGCTGGCTTCCCAGCCGACACCGTGCTCCCGAATGGAGCCTGGGTGATGTTTCTCTATAGATCCAGCTGCCAGAAGCCACTGTCGCAGGCAAAGCTGCTTCTTTATTAAGGGAGGTGAATATATGTGGGTCTGTGCCTGGTCCCTGTGTGGTCCCTATGGGGACAGGAGAGGCGATGGGGGTGTTTCGAGGCTGGAGGATGCTGAGCTTTGCAGCGAGGAGCAGAGAAGAGGTTCGGCGCAGACCGGGAGGGACATGTATGTGAAGTCATTCGGGAGCCTGGTGGGGCTTTGCTTCAAGCAGGGTTTAATCAGAGCCTGGCAAACAGTTTTCCTAAAGGGTTGGTGGGACAAGCTGCGGGGAGAAGGGCCAGAATGGTGTCGTTTCAAAGAGAGTGGGCAAAACGTAATCATATACTGGAAGGACTAATCCCGGATTATCATCAGGGGTTGGAAGGGATAAACCATATCTAAGCACACAGCTTTCATCCCACAGGGCTTTGCAGAGCAATTGCACGCGGCCCCGCTGAATTGCAGCCGCCTCTGGGGTGCGGAGACCGTCAGCGAGTGCGGACAAGCCACTATCCCAGAGGACAGAATGTGGTGAGTATTTCAACCTTTGGACCCCCCCGAATCACATCGCCGAAGGTCTGTACCAGGCAAGGAATTGGCCTGTATAAGAGAACTGGGGGCTGCAGGCAGCTCCACCATGCAAACGCTACATCTAGAAGCGCTCAACCCCAGCCAAGCGTCCCTCCCCGTGTTTATTTTGGCAGGACCTACATTAACCACCAGAGGCACTGCCAGCCCGAAGAGCATCCCCAGCCCTTCCAGAGTCCAGACACGTTGGAGTCAAGATCCCTGTGAATAATGAGCTTGAAAACAAAGCAAAACAAATCTCCTCTCTTAAAAAAACCCACTAGAAATATTGGCCCTCCTGACTCCTCTGCTGCAGATTTTATTTTATTTTTTAAATTTTTTATTTCTCTGCCTTTTCATTCCCCCTGGAGAAATGATTTGAGGGACGGCTGCTGTCTCTCCTGCTCCTCCGTTGCTCTGCAAACAGCCAGACAGCCATCACACAGCTCCTTTAATGGCCCAGCAACACATATAGCGAATAAACCTAAACAGGGAGCCGCGGTGCTGGCTTCCCAGCCGACACCGTGCTCCCGAATGGAGCCTGGGTGATGTTTCTCTATAGATCCAGCTGCCAGAAGCCACTGTCGCAGGCAAAGCTGCTTCTTTATTAAGGGAGGTGAATATATGTGGGTCTGTGCCTGGTCCCTGTGTGGTCCCTATGGGGACAGGAGAGGCGATGGGGGTGTTTCGAGGCTGGAGGATGCTGAGCTTTGCAGCGAGGAGCAGAGAAGAGGTTCGGCGCAGACCGGGAGGGACATGTATGTGAAGTCATTCGGGAGCCTGGTGGGGCTTTGCTTCAAGCAGGGTTTAATCAGAGCCTGGCAAACAGTTTTCCTAAAGGGTTGGTGGGACAAGCTGCGGGGAGAAGGGCCAGAATGGTGTCGTTTCAAAGAGAGTGGGCAAAACGTAATCATATACTGGAAGGACTAATCCCGGATTATCATCAGGGGTTGGAAGGGATAAACCATATCTAAGCACACAGCTTTCATCCCACAGGGCTTTGCAGAGCAATTGCACGCGGCCCCGCTGAATTGCAGCCGCCTCTGGGGTGCGGAGACCGTGAGCGAGTGCGGGGAGGGGGGAACACCGCTGCCAAGGACATGGGTGGGAAGCTTGACTTCAGCTTGACCAAGAGCCTGGAGACCCTCACTGGGGGGAACTGCCTTTCTGCAGGGTCCCATGCCCATCGCCACCTCGGGTCCTTTGCATTTTTTGGGTATCCTGACGGGAGGTGGACCCATCCTGGTCTCATGGCCGGCATCGTGACTGCTGGCTGGCGGACATCACGTTTCTCCTCCTAGTTTTTCCTCCTTATCTT
Source organism: Egretta garzetta (assembly GCF_000687185.1). Taxonomy (NCBI): domain Eukaryota; kingdom Metazoa; phylum Chordata; class Aves; order Pelecaniformes; family Ardeidae; genus Egretta; species Egretta garzetta. The sequence continues at coordinate 985,685 of NW_009260185.1, forward strand.
TTTGGCTTCTCTCCTGAAGTACAAATTGACCTCTCAGAATTTTCTCCTTTAATGCCCTTGTTCTAAAATGTTAATAACTGGTCAGTGACAGGCTGATTAAGCCTTCCTTCCCTCCTTATTTAGATTGGTGTCACTGCACCAGCTCTAACGGAGCCGTAAAGAACATTAACACCCGCTCGGCACTGACAGGGCAAACTATTCCCTGGAAATTGATAAGGGCTTTTTCTGGAAATGAATTTGGCGCTGGCAAAACAAACGGGTGCCTTGAGCTCCATCCATCTCCCTTCCTTTAATAACTTTCATTTGTTTGGCGCTATCTCCAGCCCCGATTAATGTAACAAATGCTTTTTTGTCCCAGCAGGGGTTTTTGCAGGAGCTTCAGGTGGGATGGCTCAACTTCTCTCCCCTCCTCTCTACCTCTTGGCTTGTGAGCGAGGTTTTTCTCCCCGTGTAGCACTCAGCAAGGTCTCAGTCACCCAAACTCTGTGCTAATGGCCCCAAAGAACTTGCTTTTCTCATAGCATCATGATCTAGTTAGCGGTGTCCCTGCTCCTGCAAGGGGGTTGGACTAGATGACCTCTAGGGGTCCCTTCCAACCCAAAACATTCTATGATTCTATGATCATGTCTGGATCTATCTATATCTACACCTATATCTATATCTGTAACTGTATCTGTATCTATATCTATGTCTGTGTCTATGTCTATATGCCTATGCCTATATCATTATCTTTGTCTATATATAGATATATCCTCTACCTACATCTTCATCTTCATCTTTATCCTCATCTTTATCTTCAGCTTCATCTTTACCTATCTTTATCATCTTTATCTATACCTATACTATGCCTGTCTATATCCATATCCATATCAACATCCATATTCATATCAATAACATCAATATCAATATTCATATCATATCCATTTTATCTATATTGATATCAGTATCTATATTCTTATCGTCTATATACATATCCCTGTCATCCATACCCATACCCATATCATCTACATCTACATCTGCAGCTACATCCATATCGTTCACATCCATATCATTTATATCCATATAATCTATATCTATATCCATATAAACTATATCTATACAAAATATATCTATACCTGCATCTCTCTATATATATCCATATCCACAGCATCCATGCCCATAAAATCAGTGTCTACATCTACATCCTTACCATGCATATCCATGTCCATGTCCGTATCCATACCATCCATGTCCATATCCATACTGTCCATATCCATACCGTCCATATCCATACCCTCTATATCAATATCTGTATTTGCCTAGACTGAGAAGGGGCTGAGGGGATGCCGTGAGGAAGAGGAGGGACGGGATCTGCACGGGGAGGTGAAGCCACCACCCAGGGAAGGACCCAGGCTCTGGCTGCGAGATTGCGCTGCTGAGCAAGAGCTGGTCACTGCTGAGGGCTGGGATGGGACCGGCGAGCGCCAAAGCTGCTAAACCTGGTGTTTTGGAGGAGATACGCCCTGAAACAGAGCAACAGCCTTAAAATTGCTTTTCCCCCAGGTAACAAATTGCCTCTGCTTGCTCAGGCTGGGCAGCTCTGGCCTGCTGCACGGGGAGGGGAGGGCAGGGGCGCCCAGCGGGAGATGCCCCCGCTCTGGTCCTCATGGAGACTCATTTCTGTTTCTGCAGTTCTTGCTTGAGTGATGGCTCTCGCAATCAGAAAAGGCTTTTTCTTTTTCCCCCAGGTGCAGGTTCGTTCTGGAAATTCTGCCAAAATAACCCCAAAGCTCCGACCAAACAAATGCTGGGAACCCTAATTCGGGTCCTGCACCCCAGTTTTATCATATTAAGGGGATTTAAACACGCTCTTACCCCCCCTCTGCGGGTGGGAGAGTTGCAAAAGGAAGAGGCTGGAAGAAGGGATGAAGCTGCCAGGGCTTTTGGCTGGGTGCAAGGATAAGCACGTGAAGCATCGCTCTGATGTCTGAGCACACCCAAATCCCCCGTCACCCCGACCCCTCGCAGGGCACAGCCTGAGCCTTCCTGACGATGGGCTTTGAAACATGGAGCTGGGGCTTTTAATTACCAGCAGAGAGGAGAAAAGAGAGGGATTTCTTTTACAGCTGAGTAAGTACTGCATGGGGCAAGTCAAGAGTTGTTCCTTTTATAGGCTGTATCCCACTGTTCGGATATAATCTCTCATATATGTGTCCCCTGTAAGTACTCATATACAACTTCAGGGTGGCTGCACCCTGACCCTGAGACTGCTAAATCCTCCCCCCACAAAGCCCAGGGCTAAATCTGGAGGCAATACCGGTGAGGTTTATTCCTGCTAACCGGGTTGCAACACCGCTGCAGTGTTTTAAAACATGCATGGCCCTCGCCGAGCCATGCAAAAAACCTGGAAGAATGAGAAAGTGCAAATGGGAGAAGATAAAGTCGATGCTACAGCAGCTGGAAAAAAGGAGATATATATATGTATACATGTTTTTTCAAGAGTGAGAAAGAATAAGCCTTAGGCTTCGGTCAGCTGTCACTGGTCTGTGATAAGGATGGGGGAGTTTAAATCCCATTTAGACACAGTCCTCGGGGAAGTGCTGGAGTGGGGAAGGCGGCGGGAGGCAGCACGGATCCGGAGGGTGGAAATCTCTCCTCTGGAGCAGGGATCAAACCCGTCCACGAGTGCCTCCAGCAAGAAAAAGCTGGGTGCTTGATCTCTCTCCACGACTTCTGAGCCACCGGGTTAATTTTTTCTTTTGTGGAGGAAGGGCTTTTCTAAGCCTTTGCTGAGGCTTTGGCGTGTATAGAAACAAATGTGATATCGAGGCCAGGGTGGAGGGACGACTTGAAGCTTGTCTGGATTTTGCTATATGTCATGAGGCATCCAAGTCCTTCCCTGCCGCTTTATTAAAATGGTATAAAATAAAATCCGTCCTCCCATTTGCTTTCTCTAGAGCTGATTGCCTTTTGGAGCAGCGAGAAAGCGGGGGCTGCTAGCCCAGGCAGCACTGGCTCCTCTGCCAAGCAAAGCACCAGGGGAATGGGGCAAAATATGCGAGAATAAAACCCATCATGCAAAATAAAGCCTTGAATCTTCACCTGCAAATGAAGAAAACATTTTTCTGGTGCAACTGAATAATTAAAGGGGGGTTGCAAGGGTGCAACACGTACTGCCCTCTCCCCATCATCAGTCTCTGCAAAACATGTGATTGCTCCAGATGGGGGGATTTTGAGCCAAAAAAATCCTCGGAGAAAGTGCAAGTGCAGTTTCAAGCCCACAGCTTCGCCCGTCTCTACGAGGAGCCCAATTACGAGAGCCAGCGGCTCGGTATCGACCCCGGCAGGGAGCAGCGTGGAGCTCCCCAGGGCCCTTTATCCCCGGCAATACGGCTGTGCTGAGCAGAGGGGTCACAGGCAGGGAAAACCGAGGCTTTTATTAGAAGATATGGGCAAGAGAACCTAAATCTCAAGGAAAACAAAAATCAATAAAGAGACATGGAGCTCTTGGCGACTGCGGGCAAATTTTCCCTTCTCATTGCCTCAACGATCGTGCCACATAGGCCATACCCTGGCAGTTAGGTGTAGGACTTTATTCAGGATAAGTTTTGCAAGCCATTAAAACATGGGGTTTTTTTACACAATTATGACTCCAAATAGTTTTTGTCTAGGTTTAGGAGCAACCTAAGGAGCTGCCTTCCTGCTCCGTCCTCGCTGGTCCTACCTGCCCTGCATCAGCCCTTGGGCTCCTGCTTTAGCTATCTTGTGTGGGCAACTGGTGCAACCCCTTGCCCCAAGGTCTGCTCACTGCAAACATCAGGCATAACTGCTGTTAAGACCCAGACCTCAAATATCCAGAAATAAAAGAGTAATCATTGGCCAAATAACGTATACAGGAAAGCTCCAGATCTTTCTAGTTGGGTTCTAAGCAGAGGAAACCTTTCCTACATGTTTCTTCTTCCGCTTGCAGAGATTCTGGCGCTTGCCTTCAACACCTTCCAGTACTAATAACTCATTCCAGGTAGCAGGAGATGGGATCTGGATTTGATTACTGATCTGATTTAGTCAGTCAACCCAGGTGTCTCTCTGCAGAGATTGCAAGTGTTTCATGGACAATTTGCAATGAAAGAGAGAAGCTTAAGGACTGATTTATTCCATAACAATAGCAATGATAATAACTGAAGGGCTGGATGTGGGCAGCATCCAGCACAGGGGGTGCCGATTCCACCAGGCTCTGCAAGCTGCTGCAACGCAAGCAATAGCAGCAGATGTGATTCAAAAGCGAGGAATCTGAATTTCAGATTCTTCTGGCATCTTCTCCTCGGCGTAAAGCAAGAATATGGAGGTCAGAGCTCCTCCGTGGTGATTTAGGCTAATAATTGGGGTGATTTCTGTTGGGAAATCAGAGTTAGATCTGTTGCAACCCTTGCCAAGTCACTTAACTTCTCCTAGAGCAGTCCCTGTAGTGAGGAGGACCCTGTCTCACCTTGCAAGGACTGTTGCACGAGGCCGGAGGCTGCTCAGACCTCAGCAAAATGAGAACAGTGAAAATACAGTAAATAGGTTGCGCACCACGGCCGGCGTCGCCGTTCCGTGCATCCGTCATGGGAACAGGCTGCAATCAGATGTTAAGAGCTGCGGTGTCAAAAAAAAATCTTGTCCTTTCTCCACCTGTACCTTAGCTCGCTTTATTATTCAGGGAAGGCTGCGTCTCACCTGAGAAGTCCTTAAGATGCCACAGGCAAGCCAGTCTCTGATTAAGTGCTAAGGGAAGCTCCTAAGAGGGTTGTTCAACGTCGCCAGGAGAGGCAATGAATCAGCAAGCGTGTCTCATCTCATTGCTCCGTCAGCGCGGAGTGACGGGAGCGGGGATGGCAGGGACAGGCTGCTTTGGTGTCTCCAGCCCCAGAGCTGGCATCTGGAATCACCGCGGGGCCGTGCCAGCACCAGCAGCCACAGCGGGGACACCTCTGGGAGGGAACGAGCACCTTCCGTGGAAGGAAGTGTCCTCATTACTGCCATCAGTAGGGTCAGAATGACCTTACCCATAGTTGCTGAAGATCCTGAGGGGGTCTTGGCAGCCCCATCTCCAAAGTCATTCCCAGGCATGGGCACAGACTCATGGCCTTGTCTGAACACATTCTGACCCCAGATATTCATTTGTTACAACCTCATTACCTAATCAATGGAAGATGAACATCTTCGTGTGTATCACAGCCAAATCACTCTTTCAAAAATTTGGCACTAATTAATACCGTCCCCAGGTATTCATGCTATGCACAAGTCCATCTCCTTTTCACCACTGCAGTTCCTAGAAACCTTTGCATCCCTGACAGCAGGAGACACGGCCTTTGCAGCCACCCATGCACCCAGATTTATCTCACTCCGCTCAAAACACTGTGTCCTCTTTCAGAGCAATGGAGCACAAAATTCGGGAAGATTATTGCAGCGGAACCTGCTGTCTGCTGGGCATGTCTTTGCAATGTCATTTCTCTGTAAGTGAAGTCCAGAAGAGTTCCTTGACCTTGACCATCACCTGCTTGTCTGCTCCTAAACGGAGACCTCTGCTCGGAGGGAAACTGGGAAAGCCCCTTTGCTTTAATACCAGCACCATGGGGCAAGAGTCTTCTCTTCCAGGGATGCTGTGCCTCGGTTTGCAGACTCCCCTTGCCTGGGAAAGGAGCTTAAACATTTCCATTTTCAAGTGAAGGACAGCCCTCGCCCACCACAGCGTCGAGGAGATTTAAGTCAACCCCAAACCATCTTGACCCACTTCACTCCCTGTAGTCAAGGAGATTTTTTCTCTTCGGAAGAAAAGAAATGGCACTGGAGGGCCTGATTCTCATTTACACTTGAGCGGCTCTGAACACAAAAGGGCTCCGGGAGCTGCATTTGCAGCCCTTGCCACACAGCCTGGAGAGGCTGGAGTGTAAATGAGAATTCAGCCCTTCAGGTAACGAGATGCCTTAAGCTTATTCTATAATGGGCCCCGAGTTGTCGCATCCCCTCTCCCCTAACACCTTGGGTGCTAGCGCCTGGGGCAGGGGAATCCCAAAGGACCCAGGTGAGACCAATTACACTCTTTAACACCACAACAGTCAAGAAAGAAGAGGGGTGTGAACAAACCCCCACCCCAAAAGCCCTCCCCGGTGACCTGCCCACCCTACTGCAAACTCCCACTCTCCCAGGCAGGGATGAGCATTGCCCTGTGCCATCTCCAAATGCCCCATCACCGTACCAGTGGCATCCAGTTTGCACCAGTCCTTTTGCACCACAAGACTCTTGCCCATGCTGAGAGGGCTTCTTTACCACATTTCTGATGAAATCTGGGGATTTATACTGACAGCAAAGTGGCTTTGGCCAACTGAGGATGAGAGAGAAGTTCCCCAGACCTTCCATAGCTGCAGCACTTCATGAAGCTCCTGGATTTGGGCATGTGCATGCACAAACCCATCTTTCCATGCACCTGGAATTGGAGATTTATAGACACCCCCAGGCTCCTCTTTCCATAGGCACATCCAAATGCAAAGGGATATGAATCTGATGTTTGAAGGAATGTACCCAGACATGGGTCTAAGCATTAGAATCATAGAATCATGGAATGGTTTAGATTGGGAAAGCCCTTTAAGATCACCAAGCCCAACTGTTCTCCTAACCCTGCCATTTCATCACTAAACCCTGTCCCCAAGCACCACGTCTGCCCAGCTGTTAAATCCCCCCAGGGCTGGGGACTCGACCCCTTCCCTGGGCAGCCCCTTCCAGTGCCTGACAGCCATTTCAGGGATGGAATTTTTCCCAATGTCCAACCTCACCCTGCCCTGGCACAACTTGAGGCCATTTCCCCTCGTTCATCTGGGGTATAAAAATATTTGAGGGATGCACAGTTTATAGGAATGCATATATAGCGATGGTGATGCGCCCAAATTGAGATGGCACATATATATGTTTATATCAGCGACAGAAGTAAACATGCATCGCCTTCGTCTTATATAAAGCCAGCGGAACATCTTCCGAATTTATCTCAATTAACCAAGTGCCCATATTTATATTTATAGCACTGTAGAGAGGCGTGTGCTCCCACCTCAGCCCCATCCTTCCCGGGGGTGGAAGCTGCCCGGAGGCTCCTGCAAACTCTCCTGGGCATCTTTGGGAATGCAGGATGGGTTCCTCAGGGAACGGCATTGCTCTCCCCTGGTTGATAGATGTATTTACTGATCAGGGAATTAGGAGTTAGAAATAAGGTGTGAATACAGGCAAAATTACGGCCTTAAGTCAATACACTGCAAAGATTTTTTGGATCAGTTTGTGCATCTGCTGGAAATGATGTTTGAGGAGGACCAGAGCAATGTGAATTCAGGATTATGTTAATGAGATGAATAATTTCAGGTTAAAAAAGAATTAAAGAGCAGAAAACCTTTGAAAAATGCTGAGATGTTTCATCCTGGTATCTCTGAAGTGAAAGGCTTTGTTTCAGAAGTGCCAAAACATTTTGCTGCGGTATTTTCGAAAGCTCCTAAGAAGCTTTTTTCCCCCCCTTTTCCTTTTCTTTAAACAGTGAACCAGAAGTTTAATTAATTGACAAAACCAAACAAAAATGCTGGGTTTCACCAATTGCAAGAGGAAATTGCCACTTTGGGTGAGACCACGATGGGTTTTGCCTCTTTCCTTGCGAAGACGCTGATTTTCTCTCGCAGCATTCCCAGCCGGCACCTCACTCCGAACCTGCCAGGCACAACTCCTGCTGCTCCAGCCGCAGCCTCAGCTGCAAATCCTTCAGCTGGTCCTTGTCTCAATATGAATAATATATTTTTCTCGCTACATGAGGGGAAAAAAAAAGCACGCGAGATTTATTTTCCAAAAAGACGAATGCTCCCTTTTGTCTCTGGCTGAACAGCGATCGTTACGTTCACAAAAGATATTTAAATGCCCTCTTGTACGTCACAACCGTAGAAGAATAATTGTGTTTAATTGTCCCACCTGTATTTAAAGCCAGTGACTGGGCTGTTATTGGGGTACAGCATTGAGTGACTGTTGCGGGGAATATATCTGCCCCCGAAGCCAAGAAAGAAGGGGAAAACGGGGCTGAAGGGGATGTTTTTACCTCTCTGCCAGCTTCTTTGAAGCCAATCCGAATAAAAACACAGCCCTTCACAAATGACTTTCCGGCTAATTCCACTCCAGGAGAAAATTGGAGCCAGGGACAAGCTCCCTGGCTGGGAGAGGTAATTATTCTGATGTGCCACCTTAATTACTCCGTAATCCCCGGCTGAAGGAGGAAAGGGCCCTTACGGCCTCCTCTCTACAAGCTGACTTTGCGGAGCTCTCTGGGAGATGCTTTTCCCTGCTCCAGTCCCAGTCTGGGCTTGCCAGGGTGGAGAACGGGCTTGTTAGATCCTCCCCTCTCTCTCTTGCTCTTCTGAAGGAGGTTGCACATCTATAAAACAGGCAAGGGACCCTGGAGTCCCCACCGTGTATTATTTCCATGTTTCATGCAATTTACTTCATTGCATCTTCATTTTTTCCCTAAGCTTTGCCCCTTCCCAGAGCTGAAATACCCCCAAAAAGCAGCTGAGCACCCCCAGCTCCTGGCAGGCAAAAAACCTGCCTTGTTTTCCCTAATGCAAGAAAAAAAAAAAAAACCAACCCCAAAGCCAATCAAAAAAACCAAAACCGCAACACTTTTTCTTTGAAGGAAATAGAACGGCTTTCTGCATCTTTATATATCATAAAGGTGCAGGGAAGGGCACAAACACCATTTTTATTTTTGAGGTTTGCAATTCACATTTAACCTGGAGCCATCTGTTTCGCTAGCAGCTTGGCAGTTCGAGGGGCCTGAGATGTTCATCTGCAGACGTGTCTCTGCCGAGCTCACTCAATTTTCCAGCCGCTTTGAGGCAAGCGGCTCCTGCGGGTGCCTGATGAGCCCATGGAGCTCCTGGACATGAGTATTCCCCTCCTAGATGCCACCAGCCCCTAAATGCCTCTCCCAGCATGTGGGCCTGGGAGCAACCAGGCATGAGTCTCCAATCAATACGCACCTGTGTTAATACCCACAGTCCCCAGATTTTTTATTTACTTGGGTTTATAGTCATTTAAGGAGGTTTGAACCCCTCTACAGCCCCTCCCCCGGGGCCAAAGTGTTTGCACATCCCTCTGATGGGGAGTCTCTAGAGTTAAGTTAAGGGTTGGGCTTGCGATGGAGCCTTCCTCTCCACACAGGCACTGTAAGATCTTCTCCATTCCTTTCCTAATGAAACATGTTTTTGAGACTGATAGGCATCTCTTGAAATCAAGTTGGAATTGGTCACGGGGTCTAAAAGCCTTGAACAGAGATGCACGTCCCATGAGGTGGCACATCTTGTTTCTCACCCAAGGACATGGTGATGTCCGGAGGTTTTATTCCAGGCAGCTCCTTAGTGGGAACAATGCCCCATAATGAGACATCCCATCCCCTCCCTCTTCTCCATCACCTGCTAATGAAGCCAGTGGTGCTTGCCCATGCTTCACAGAGGTAGGAAGCCACCACCATGATTTCAACCCCTTCCAATACAAGGCTGCTCTGGATAGGTCCAAAAATTTCTTGGCCATGGAGCAGGGGAATCCCAATTTCCCAAAGCCTCCAGCCACCTCCACAACAGCTTTGCAGTGGCTTTGACCATGACACAACATGTGAAGGTGCACGTGGAGAAAAGGAGACCTGGACATGTCCCCAAAGCCAGGACTGGGGTCAGAAGCATCCCTGTCCCATGGAGACCTGTGAGCTGCCTCCTTACAGCCTTATTTATTCATCGCGTGCTGGCGGCACGTTTGGCACAGCACAAAGCGGAGGGAGACCCAGTCCCCACCGTTAATGGGCATTGCTCGTTATTAACTAATAACGAATGGATTAGTCAGCATCTGGGAAGCAGCTGAGCATGCATGAAAGGGGGGGCTGGGAAGTGACCCCGGAGGTGGCTCTGCATCTCTCGGCTCCATCTGCAGGGCTGAGTCTGATATTTTATTTATCCAAAGGCAGGCAGTGCTGGAAGGACACGGAGCTGATGGGGGAGCCTGG
>NW_009260185.1:995769-1002301 GCF_000687185.1 Egretta garzetta
TTAATGGAGCATCATTTTTAGCCCCTCACTCCTTCTCCTCATTGCAAAACTCCATGCCTGTTCCTTCTGCCGCAGATATAAACCCCAGCTCGGGATCGTTTCCAAGCAGTGAAAGTCTTTAGCGACCCTTAATTAAAGGGCATTTGGGGAGAAAGGGCTGACGAGAGGTGACAGGAGGAGTGGGTTACTCTGCCGCCTGGATGTGACCTTATTACGCTGCTCGGGTGGCTGCAGGTTGTTACTGCCGTGATTAACGCCGGGGAGGTTTTCTCGTCTGCTGGATGCCCTTTAACTGGGGTGACGGGTAAACTGGCAGAAAGCAGAGCCAGTGGGGACTTTTGTCTTTGGCTAGCAGAGAAAAACAGGCTCCATTTCCAGCTTGGGGTTGAGAGCGATTCCCTGGCATGTGTCCGACCTGAAATCCCAGCACTCACACCCTGGGAGGCTGGACCAGAAGTTTTTGAGCATGAAGCATCACTTCATGGTGGGTTGGTTGTTTTATCAGGTTGAGAAATGCAACATTGGTGTTGACAAATATTCCACAAGAACAGCTTGATGCTGACAATTTCCTTTCTGCCGATACATAAATTGCCCATTATACATAGCTACTTCTCTCCACACTGTACGTATTTTAGAATCAGAATCATGGAATGGTTTGGGTGGGAAGGGACCCCCAGAGGTCACCCAGCCCAACCCCCCTGCAGGAGCAGGGACACCTTGAACCACATCAGGTTGCTCACAGCCCCGTCCAACCTGGCCTGGAATGGTCCCAGGGATGGGGCCTCCACCCCCTCTCTGGGCAACCCCTGCCAGGGTTTCACCACCCTCACTGGAAAGAATTTCTTCCTTAGATCCAGTCTCAAGATGTTACGTTCCACCTAGGTCTTTGGGGCCAACGGGTTTTGGGGAGTTTCTCTTTCTCACCCATTTGTTTTTGTTCCTAATTCCTCAGCTTGCTCTCCTCCAGCAGTCTTGGAAAAATCCTTATGGAGCCATGCATGTGCTACCCACATAGGGCTCCTATAGTGCTTGAGAAATGCTTTCTCTCTGTAGCTGCAGCAATAACGTTGTTATATATTATGTGTTGTGTTATCCTGCTGGGTAGAGCCATGAGGGAGATACAAAGTGAGGTGAGAGCTGCCATGCAGGTGGTGGGACCCCTGCGCCTGGGGAACGTGGGGGTTTGGGGTGACTTGAGCCCCCCCTCAGAGCACTTGGGAAGCAGAAACCTTCAGCCACATCATTCTCCATCTGTGGGTTTGATGCACGTTTTGGGTTGTCAGGCAGAGAGTTTTCGTTATGTTATGGGTGTTCACCTGAAAGCCATGCCTCGGAGCAGGGTGACTTTGCACCTCTTCCCTCCCAGCCTCTCCCTTCACCCTTGGGGTGCCGGGACAGATCCTGCCCATTCCTACCCCCGCAGTGCCTGGCCCATCTAAGCCCCTTCCAGATCTTCAGTGCGTGGACCTTGATGAAGCCCTAGTGTGTCTTAGGGGCAGAGGGAGGAGTAAAACCCAATATATCTCGTGTTAGATGCCCCTTCCTACAGGGAGGCTACAAACCCCTTGTGTTGGCCACCCGATGGGTGGTAGAGTCTGGCCTCAAGGCCTTGGGGCAGCTGAACCTGGCTGTGCCCACCATGACAGGGGCAAAATGCAAGCACCAGGAGGGAGATACAAGAACCAGAGGGGAGATGCAAGTAGCAAGTGTGAGATGTAAGCACCAGGGTCGAGATGCAGGCACCAGGAGAAAGATGCAAGTGTCGAGTGAGATGCAACCACCAACACAGAGATGCAAGCACTGGGAGTGAGATGCAAGCACCATGGTTGAGATACAAGCACCATGGTTGAGATGCAAGCACCAGGAGTGAGATACAAGCACCATGGTTGAGATGCAAGCACCAGGAGGAAGATGAAAGCACCAGGAGCTTTCCACCTCCTTGGAGAAGCACAGCTCCCAAGCCTGCCTGTGCTTTTGAAGGTTGTACAGAAAATCTGTGCTGGAGCAAAGGCTTGGCCCCATCTCCTGAGGTGGGCAATGATGCTTTACCCATCACGCCGGCCTCCTCCCTCGACTCGGAGAGAGGCATCGGGGCTGCAGCTGCATCACGTGGCTGAGAGAGAGGAGTCTGGGCTCTGGGTGATTCGGGGAAGAGGCAGGGAGATAAAAACATCTCTTGCTTTCCTTCCACACTTGACTGAAATCTGTGCACGTTGAATGCTTTGATACTGTAGGAGCAATATCAAACACATCCTGGATCTGCTGGAAAATGTCCAGCAAAAAGAAAAAGAAAAAAATAAGGAAGTAGAGGTGAAAATCCCTGGGAAGAGAAAGTAAAGAGCAGCTGAGATTAATATATTAAAAATACAGAAGTCGAGTTTGTCCTTCAGAACCCTGGCTTGGACTAAGAGGTGGTGAAAATGATATCTGTATGTGCTCAGGGGGGTTAAATGACTGCGGGATTTACTGAAGCAAAGTGCATCCCTGCATTGCCGTAACGGCTCCCAGGGATCCCAAGGCACGTGCCGGGATGCAGATCACTACCAGCTCCCTGGAGCCCTTCCCAAAGGTGAAGCATCGACACTTGGAGGGCAGGAGATGCTTAGAAAACTGCCAGATTGATTGCGCTGCATCCCTATTTTTCGTTTGTTAATAAAAAGCAGGGAGGGGAATGGCAACGGATAAAACAGCCACACGCAAAGCCCGATCTGACAATGCTAACGAGATTATTGAAGCCTCAGGAATTTGGTTATGGCTGGAATTGGCCAAATAAATCACTGCAAACCAGTTACTCGATGAGTTTAGCCCTTTTTTATTTGCTTTACAAATCGCTCACGCTGACACCAGGATCTTTACAAACTGTTATGCAAAAAAAAAAAATAAAATTCTGGGTTAAGCGCTGGATTTGTCTCCCATAACGAGACATTTAAAAGTTCGGAGTCTAATACGAACGAGACATTTAGGCTTTCTTTTTTTGCACAGGGGGACCTTTTCCTAGTTCCTTAACAAAGGCTCGAAATGATATATTTTTATTGATTTTCTTGTTCCTGAAAAACAGATTTTCGATAAAAACCTCTTTTACTCGTAAGCCGTAAAAAAAAAAAAAATATATATAAAAAATAAATAAATGCAAGCCAACAGCAGAAGCGAAAGGAGCCATAAAACAAGCACCATGGTTGAGATGCAAGCACCAGGAGGAAGATGAAAGCACCAGGAGCTTTCCACCTCCTTGGAGAAGCACAGCTCCCAAGCCTGCCTGTGCTTTTGAAGGTTGTACAGAAAATCTGTGCTGGAGCAAAGGCTTGGCCCCATCTCCTGAGGTGGGCAATGATGCTTTACCCATCACGCCGGCCTCCTCCCTCGACTCGGAGAGAGGCATCGGGGCTGCAGCTGCATCACGTGGCTGAGAGAGAGGAGTCTGGGCTCTGGGTGATTCGGGGAAGAGGCAGGGAGATAAAAACATCTCTTGCTTTCCTTCCACACTTGACTGAAATCTGTGCGCGTTGAATGCTTTGATACTGTAGGAGCAATATCAAACACATCCTGGATCTGCTGGAAAATGTCCAGCAAAAAGAAAAAGAAAAAAATAAAGAAGTAGAGGTGAAAATCCCTGGGAAGAGAAAGTAAAGAGCAGCTGAGATTAATATATTAAAAATACAGAAGTCGAGTTTGTCCTTCAGAACCCTGGCTTGGACTAAGAGGTGGTGAAAATGATATCTGTATGTGCTCAGGGGGGTTAAATGACTGCGGGATTTACTGAAGCAAAGTGCATCCCTGCATTGCCGTAACGGCTCCCAGGGATCCCAAGGCACGTGCCGGGATGCAGATCACTACCAGCTCCCTGGAGCCCTTCCCAAAGGTGAAGCATCGACACTTGGAGGGCAGGAGATGCTTAGAAAACTGCCAGATTGATTGCGCTGCATCCCTATTTTTTGTTTGTTAATAAAAAGCAGGGAGGGGAATGGCAACGGATAAAACAGCCACACGCAAAGCCCGATCTGACAATGCTAACGAGATTATTGAAGCCTCAGGAATTTGGTTATGGCTGGAATTGGCCAAATAAATCACTGCAAACCAGTTACTCGATGAGTTTAGCCCTTTTTTATTTGCTTTACAAATCGCTCACGCTGACACCAGGATCTTTACAAACTGTTATGCAAAAAAAAAAAATAAAATTCTGGGTTAAGCGCTGGATTTGTCTCCCATAACGAGACATTTAAAAGTTCGGAGTCTAATACGAACGAGACATTTAGGCTTTCTTTTTTTGCACAGGGGGACCTTTTCCTAGTTCCTTAACAAAGGCTCGAAATGATATATTTTTATTGATTTTCTTGTTCCTGAAAAACAGATTTTCGATAAAAACCTCTTTTACTCGTAAGCCGTAAAAAAAAAAAAATATATATATAAGAAAGCAGCCAAAATGCTGCAGGTGAAAATGTTATGAAATAGCTGGAAAAACAACTTTCTGTCATGTTCCTGATACTTTCTGAAACACTTCTTTCTTGCTAAGAAGCAGGAAAAGGCAGTTTGAGGATCAAACCTGCTTTACCTGTTCGAGAAAGGTGAGGAACTCCTAGAGAGAGTCCAGAGGAGGGCAACAAGGGTGATGGGGGGACTGGAGCATCTCCCCTAGGAGGAAAGGCTGAGGGAGCTGGGCTTGTTCAGCCTGGAGAAGAGAAGGCTGAGAGGGGATCTCATCACCACCTACAAATATCTCAAGGGTGGGGTCCCGAGGATGGAGCCAGACTCTTCCCCGTGGTGCCCAGCGCCAGGACAAGGGGCCATGGGCACAACCTGAAGCAGAAGAGGTTCCAGTTGAACGGGAGGAAGAACTTGTTGCCTGTGAGGGTGCCCGAGCCCTGGCCCAGGCTGCCCAGGGGGGCTGTGGAGTCTCCTTCTCTGGAGATCTTCAACCCCCACCTGGATGCTGTCCTGTGCCCCCTGCTCTGGGTGAGCCTGCTTGGGCAGTGGGGTGGCACTGGGTGAGCTCCTGAGGTCCCTGCCAACCCCTGACATGCTGGGATTCTATGATTATCTCTTCTTTATTCGGTGTTTCATTTGGGTTTTGCCCTAGAGCTGTGTGCTACCCCTCCTGCTCCATCATCAGAGGGTTGAAGCCCTTTGTATTCAGCTGAAATGTGCTCTATCGTGATATGCAGCTTGCTCCCAGGAGGATGCTCTGTGTCATGGGAACTCATCCCAACAGGAGGACGATAGCAGCATCCCAAGGCTGGTAGGAGCCATGCGATATCTGTGGCTAAAACCCCAGAGAAAAAGCAATTATTGCAAAGGTTTTGCAATTATTTTGCAAAAAAACTTGGAGCTGGCGGCCTTCTTTCAGGGGGGGTTGAAGACACAACATTCCCCAAAGCTCCTCTGCTCTTTCCTCCCCTGGTTATGTTGGGTGTCTGTGCCTC
The DNA here is from genome assembly GCF_000687185.1 of Egretta garzetta. NCBI lineage: Eukaryota > Metazoa > Chordata > Aves > Pelecaniformes > Ardeidae > Egretta > Egretta garzetta. The sequence goes on from NW_009260185.1 coordinate 1,001,187, forward strand.
CATCCTTTTGCCTCTTCCCAGGGGAAAAATGCTTTTTCCCCCTAGAAGATTTCAATTTCAATAAAACCATCTTTATTTGTGGGGCAGAGAGCAGCGGGGCAGGCGGCCGGCGGCACCGGAGCGCTCATCCGCTCCTGCTTGAGCTCTCCCAGGAGGAAAAACCCAGGAAAAGCCACCGCCCCCAGCTGCATCCCAGCCTTGCCTGAACAGGGACACAGACCCTGCAGGTCTAATTAAGGAGCGTTATTATTTCTCTGCGGTGAGCAGGCTGGGAAGAGAACTGTGCCAGCCTGTCCTTTTGCAGGTTAAAGAATGATATTGGACGGGTTTGTTTGGGCTAGCTTCATTTTCTGGGTTTAGCCACGTTGGAGGCTGCTGGGCTGGGCTGTTCCTCGCTTTGGTGGCATTTAAGGAGTAGATGGAAAAGGGAGAACATCAAATACCTGGGTGGTCCTGGGCTGTTATGGCCAGGCATTACCTCTTCCACCCAGGAAGTTCAACCAGGATTTCTTTTTCTCAATTACAAGCATCCTTTCCAAATTTCAAGCATCGATGGATAGCCAGAGGCTTCACCGGAGCTGGCTGAGGACCAACCCACCCACTGGGCAGCGGGTCAGGCAGGGCCAGGGGGGGGAATTTGCTCCCTACTCCCTGCCTCCATCCCTGCTTTGGAAAAATATGTATATATTTTCATTAAAGCTGGCCTCGCCGGCACCTGGGGAGTTTGGCTCGTTAGGAGGAGGAAAGGGAGAGCAATGAGAGCGGGATGGATTTCCCACCCCTCGGGGGAAATTAGGCCCAGAGAGGTAGATGTAAAAAACCATTTAAAGGTCTGAAAATGCAGATATCACCTTCAACATGAGAAAAAGATCATTTGGACCTTGCAGATTGAAGCCTTGGGAGTCTTTTCCCCCCCAAATGAACGGAGTTTTCCCACAGGGGAGGAAGCGTGGAGGGTAACGAAGGAGTTATTAAAACAAATGCCACCGCAGTCCCGAGGGAGGGGACCGCCGGCTCCTCTTCGCCGCGGCGTGGGTTTGAATAATCTGGCTGCTTAGCTCGCCGCCGGCTTTAAAAGGAAAACCTTTGCCAGGGGGGGGCGACCCCGCGCGCCG
>NW_009260185.1:1002324-1006727 GCF_000687185.1 Egretta garzetta
TCATCGGGCTGCTTAGCCCGCCGCCGGCTTGAAAAGGAAACCTTTGGCAGGCGGTCACCCTCCAGCGAGCCCTGGATGGGGTCGCTGGGGCTGCACCGCACTTTCTGAATTGAAGCAGTGGACTGTGAAATAGGAATTACTGACAGCTCTTAAGTATATCAAGAGAACAGCCCTATTCCTTAATACAGAGCCACTAATAGACATCTAAAGACCTATAAACCAGACAATTCCTCTATATCATCCTAGTTAAATCAATGTAGTTATATTACCCTCATCATTTTCCCTTTAACGTTTATTACATTTTGCCACTGTAATTTATTTTTTCATATCCATCAGCCGATTAAAGACTTTATTCTGAAGATACACACATCCTTGTGACCTACTTGAAGCTGACCTAAACTGTTAAGTAAAAGCAATTTGGTGGAGGAGGTTGGAGGGGGGGTGTTGCCCTCCTTCTCTCCCTAGGTTTTTTATCCCTTCACTGGCACTGGGAGCACTGGATATGGGAATGTTGGGGTATCCCAACGTCAGCCACGATCTGTGTCCTTGTGAAGTCTTTAGCAATTTTTGTTCTGTTTTTGACCGAGTCCTTGTCATGCCTGGACACCCAAAATATATTCGAGCACATGGCTTTGCCTTTCCAAGTGACACAAGGAGGGCTGCAAGGCCATTTGGGCATCTCTTTGCTCCAAAAGTTGCCCCCCAGTTGAGCCATCACCTCTCCGCCATCCGTGGAAGATTTGCAGTAGGAGGAAGGAGCAGTTCTTGAGTGCCATCTATTGATGCCATCCCTACAAGGTGGAGGAAAGCACCTGGAGGTGTGCAGGATCCAACCCGTTCCCTCCCAGCCGCTGGATTCAGCCCAGTCCAACCTCCCTCTGCTTTGGCTGTGCCTGGATCTGCGGCCTCCTGAGCTGTTTTCCCCTTTGGCCAAGCTTTTTCTTTTTATTCATTCCTCTGCATGAATTATTTAAATATCCCCACTTAGATGTTTATGTGTCCGGAGCCACTCCTCTTCCTTTATTTCCAAAGAGCATCATCTCGCACCATTTGGGCCCATGTGCACCAACACTCCCATTTTATGAGTTTTGTTGGCTTTTTTCCCTCTTTATTTTCTCATTTATTTTTTGCGGCTGCTTTATGGCAGTGGTACATTATTAGGGTACCATTATTATGGTTCTCCCAGTTTCCAGATGATGCCTGCTAAGGAGAAGTAGGGCAATTGGATGCGGAGAGCTTCAGGTCATCACAGTACCTGGGTGTGCGTTGCTGAGCACGAGGAAATGGGAGCAATAATATTGCTGGGGGCCAAAAATGCCTGAAAATAAGATGAACGTGCCACAATCTTGCAAGGAAATGAGCCCCATGGGAGGCAAGGACAGGGAAACCCAGAGCTTTTAGACCTGGGGCGGTTGGATATGGATTTCCATAGGGGAAACAGTGGAGTTTGGACGTAGCAAGACCATTTTCTCCGGGCTTTTAAATTTTATTTATTATTTATGATGGACTTTTTCTTACTTTTTATTTATTGCTGTAAATAAAGGGCAATTGCTTCAACCTCTTCCCTCTGCTTCACCCTCCAAAAAACACAGCCGAGAGCACCAGCTGCCGTGCAAACTTGGACCTCGCAGGAGAAGGAGCGTTACTGAGCAAGAGAAGGTGGAATATGTCCAAATAGCCACATCGGGAAGACAAAAATGCACGAGCTGCTGGCACGCAATCACCCAGAGACTGGAGGGAGGCAATTTACCTCCCCCATCTCTGGGCACCTTTGCCTCAATGAAGCCAACCCCAGTTCCCCCCAGCGTTGAAACCTCCCATAGCTGAATATTTTCCAGCATGAGCAGTTTTATTCTCCCAAATCTTTTCTTCTGCCCCAGGGACTTTCTCCATCAGCTCACAGTCGTTATCTCAACGAGACCCCGAGCTCCGATCCTCGGCATTTAGCAGGGAGAGAACGGCTGCTCGGAGGGTGCTTTGCTCCAGGAAATTATTTTTTTTCTTAATTATTTCCATTTTGTTGAGCTCAGTGATGCTGGGATGCTCTTTGTGCCTCATCGACAGGCCATCGAGGGAAATGACTCTTTGCCTATTTGAGCTCTGCAAAAATGATGCCCTAGATGCCAGCAGATCCAGCCCTCAACTTTATTTTTGAATAGATGATTATGTCTACCGCCCCATGGTCATTGGAGAGCCCATGAGGATGCAGGGACCTTCATGGAGGTTATACACAGGGACACGGCTCCACTTCGCACCAAAATACTCATTTTTGACCCTTAAATGGGCCAAATAACCCATCTTTTGTGGCAAAGCAAGCAAAGTTTTCCCTAAGGACTGTAATTGGGAGTTAGTTACATTGGGAACAAGATTCATCTCTTCCCTGGTTCATACTTAATACAGCCCATCACAGGGAGGGCACTTTGAATAACCAATTGATGGAGAATTGCAAGGGATAAATTATACATCCCGGGCCCAGCAGTGAGTTATGGACTTCTTCCTCCCGCTCCAGCACACGAGGACTTGGCGCTGAGATGCTCCTGTGCCCTTTAGAAGTGTAACATCCATTAGGGCTGGCATTTTTGCTGGCAAAAAAGGGCTTTTTTTTAGCTTGCCCAGAGCAAATCCCTGCCTCCTTTGGAAGTTGCCGGGCTAGCGTGGGCTCCAAAGTGCAAATAGACACAAGAAAATTTGGTGAGGATGAGGAAGGTGAGGAAAGCGATATTTATATTTAACATCTATAAAATATACATAGTGCTCTCACAATGAATATAGGGAGGTGTCCTCCCCTCCCACCCCGCTGCTATAATCTCAGTGAAAAGCTTTCAATCTGGCTTGGAAATGACGTTTTTTAAAATTCATCCAGTTTAAAATATTAATCTCGCATGTTATTAATAACATGGGGGAGAAATATATATTTTAAGTGAAGGGTTTTATCATCTGACTATCACTTTAATTCGCAGTTTGTCCTTTTCAAGAAGACATCCATTCTCTGGCCATCGTTAGAAGCTGAAAACTTAAATCGCGCTCGCTGTTAAATTTTTCATCTGAGCCTGATTCTCTTTTTAATATCCTATTTTTATAAAATAATAATACCTCCAGCTTGGGGGCCTGGGAAAAACAAGTATAATATAGATTTTAAATACAATCTCATCTCCCCTCATCTTAATTTGCAGCTTGTTTCAACATACCCATGTGCCACAAAGCCCGGAAAGTTATCCGGGATATTCGTAACCTCCCGGTGATTTACAGCCTCACAGGGATGCTCAGTCCCTATTGCCCGGAGGATGGTGCCGGGCTTTGCATGACGTGGGAAAAAATTGCCCTGGTTTATTGGGTTTCCATGGGGTTTTTAAGTGTTTCAAGAGTTGTTCTCTGCTCCCAAGCCTTCTTTTGCCATCCTCTTTACCCAGCTGGTGAACTGGCCTTGCTCCCTGCCCTGGGAACGGCTGCTGGTGGGGGTCAGGTACCAGTTTTAATCCCCAACTGGCCGTGCTTTTTGGATATACTACAGGATAGAGGAATACCCTGACCTGATATACATTTTTCAGGGAGATGTTTCCTTCCAGCATCCCTCGGACAAACCCAGTACTGGGCTGTGCAGCTGGGACAGCATTAATCTCTCTGCTTTCCCGGGATGCTCGGTGCTGCTGAGACACATCACCTCTGGAAATTCGGCTGAAGGATCAGGCAAGGGAAAAGTTAAATCAAAGAAATAATAAAAAAATAGAGCAGTGCTTTCCCCTTGACTTATCCGCCTTGGCAGAAGTCTGGTCCCGCTGTTCAGGGAACATGTCCCATCTCCCCAGCAATCCCAAGGGATGCTGCCAGCCTGGGCTGGCATCAGTTTTCCTCTCCCCTCTTCCCAATGCTCCCAAAGGTGCCACCCTCTCTCCTGAGCTCTATTAATCACCCTTACGAATAACACATGCCCCGCTGAACCCGCTCCCAAGCATCTGGGAAGGGTGGGCCCCCTCCACGCAAAAGAAACAATCATTTTTAATTAAACTTGCAGCAACGGGGTTTTTATCGCCGGCATCAGGCAGGCAGAGCCTGGCGCTGGCGGGTTCCCTCCCATCTGCAAACCCCGGCTTTGCCAAGGAAAAGCTTTAGTGGATGTGGGGTGCTTGTCCACCCAGGGATGCTGGTGGAAAAATGCTTTCCCTATATACATACCCACGCACCTTCTATATGTCCCTGCTGCCCAACGGGCAGTGCTGGAGCAACGGCTGAGATATTTGCACGCATAGGAAATTATAGCGGGAGCTGGCATCACCCCAGCGTCAGGAGTCTCCGGCTTTTAATTAAGTAAGTTCAGAGCAAAATTGGCAGGGCCTTATCTATAGCCTGCACTTCCCCACCGCTAACGCATTGCAGCCCCCTGTCCCCACCCACACTGGAGGGGG
>NW_009260185.1:1006950-1013774 GCF_000687185.1 Egretta garzetta
GGGTGAGCATCTTGTTGGGAGCAAAATTAAAAGGAGAAAATGAAAAAGAGCGATTTTAAAAACGCAGACATCAAAGGCATCATTTATATTTCAAATCGCGGGGAAATAACTTCATAATGAGGAATCATAACGGGGAAACTGAAGGCTCTGGCGTTATTACATCTCCAGCTTCAAAACCCTCCCATTGTTCCAGTTGAGAGAGGGGAAAAAAAAAAACCTGAACAAGTTAGTAAATTAGAGGAAAGAGGGAAAAGCGGGATAAACTATGAAGAATTAAAGAGGCAGCTCTGTGGTGGAAAGGGACCCTCTCAAAAATAGGGCTGTTGTGCTCCAAGCCCCTCTGCTTTTCAGCCTGAGGGTTATATGATTTTATTTATTTGAGGCATCTCAAACCCCTAGCATGAGGCGACTCTGGTACCCCGGGATGCTCCTGAGCATCGCCCGCAGCCCCCAAACCCAAACCATTTCTTTCTGGGGAGGAAGGAAGGGTTTGATCTCAAGGATGTTGCCCTGTTCATCACGATTCGGGTGTTAAAAAGCACCTTTTGTTATTCTGAGGATTAATTAGCTAATGTCTGGAAAGCAGGATACAGCTTGCCAACCAGTATTGCTATCGTCCCATTCAAGAGAGCGAGCTTTGCTTACGATTAATTATTATTATTACAACCACTTTGGCAGCAGCAGGGGGAAAAAAAAAAAAAATCCAAGGGGTTTATTTGGAAATGAAATGCCCCGTCTCCCCTATGGAGCTTTTTGGGAAAAAAGGAATCGTGGTATTTGCAACGCCTGAGGAAGCAGCTATGGGAAGATAAGAGCTTGTTGGGAAGAAGGGGCTGCGGAGAAGGCCGTGCGGGGATGCGGCTTGGCAGGAGGAGCAGGTAACCCTGCCGACAGCACGTGCCGAGATGAGCATCACCCGGCGAGCTGGGAGCATCCCCAAATACCGGGCGACCATCGGTCATCATTGCCCACCATGCGTATGGTCCTGTTAATGGTAACCAAAATGTCCCCCTGGTGCTTCTGTCCCATGGATCAACACGGCCATGACCATGGTGGGAGCTGCAAAGGGCCGATCCAGCGCCGGGACACGGCAGAGCACAGGGCTCGTTTCTCCCTCCATCCATCGCTGAGGCTTAAGGGATTTGGGAACTCAGCCTCAATTTAGTCTAATTCCTCTTGTTCTTTTTAATTGGGCTCGTGCATCTAAATCCCTTCGGCAAATCTCAGCTTTAATCTTCCCGCACCCCAGTTCATCGTCTATTCAATTATTAACATCTCTAATTACTATTAAACACGTCTCTCCTCCCAACTTGCCAGCTGTCTGCTCCACTTCGGAGACGGGAGGGGGTGGTTTCAAAGAGCCCAGTGCCTTTTTGTAGAGCACCTTGCGCTGGGATTTCTGTATCCTTTGGGAGCTGCCCGACCCCGGGATGGGGCTTAGGGCAGTTTCATCCCATCCAAAGGCAGGTGCCAGGGTGGGATGGTAAGTGGTTTAAAGAGCTGAAAGGGATGGCAAAGCCAAATGAGCAAGTAGAAAGCCTCCAAAATGGGAGGGATACAGCTCTGAACATCGCCTTGTTGATGCTCATCCTCTTTCAAAGCCACCCTGAGTTTCCTATGGGACCTTTCCTTCCCGTGCCTCGGTTTCCCCACACTGAAAAGAGGAGCTCATGATGCTCAACCTGTTAAAAACCACCACTGAAAAAAAAAGCTCCATAATGTCTCCAAATGGAAGCAAAACTTCCCTATGAATCTTCCCCTTCATTTCAGGTTCCGGCCGGTAATGATGACAGATCAACACCTCTCTGCCTGCGCGCATTTGAGCGCTTTTATTTCTCTATCAGCATCCCAAACTCAGGTGGGAAACTTGCCCTCCTCCTCTCCTCTGCACCAGCCTCTTCCAGATAGCTTGTCATGAGGAAGCACGGCGGATATATTATCCCCTGGTTTGCGTCCGTGCGTCTATCCCGCAGCCGAGGAATGTGTTTGTTATGCAGAATTGCTTGTGCTGCTCTCCTGGGAACAACATTTGGTTGGTAGATAAATCCTTACCTAGGCTGCTCCATGTCAGCTCCTTACAGAAGTTGAGCATTAGTATTCTGCCCTACCGCCGGATGATTTATGTCACTAAGCAACACAGCATGAACTGCAATTTTTACAATCAAATATACAATTTACGCTACATTTTCGGGTGCATATTTTAGCAGACGAGCTTGAAATCGCTTGCAGGCAGCGCTCGGGTTGCCGAGGAGTTTGGAAAGCCCCAGCCGGCGCCGCAGCCTCTGCGCGGGGGTGAGTTAAAACTCACTGTGGGACTTGGCGAATATTTGAAGTCAATGGGCTCCAACCGGATGCTGCCAAGAGGGAAATACCTTTCCACGGGTTTTTCACCCCAAATCCTCTGTCTGCTTCTCATTTCCCTGCCTCAGTTTCCCCCTCGCCTCCCTGCCGTGCATCCCTAGGGATGCGCTGGGAGAGGAGCCACTCAACACCATGGCGCTGCCGGCATCTCCTTGGGCTCAGGATTTCCTCTCGCAGCCGATGGCAGGCGTACGCCGGATCAACACTTCCCAGGAACTGCAGCTATGAATTTTTCATACAAGCAAGGAAATTTGAGACCCGGTTTGGTTGTTTTATTAAACATACAAGCAGGCGTCCTTCAGGGAAGACATTGTGGGCAATTATGGAGCTGTGATTGGCATGATGGATAACAGAGCTGTACAGATGTTAATACCTAATTTGCTGCAGAGCTTCGCCCCGGGGAGATCTAACTAGGAAAAGAGGCAATTTGTTTCGGTTCAAAACCTCCGGAGAAGTCCACCCCGGTGGAAAGGGGAGAAGAGTTAGGATAACTCAATTAAGCATCGTGTGTTTTAACCCAAAGGTGCGGGGAGGTCTGCAGCCCCGGCACCGAAAGGCAGATGGGACGGGTGAAGCCACCTGTATCCCAGATTTCTTCGAAAAGGATGCGCGGTGACTTGGGCTTCAAATGCCAACTGCTTTTTCATGTGAATCCATAATAATTTTTCTAATTTCCAATTACCAAAAAATCATTTTAATTTAAGGGAAGGATTACAGAGGCGGAAGATGAGAAAGAGCAATCTTGGCCACTAATTAAAATTAAATACTTCTCCTATGAAAAAACTTTGCCGTTATGTAAAAAGCAAATGGTTACACTGTGTTCAGTGCAAATATTCCCAAACGACGGCATTGCTCTGCAGGGTGAGGGGCTGCCACGGCCAGGAAAAAAGCTTTTTTAACCCAGTGAGGGAAGATCTTGTTCACAGCATCCAGAAAACTAAAAAAAATCCCATCCCCAGAAGAAAACACAAGGCCAAAACCTGCCCAGAGCCACAACACTTGAGGGGAGGAGGGAATCTGGGCTTGGTGCTGTAAATATTTTTTGGAGTGACTTGGAGATGCGGAGGTTGGCGTACGAACACTAAGAGCATCGCTGCAGGATTCAGGCTTGTTCCCCAAACCCCTGCATCCCTGGGAGGGCGGTGATGGTCCAGGAGGCAGGTGAAAAGGCTGCCTGATGCCACCCCATGAAAGCAAGAGGTGATAGGAGAGGAAAAAAGGAGAAGGAGCCACGCCAAACCCATAGCAAAGCTGGACATAAAGCTAAAGCCACTCTTCTCCAGCTGGGAACATATAACGGGCCATATATCCATCTCCGTGTCTGTGGCGATGTAAAAACGGAGTCCTGGCTGCCTCTGTGTGAATGTATGACTGCACTCAGCAGCACTTGCAGGGGCTACATGATGTGCATAATCGCAATTCATTGCCACTTTCCCCTTTTACTCCCATGAAAAGTTCAGCCCGGCGTTTCTCACGGCTCATTTCCAGCTCTCTGCTTCTGGTTTTAATCAACTGCAGGTGGGAAAAACCCTGAGCTGAAGCCCTGCTGGTTCTTGGGGTCTAAAGCAATGCGAATATTGGTGGGTTTTGCCTTAAACCCCTTGATCCCAGAGTCGTACAGGAGGCCCAGCTTTTATTAAAAAGCAGGGTTGGTGGCTTTGGCAGGAATAAGCCTGGAAACAGGAATTGCAAAGGGATCCGGGAGAAGAAGGTGAATAAATCCACCCGCCCAAGTAGCTAGAGATACGTGAGGACTTCTTAAAACAGCTTTGTGATTCAAGAAGCCAACCCATGGCTCCCTCCTGACACCTTCCAGACAGCTTGAGCCTCTGTTTATGCCACCAAAAATAGAAATGTGTGGGGAAGAGTAGGTCAGCACGCAGGGCTTCCCATCGGAATAACTGAAGCGTGCACCGTCTGTAGTGGGTTTTTTTTAGTTTTAGTGGGGTTTCCCCCCTTTTGGCAGAATTTAGAATGTTTGTAGACCTCCCGGGATATAAATATCCATTGGGAATTGCTTCCTTTCCTGGGCTGCTGCAGGGGTAGCTCTCCCATACCCTGATTTTTGACCCTCTAGATTCACAAGATCCATCGGCTTCCCTGCTCCATCTCCATTTCTGGCCGGGATGAAGCGCGGCAAGCTGTCGGCTCCTCTGACAGCTGTCAATCTGGTCCATCACCACCAAGATGCTCCACACTCCGAGAATTAACTCGCCTGGTATTTATCGAATTCCCGGCTGAAGCCCAGCTCGCTTGAGCGCACAAATGCAGATTGCCATCACTCCATCGCCCGGGAGTCTCACGCAATTTGTTTCCCATTATGGCTCTGCTGAAGTCTGAAGGCATCAGCGCGGACTCTTTTCACTGCCGGGTGCTGACATGGCATATTGAGGAGTAATGAGACTATTTTGGGATGTAGTTCCGGTAAATGCTGCTAATGCCGTTCCCTGCTGGGGACAGGCTTGTCCCCAGTGCTGCCCCACCGATGTCCCACGCTGAGATGCGAGAGCTCAGATCACGGCTGATGGAAATCCGTCTATTTTTTTTTTTTTTTTTAAATCCTACATGTATTATTATTTTTTTTTTTATTCCTATATATATTCTGATCTGCCCGTAGGCCCAAGACATCAAACCCACAGCTGCTTGTGAGGGATCCTATGGGATCTGGATGCTGAATAAGCCAAACATTGCCATCCTCCTCCCTGACTCAGCACCTTCACCACACGTCGACTCCCAGGTGTCACCAAATCCTGATCAGAGCCAGGTCGGGGACAAATTCCCTTTTCATCCTCCCCTGTACATGGATAGGACGCGTCCTCCCAAAGCTGCAAATAATTTGGGGCTCTGGCTCCTCTTTCCGTCGCGGCAGAGAGGGGACATGGCTGTGCCCCCAGTGATTTGCAGCTGTGTTTTTCAGGATGTATTGCTGAAAAAGAGGCTTTTTTTCCTTTTTATTCCCTACTTCCCCCCCCTCCTCTCTAAATCAGAGTCCCTGGTAAGAGATTTATCAGCACACAGACCCAGACTTTTATTTATTTACTTTGCTATCATTACCAAGCTGTCGGTCTCCTTTGCAAACCCCGTTACGCTGCCGTGCAGGCGACACAGCCGTCAATCCATAGGCTGGAAAATGCCCTTCGGTGGCGAAAAGCAGGGAAACAAAATAAACACCACCTTACTCAGCAGATTTGGGTCCCAAATCCTCGCCACCCTGCTGGCAGCATCTAAAGAATAAATACAAATAAAGGAGGAATTTATTTTATTCTTGGAGGCATGGAGAGCTTTGGGAGAAAGCTGGTAGTGGTGGCTAAAGTGCTGGAAACTCAATTCCTTGGTGAAGAATGATCTCCACACTTGACCTGAGAGACTTTGCTGTACCTGGTGGAGGAGATGGACATAAGGTATCTATGTTTTATAGATATATTTTTATATAGTGGTTAAATTAAGGTGCAAAAAGCCTGTATCCAGCCCCAAGGGAAAGGCTGGTCCCTCGCCATCATCTTCCGATGAAGGCTTCAAATGAAGGGTGCCATCCCTTCTTCATCCTCTCGTGAGCTTCTGGGGCTGCACCCAGCCGAGTACGAGCCTCAGCTCGTTGGGTACGTCCCAGTGATGATACTGGTTGTGTGGGGTTGGGTTTTTTTCTTTCCAGGGTAGGGAAAAAAAAATAATGCTGAAACCATGATATTTCACAGAAATGTTTTGTGAGCTTCATATGCTACCTGCCCGCAGCCACCTGCTTCCAGATGGCCTGGATGTGTTCCCATCTGGGGTGGGAAACTGGCTGATTTTGTGATTACTTTTTTTTATATCTCGACATGCAGGGTGGGGATGGGGTTGGATCCTGTCCTCTCCTCCCGAGCCCAAAAGCAAAGCGTTCAAATACTGGGAGAAGAATGAAATGTCCCCTGTGCCCTGAGAAGCTGAGAAAAAGGAGATTTTGGGCTTTGCACCAAAAGAACCACATCCTCAGCAAGCCCGTCTGTTCTTTCTATCATCCAGAGTGGAGTCTTTAATAACTCGAGAGGACAAAAAGCTGGGCTTGTTGTCGGAGGCGTGCAGAGAAAGGCTGATGCTGTATCAATTAAGATAAGAGCGCAGGCTGTAGACAGCTCACAAAACCAAGGAAATGCGTTAACCTCTCATTTCCTTGCTTTTGAGGCATAGGATACGAACTGCGGTGCCTAACCAGATGTGACACACACTAGATTATGGCTGCTAATGAATTACCCAATTTTTTAGTTATTTATTTATTTGTTTTCCCTTCCTGGCCATTAATAGATCCTAAGAGCTACTAGGGTGTGGAATAAAATCTCCACTGAAGGTTTCTCTCTCGTCAAATCTTTCACGGCGATTAACCTTTCGGTGACAGCAAGTGTGGCTTTGTCACAACCATCCCCCCAGGGCAGCTCCAGAAACACAGAAATCCCCCCCCCCCATTTTACACCCGCCTCACAATCAGC
>NW_009260185.1:1014346-1025604 GCF_000687185.1 Egretta garzetta
GGGCAGCTCCAGAAACACAGTCACCCCCCCCCCCCATTTTACAGCAGCATCCCAATGGAAAAGCAATGGAAAGCAATTCCTTGTGGGCGTAGTGGTAGAGACTTGCCCTGTTCATACCTACAGCTCCGCCGGGCTGCCGTGGTGTGATGCATCCCCCTCCTCCTTATGGGGAAAACCAAAGGCATTTATTGGATTCTGTTTTAATAAAATAAATAAATCTGGTTTCAAATGTGAAATGGAGCCTGCCAGGATGGTTTTTCTCCCCAGTAACCCATTTGGGGCTGATAGCACCGCCATGAGCTCAGCAAGCTCCAGCACAGAGTAGAACCTTCCAAAACCAGATCAGAAATAAACCCCTGTCTCAATTTAAGCCCAAGACCTTCCCGATGCTGCTCTGGCCTCTGATGCAGTAAGGAAAAAGGGTGGTCCATCTGGCAACCGCTTATCTGTCCAGGACTCCTCAGCTATGAGCAATGCAAGGAATTTCAATTATTCATGCAGTTATTACACAGGACAAAATATCTCACCCGTGCAGCATGCTCAGGCTTTGCAGCCTGGATTTTAATTGGGAAAAGGCAGGTTTAGGGGCTGTTGTGCACATTTGCAAGCACGCCGGGCGGTGTGCAGGCGTGCATCAGTGTGACGGCACGTTCCAGGAGCCGGCTGCAGGGTTTGAGCCTATTCTGGCCCAAGGCCGTTATAAATTTCCCCTGCAGTTAAAACCCTGCCCCAAAATGAGCTGAGAAAGTTTAATGCATAATTGAAATAAAATTTCTATTTCCTCTTTGGATTATCTTACGAAATTTTAATTTCACAGAAAAGTCATTACTTCATTTGTTTTGCTAATCCTTCAGATCTGCTCTGTACGGAGGATGATCTGGAACATTATTAGAGTCCCTAATAAGAGATCATTTTCTCCTCGAGGCCAGTCAGTAAGGGCTGAACAAACAATGTGAAGCTGCTGGCCTGGAAGCAAGAGGCATCCTGAACTCAGCGCTAAGAATTTCACCCTCTCCTGCCACCCATCCCAGCAGGTTTCTTGTGCTGCATCCCTAAGCTGTGGCCAGCAGACGTGGGTTTGGGCAGTCAGTGAGCCACAAACCCAAAATGCGCCCATGAAAAGCAGTTATTTCAGGCCGTGAGCCGGTTCTCCAAGAGGAGAAGCAATGGGAAAGATGCATTTTAGCTGGAAGAGGGCAGGAGGATAATGGTTGATGCTAAACCAAGAATACGAAGGAAATGGTTTGATAGGGTCTTTCAGAGACACTCCTGAAAGCTGCCTCCATCCTAGAAGGGAATGAAGATCTGTTCCCAGCCTTGGTTGTGTCTTGCATCTCCCTCCATCTCCCAAACAACCATGCAGGAGCAGAAAACTTCGTCCTTTTTCCAGGGCCAGATAGGAAAGCACTCCCCGTTGGTGCCACTGGCATCTCCATCGTGGTGGGAAGGGTAGAGGGGACCTCTCCATCCACCTGGCATCCCCATGCTCCTCCATTTCTCCTCCCAGAAAACCCAGCTTCGACTGCAAGAAGGCAGCTGCCAGGAGCAATGGGAAAGTCGTTGCCAAAAATGAAAGCTCAGGTGAAAGCTCAGACAGAGCCCGCAGGGACGAGGGACCATCTCTGCCCTTGGACACCGAGTGTAGGGTCTGCTGGGGGTTGTGTGGGACCACGGCTCCCACTAGTGGCTTGTCCTAAAAGCAATCGTTGGCCAGATGCCCTGACTGCATCCCTGAATTTTGGGGGTCAGAGGCTTGCTTTCCACTGTGCCGGGGTGCACAGGGATGCTCTACACAACCGCATCCCTGCAATAACGTAGGAATCCTGTTCCACCACGTCAAAAGTTTGCAAACTGCTCAAAAAAAAGGCATTTTTGTGCCACGATCGCAACCAAAGTGATGCTCAAAGCCACGAGGGCCAGAGGCGACCCTCGCCTTGCCGAGATGCCCCTTACCTGCCTGGGAAAGAAGGAGCTGGCAAATAAAAAAGGGGTTAAATGATGTCCTGGAAGTGATGGGTTTGCAGATACTCTGGCAATACGAAGTGCAACGTTTGCTGCGTTAGTGACTCAGATGGCTCCGTTTCCAAAGGTGTTAATAAAATGCACTGTGAGGGAGACCTGGAGAACTTCAGCTCCCTCTGAAAGGTTAAACCTGCAGCTGGGTATAAGAGGAATAAGCAGAAAACTCACAGCATTTCATTGATCAGCTTCAAAATAGTTGCTCCCACTCCACGCAGTACATCTCAGATCGTTTAGCCTACAAAATCTACCCAAATCCATCACTTCTTAGGTAATTACCGCTCCATTACGCTGAGTTTACAGTGAGCTATTTACAATCACAAAATGAATTATCCCGCATGAGAGGGGGAAAAAAAAATAAAGTTTTGGGGAGTGGGAAGGGGAGTGAATAAAAACCAGAAATAAAATCAATTCATGGCTCCATTAACACGTAACCACAAGCCTCCTCACCACAGTCCATCTCGGGTATGTCGTACCTCGATGGTACGGCTCACGGGCGGCCAACAGAGAAAAGAAAGAACAATTACAGAAGAGAATTAAAATCACCTTTTTAAGTGAAAGTTCTCGAGACGACTTCCCGCAAAGATTTAATAAGGCCCCTATTGACTGCCAATGCAGTAATTGATTATTAAATCACTATAAATACATGGACGTACAAAGCTGCAGCCCAATTTGCCCACCGTAATAAATATTTTTCTTGGCGTTTATTTAATACACGCCTGCCCACGTGAATTTAAATGATGTATCTTCGGAAGCCTTGATGCAAAACAGAGCCTCAGCAACACAGCCATCCATCAGACACTAAGTTGCTGCTAATAACCTTCCCTTGGGGGAAATTGCAGGCAAATAGTTATGAATTTAGTGATAGGGAGTCTCAATCTTCTTTTTTTTAAGCAGAAGAGGTGATAAGGAATGCAAGGAGAAGGCACAGAGCAGGGCAAGGATGAAGGGGTCCAGGGAAACTTTCTTGATGTATTTGGGGTAAAAATACATCCCAAAAGCTTTGGGGATTTGCTTTTCCAGGCTGATCAATCACAAAGTCATTACAGTTCCCCTTCACACACCTCTCTCCAGAAGGAGGATTTGGGGAGCAGGAGCAGAGAGGGGAAGGGCAGCCCATGGTGGAGCCCAACCAGCCCTAGGAGATGAGCTAAGAGCCTCCAAATGGCCCAAGCTAACTCATGGCCACCGCTGGTTCGCTTGAGCCCCAAAAGTGCCGAGATTACAAGCAAAAGAGAACAGCCAGGAGGGAAAAAAGGCTCAAAGGGCAATGGGGATCATAAAAAATGTAAATACTAAAAAAATCCCTTTCCCCATTAAAGTCTTTCCCAAGAGCTTTAATGAACAGAGGCGCTGGGCTATGGCGTGGGAACGTTTTCATGCGGCAAGGTGAAAGGTGCAGCTTGGCTTCCCAAATGGGCTAAAACCATCGAGGTTTTGCCATGGATCCAAAGGGGGGGTCTTTGCATGGCCAGCGTGGGCAGATAGACAACGGCTCCTGAGATCTTTCCCGTTGCTCATTCATGTGCTTCTGCATAGGGTTTAATGCCATTATCTTCCTCCTTTAGCTGAGATAAAAATTTAACGAGGACAAAATAAGCCCTGAATGAGGATATTTTCAAGGCTGTTTGAAGGTCTCTAATGAGAACAGGAAACGATGCATAATTGAACACTGAATACACAGCAAGCTGCTAGGGCAGGGGAGGGAGGAGGCTTGCCACCGGCCACCTTTCGAGTTGTACCCTGCCTATGCCACCCACCTGCCTGATTTCCACTCCCCTGTGCTCCTCGGTCCTAAAAAAATGAGCAATTTTTTTAAAGTTAAAAAGACGTATTCAAAAAATCTGCATTTTCAAAGAGGGAAACTGAGGCACAGAGGACGGAAGCAGTGCTTCCAGGGTCACTGTTGTCCATCACCCCCTTAGAAACTTGGCAAAGGAGCGCTGTGCTTTGAAACATCCACTTTGGTCCCAATGAAATAAACCCCAAGATCATCCCCCAGCATCCTGAGGACGCAGCCTGGGGGCATTAGGGATATTTCACCTTCTTTTCTCTCTCTTTAAGAATCTCTCCCACTGGGGAGCAGCAAATGTTATTCGTGACAGATCGCCAGCATCCCACGAGTATGGAGCGGTAGCTCCAAAGCGGAGATGGTGCTTTATTTGGATTTTTTTTTTTTTTTTTTAAAGGTATTTCTCAGGATTATCTTACCTCCATCCCCGCTGCCGGGGCTCAGCACCCACGCCTGGAGTAAATCACAGCTCTGGTGTCACTTTCTGAAAGGATAATAGTTTTCGCTCTCGGGATATTTATTCCTTTTCGCTCTCATTTGACAGACAAATCGCATCATCCCAGGATTTCCCCCGCAAACTTTTGAGCAGCTAACATGCCACAGGGGATTTATTTCGCTATCAAACAGTTTTATTGGGGGGGGGATGCAGAATTTTGGGTCCGCCTGCTGGTTTTTTGTTAACGGGCTGAGATTCATCACAGGGATTTACATTCCCTGGATTGGCTTATTTTACTTACATTTTCCACAAAGATGGGGCTGTGATGGGGATGAAGCCGTGATGGGAGAGCACGTGTCTCCTCACTGCAATTTCCCAGGCTGTAAAATGAAGGTGAAGATGACTTTCCATGTTGGATGGTCCACTGAAATCATCCGTGACCTCCCAGGAGAGGACCCCACGGTGTCTGCAGTCACAAAGAGCCCATTTTCCCTCTGAAAACCCAGAAATTAAGTCATTTGGGATCACCTCATGAAAAGGCCTGTGCAAAATGAAGGATTTCTGGAATATTATGTGAAATCATGACATGCCAGTTGGCGTACATTGACTTGGCCCTGCCGGCCGCCCTGGAAGCCCCTCTGTGGCTGGACATCTCTTTTTCCACCTAAATACAAGCGCTGCTTTGGAGACACCACCATTTGCTGTGCTACACAGGACGCTTTCCGCTGGTAGAAAAGCGAAATACTGTAATGGCTCTGAGATGCTTTACAGACCGTAATAACTTCAGGCTCAGAACAACTCCGCAAGAAATAGGAACCATAATTGCCCCCTTTTTAAGGTAGAAGAAGAATGGATACGCATGCATTAAATGACTGGCTAAGTAAAGTCTTATCGGGAGCTGGGAAGGCTTCTCCATTACTTGATGTCTTAATATCAAGCCAGGATCTCTTTCTATCAGTCATAGCCTGGCTCCACCAGGAAGAAGTGACTGGGGAAAAAGAAAGGCTCTTCTCCATTCTCCCTCCTTCCCTTTCTTCAGAAACATGTTTTTTCCACTGAAAAATGAGAAGGGAAAAAAAAAAAAGCAGCTTCAGCCAGACATTATGGGATTAAGAGGCAGGGGGTACAAGGCAAAGGGGTAATGGGAGGAGAAGACAGCAGCAAGGCAAGAGAGTTTGGTCCCAATTTTCTCAGAGACATACCCAGGGAAGGAGAGATGGGCCAGCAATGCAGACACCAGGTTGCAAACCCTCCAATAGACCTCGTGAGAATCACCTTGGGACGGTGCAGGCAGCATTGGCTTGATGGAAAACCAAAAGTCCTGCTCAGATCTTCAGGTACGCATTGGTTTCCTCCAAATATTTTGGGAAAGAGCAGATCTGTCCTTAATTCCCCAATGTGCCGCCTTCCTTGCCTTCTTGAGTTGCTGAGCGCCCACCCTCCCTACCTGAACCCAAAAGAGAAAAGGGGGCTGAGGATTTAGTGGTCTAAATTTAGGTGTTTCTGTAGGTTTTCAGGGAGATGCTGAGGTGCTGGAGGAGAACGGAGCTGGGAAGCATATCTGCAATGCAAATACCGCGATATTCATGCACTGCTAGAAATACCCGCTCCGTCCACAGGACATACACGTTGATTTGCATCTTCTGCCACTCAAAGGTGTTGAGCAAGTTCATCCACCGCCTGTGGCAGGGGCAAAGGGGAACATGCTCAAAGTCCCATGGGGAGAACAAGCTGCCCACTCTGCCCATATCCATCAAGAAAGCAAACCACTTCCCCCTTTTATTTCCCCCTGGAAAATGATGTCTTTTCCACGCATGGGTGTCCCAGACCATAGGATTAGAGGGAGCAGTACCAGCAAAATGAAGCATGAGGCAAACAAGCCTTTCCTTTCCCAATTTGTTTAGGGTGGAGTAGGGAGACTGGGAGAAATTATAGCCAGGCACATAAATCACGGCATTAATTACGTATTCAGCCAACGTTGCCAAGGTTTTCTGTTTGCAAATTGCCTGCAAACAGATTGGAAAAGTCCCCGCCATATTCCTCGTTTGAAAATATTTGCAAATTTCTTCACGGTCTGAGGATCAATTTGAGTCAAAAATGTGATTATGGAATCTACAATTCACAGTCGCACAATTCCCGCTGACCCAGCCGTGGCCTTTTGATGTTTCTGCGCCATAAATATGCAACAAAGAAGTCAGAAAGTCACAGTTTTAAGGCCGGAAGGAAACAAAATCCTCTAGCTTGACTTCCAAAAGGTTTTCCTCTGGTGAGTGCTGCTCTGAGCCTAATAAACTACCTAGAAAAGCAACTTTTAGGAAAACTCGATTCAGCACCTTGAAGTAGTGAAGACTTCACCGCCTTCTTCAGTTAGCTGAGCCAAGGCTTAATTACCCTTGCTGTTTAATTTGTATCTGAACATTTCTAATTTACATTCCGCTCTTGTCATGCCTTTGCTAAAGATCCCTTGGCTCTCCGAAGCTTCTCCCAGCACGGCTGCCGATAGACCAACAATTATCGCAGCTGCCTTGTCCACCGTTTCAAGTGCGGCGCTTGGATTTTGGACCCTTCATTTGCAATTTGGGCTGCGGCCGGTTAGAAACCAAGCCAAGCTTGGATTCAAAACAACGGGGCATGTCTGCTAAAACCTAACCGGCCCAACACAAACTGGGAATTTTGCAATCAAGGAGAGGTTTTGAAACGCCCCCGGCGGGGAAGATTCGAAGGAAAAGTTTGTTTTCGGGGAGAATTCGCGCGAGTGAAGCTTGACTGGCTCTGTTCGAGGTGAGTGAACACAAAAGGGTCAAGCTGAAGCTGTCTTTTGAATTAGAATAAATTATCCTCCTTCATATGCCTCCTTAATGGCTCTCCTCTGCCGTGAGCCAGACTGAATACCTCGCTCCGACCACATGCAGCTAGGAGGTGAGCTGAGACTTCTCCTAATGATCAGCTTATTACATCTATGAATTATGCACACAGCTCGTTTATGCAAAACAAGCCTGTTATTATTATTAAAATCCTGACAACAGCTAAGCAGCTGGCGTCTCGCTGTCTATCATGCCTTGACTCCTGTTTAACATGCTGACCAATATTGCCTCCTTGCTACTTTTTTGCTTTTCCATCTGTCGGCATATACCCACTTACTGGGTTTGTTTTGTCTCGGGCATCTTTTGTTATGAGCTTGTCCAATATCTTGCTGAAGATGGCCATGTCCCACATCCGGGGCTACAAGTGGGGGGGAGACCTGTATTAAAACTTCTTGTAGACTTTGGATTTAAGGCTGTTAAAGCTCTTCGCTAAGCTCATGGTGCAAAAGTGCTGGGCACCACACAGACTTGTATATCTGGTCCTTACAGCAACGAATTTGCAGTCCAAATTCTTCTAGGTTTCTGCTGGCGTATCTCATCCAGCTTTCGCATCTTGCCTGGGAGGCACGAAACACGCTCAAAGCTCATATCGTGGCTGCGCCGTGCTCCTCCAGCTCTTAGCGTGAGGCCCAGACCTTGCAGGAACTTCTACATGCTGGTGGTTTCCAAATGTTATTAAATATGAATATTCAAAGAAATTTGTTTTCCACTGTTGGCTTGGCTCTGCTTAGTGTACGCTCGGCGTTTAAATGAGAGGGGAAAGTGTGCAACATGGGGAGAGAGGAAAACAAGAGGGAGGGAGGCAAACTCGTCTGGTCCTTTGAGAAACTTGTTTGAAGCTTGGAACTTTTTCCTCTCAACTTCTCCCAGGGCTGCAAACGAGGAGCTCATTGAGGAACCTATGGATGGACCATACATAGGGGCCTCTGACAGTTTGGTAACCATGTGTTTCATTTATCTGTCACCTTTGTTTACTCTCATTTGTATACTTAACTAATTTGACTTGACACAATAAGGGCATGACCATGAGAAGCAAAAGACATGGCTTAAATATTTCATATAATGCTTAAAAAAGAAAAAAAAAAGCATGCGAGAGTAAAGTACTGGATCCTTCGTCCCGCTCATTTTTATTAGGAAGAAAGGAGTTTGGGGGAAAATAGACATCATTATATCAGATTATGCATGAATGCATAATAAAACTCCTAAAGATATGTGAAATATCAGTGCATTCACTAATGGGAATTGATTCAGAATTTTATTCATTTTTAACAAGATTTAATGACGTTTCCTTGTATGTTTCTCCCTGTGGTTCATTATTCCATTAAGTGCCATTTAATCTGGGTGATGTGTGTAGAAGATAACAGCTTGCGATGGGTTTTGTTTAACAAACTCTTCACCGGCTCTCCCGCGGGCTGAGAAGAAGTGACAGGTCCCATCCCGGCACGGTGGCCACCGAGGCTGCCTTCACTAGAGTCGCATGAAAGATAGATGGGATCAGCTGGGAGTCAACTGGTTTTGGCAGATGCGCTCCTCGCTGATGGATTTGGAACGGGATTAACAATTTAAAGCACAGCCCCTGCATTTAGCATCTTCGGATCTCATTAGCAGCCTGCACTCATGAAACATCTGCTGAAAATTTAGCTTTTAAAAATGCGGCAACGCGGATTGAAAGATTTCCCGTTGTATTTTGGGTTGTTCCCCTGGTTTGCTCCTCCACGGGGTACTTCGCAACCCATGTTGTGGGCTCCTATGACTCCTGGTTGTCTCCCGGTGCTTGCCCTTGAGCAGCAGCTATCTGCATCCTGGCTGCAGGGTTGGGTCTGGCCTCACATCATCCCTTTCACCGGCTAATCAAGTCTAATCTTCGAAGGAGTTTGGCTTGTTCTGAACCAAATTGCTTTGCCGCTTAGGATCTTTCCTTTGTCTCCCAGCCTAAATTTAGCCGTTGTTCAATGATGGCCTTTAACTTAAGCCATTATTTCCTCCCTTCGTGTTTTCTTCTCTGACATATTTATAGAGAGCAGCCAGGTCCCCTCTCCATCTTTGCTTAGGTAGGCTGAAGGAGCCCTGCTCTGCTCCTTCCCTCTCCCGAGATTGCTCTCCCTTTTCAAGGACAATGAAGTTGCTCCTTTTAGCAGCTGTTCTAGGGCCAGTTCAGCCTTTTTCAATAGCGGTTATTAAAAGTGTACAATGGGTTTCAGAAGCAATCTCACCTGGGTCTAAAAAGAGTATACCTGGAAGAAAATACTTCAAGCACTTAAGGGCAGTGAGTGGATTTATTTTTTCTTGGCCATACCATACCATGACCACTCAAAACTTGAGCTGTACCCAAGGAGTGGTGCAGCTCCTTGGGTACCCTTGGCATACCCAAGTGTACACCAAACAGACCCATACCTCACCTGGCACTTCGGAGGAGCAGATACCAGGGTCCAAGCTGTCTCCTCAGTTCAGCTTCCCCAAGCCATGCTTAATTTTCCCACTTCACCCGCCCCCAACCATAGACCTTGCACAAACCTGCCTTGAAAGCTGCTACCAGGGCTGCCGCTTCCCAGCAGTGCCAGAATAAAACTAGAAGGGATGGCCGCCTGTCGTGCATCCGATACAAATTCAGCAGAATGCAGGCCATTTAAATGCAAAAGTTAATTGGAAATGCTGAATGGCTGTAGCCATGGGGGTGCTAGAAAACCTGCCATCAAATTGCTTTAGGTGAGTTGACCGCGGCCACGCGGTCCTAAGGCAGAGCTGCGGTCCAGAGGACGGCATTAGGCTGTGTGCCACCATCACCCACTCACTGCAACTTAAAAGCAATATTTAAGGGCACTTTCTCCCTAGGGAGATTCCTGGTTCCATGTTAAGCTACAGCCAATGACATATATCTGCGACCGCAGCTCACCCTGGCCAAAAATGACCTGACCCATCCCCACGCTGCCAGGTGCTTGCTTTGCTTTGCAGTGAGCTGCTGGAATAAGAGAAAAAAAAATCGATATAATGCAAAATAAAGGCCTTTTAAAAAAAAAAAGCGAGCCATGATTCACTTTATTTTAAAGCCTTTGCCCACACCCCTTCTGTCTAACCTGCTGGCACGCGCAAGCCAGAGAGCAGCGCTGGATCCCCTCCAGTAATTACAGTGATCAAGAGAATTGAAATGTTTTGCAAGGCTTGCTTGGCTTTTATAGGTGAGCTGCGGAACAAGACAACTTGGAAGTCTCCTTGCCTTTAACAAAGATGCCATTTCATTATTCAAATGAGCAGGTACCATATAGCGGTGATTACACAGCTGGGATCTGCCTTTATTTGAGACTTGAACTCTTTAGGGGATTTTGCTGTCTGATACCGAGGGAATACGGGAATAACAGGGCGGGTGATTGCTCCTCAGGTGGGCTATGCTTGGTGGATGCGATGTCCCCCTCCCCAGTGCTTTCACATCCCATGCTATAGGTATTGGGGCTGCCCTAATAGCTGGGCTCTCCTTGCAGAGCTCTCAAAAATGCCTTGCAGGTTGGGAGCACTAAGAAAATGGGGAAACTGAGGCAGGGAGAGAAGAACACATATTTGGAGCTGACCCACCAAAGAGATGGGTTAAGGGACAGTCAGACAGGTCAGTCTGGGCTGGCAAAGTCTGTCTGCAAGGACTGGGATGGCACCAGTGCTGAGGGATTCATGCCTCTGTGCCTGCCCTCACCTCTATTGAGCAACATCATGCCAGCAACAAGAAGGAAAAAATTAAAAAAAAAAAAAAAAGAAAAAGAAATGTTATTTAGAGGAAAAAGCATTAAAAAAGAATCACTTCTTCTCCTTAAGTAACGACAGCAAAGTCTGAATCCTGCTCATCATTTCAAACTGCTGACTCATTTACCACTTGAAATGAATTGAGGGCTGTTAAAGGTTTTATAGAAGATTTCATTAAATATGTATTGAGCCGGCTTAAGATGGAAATTGTTATAAAAGCTGGCATCGGCTCAAAGAGCCAAATGTTTCAGTTTATTACAGAGATATTTTACTCCTGCCTCCGGACTGCGCCCCGTTTCAGCGGCCGAAATGCCGAAATAAAGCAGCGTGGGAAGCAGAGCTGCCGTGGCTCCTGCCGGGCACCCAGCGGGGCCCTTTGGCCCGCGGGGATGTTGTGGGGCCCAAGCGGAGGGCGGAC
>NW_009260185.1:1025633-1028958 GCF_000687185.1 Egretta garzetta
CCCCCCTGTCTTGCTCCAGCAGGAAGGGGGAGAGCCAAGCTGTATGTGTGATCGTTGAGGTGGCATGAAGAATATGGCAAACATCCTTTAAACCATATTTCTGAACAAACCCTATGCTCCGTGTTCCCTATTACACCAGCTCTGAGTATTTCCCTGAGGTTTGGGATCACCCGTAAACTTATGGATGGGTTGGGGCACATGGCGGTGCTCTGCTCTCAGTTTTAGTCTCTGCTTCGCAGATTTTTGGCTGAAACAGCAGGGACCTAAACTGCAGATGCCTTCATCCTTTGCTGGACCCAGCCCGTGCTCGCTGCTCCCAGCTTTTCGGCTAAAGGCAGCTGAACGGCGGTGTGTGAATGAAGTGGTTTGTGGAGATCAGGGCAACATTAATGTTCCCCCAGGCTAAGCACAGATGTGTTTTCACTATAACATGATCTCGACAATTAAAACAACTGTACCTGCATTTATCATATTGATGGGATGAAACATGCTTGGTTGCACCGAGGCATTTTGTGAGTGCATTATTCATGGGGTCTAATACATCACAAACCTATTTTCATCTCACTTTATAAATGTATATGGGAAGAGAGGGGCTGTTGGAAGATGAGGAGAAATGCCTGTCGAGGCATCCCTAACACAACTGGCAGCCTGCATGCCGGCAATACGGTGTCTGTCCATCTGCCGGTGATGGAGAGGCCGTGGCATTTATCAGATCCAGAAGGTTTTATTTAATTTCCAAGTGAAAAATTCAGCAAGGTGGAAATCTTCTGGCCCCATAGCCCCCCATTAGCACAAAGGCTTAAACTTGAGCCATATGCAAACCACTGTGCATCACTTGGCCTCAAAGGTTATGGGATGCTTGACCTAGAAGGAGCTATAGGCAAAGTGACGGGTTAATGATGAGGGTGAGGGTACTGACAGATCCCCAGAGCCTCTTTAGTGCCTGAGCCTTGAAATGCCGCACTTGGAAATGCATCGAGAAGGTGACGTACTGATTTCCTTCTCGCATCTGCTTGCTTATCTCTTAAAAACCCCAGGGAGAATGAGGGGCGTGGGGGGAAAAATAACACATGGAGAGGTGAGAAAGAAGCTGGGAGAGGATTCCCTGCTGGAAAAAAACAGGCAATGTCACATCAAGGCAGCAGGCAGGTGTGACAGCCTCCTCTTTAAGGAGAAGACAGCGTGGTAAGTAGGTGCCAGCCGGGGCCTGGGGCAATGCACGTAACCCATATGTTTTATGCTGGCTGCCTGCAGAGGGATGATGTCTCCCCAGGCTGGCCTAACACCTTTCTACCATGTCCCACCTCCTGCCTAAGACCCAATGACTGAAGCTCCAGCTCCTGAATTCCCATCTTGTGTCCCTATTTTTGGCTGGTGCCAAGATGCCCAGGCTCTAAGCAAGCTGGTTGTGCCCACCGGCAACGATTGCAAAGCAAGCATCGACTCAGCAGCAGCTCTAAATGAACCCATCGCCCCTCAAAATGAACCAAACCAGGCAGAATTATGCTAGAAAGGGGGATGGGGTGCAAGCTCCCACCATATATTTATTTTCTCCCCACAGGCCCATGTTATGGGGCTGGGTTCATTACCGACGGCGCCTGACAATTAATAATTCTTGTGGCTGCCTTGCTAGGATTGAGACAGTTGGTTTTAAATAGAGGAACAAAATAAGTTGCTTCACCTTTGCTGAACCTGATTGCTTTACAGCAAGCTGAGCTGTTTGAGTTTCCATTTATTGGACTCTTTTGATTTTTCTTGGACATCTACCTGGAACATTAAACGTACTTTCTCCTCTCCCTATAGTCCAGTTAATGAAACAAAACACAAGAAACCTTCAGCTTCTATTACAGGAGAAAAAACCTTCAGCTAGTGGTAAGAAAAAAAAAAACCAGCCCCGCACCATTTCCCAGAAAGGTACAAGAATTTACAAGCAACGTGTTCAAAGGTCCCCCAAAACGTAGCAGCAGCTCTCTGAGTGAGGAGAGCGGGGTTTGAGGGCAGCTGCTGGGCTTTTTTGGAGCAAACACTCCAATGGCAGCCACTTCGGATAAAGAAAAGGATCATTCTGGCTGCTCTTTTTGCTCTCCTCATTTATAAGGTAGGAATGAGGATGAGATGAGATTTGTTGCTGTCTCTTTGCTCCTTGGTGACCAGAATATTTGCCAGGTGACACCACATGCGCTCCTCTCTGACCTTCAAGGTTGGACCTGGGGGCAGATGGAGACTCCTGCATCCTTCGAGGCTCATCCCACCTCTGCAGGAACATCCCTGCTGGCATCTGCAGTGGCAGATGCTGCAGCCACTGAAGGTTTTTCAAGGTCGCTGAAGGGTGTCAGCAATCCACGCCAGGCTCCAGTAAGACCTGTAATGGCTTCAGCAGCAGAGACAAGGTCTTCGGCAGCTGCCAAACATGCAGCGGCATCATGGGGCTGCGGCAGGAGGAAGGTATGGGGTCCACCAAGAAATGCAATGCAGAAGAAGGGCAGAGCTGATAGCCAAGGGGGGCACAATCCTTGCATGGATGAACGTCCCATGAATCACTTATGGGGCTGCATAGAGGCCCTCAGACCCTTCTTTAGAAATCCCTTTAAAACCCGAGTGCCGGAGTGAGCATGTGGGGTCTAATAACAGATGTCTTCACCATGAAAGCCATTAGGCCTTTCTCATGCCATTTCAGCAGGGAGCGGAAAGCGCCGTGGCAGCAGTCAGCTCCCGGGATCTAACAAAATGTGGCACTAAAAAGCACTTGCCTTAATATCTTCCCATTTCATCTGATTAATGCCCGGATGGCAGCAGGCTGCTCTGCCCCCGGCTTCAGCGATGGCTCATTACAGATGCTGGAGCCCGATGCGGCCGGGGCTGTATCCGACCCCTTCTGCCCTCTGGCAATGCTCACGCCAGGAACATACTGCCAGGGGAGAAAAAGCCTGGCAAGGACCCAGAGAGGCCATAACATTTCTGATCCAACTCATTCTTTCTGTGCAGCCTCATCTTTCTTCGCATTTCATCCTCAAGCCCAGCAGCTCTCCTTGGAAATGGGCAGAAGAGGGAAAATTTGGGCAGAAAGCTTTTTTTTTTTTTTTTTAGCTCCATTATGCACAGGCCCAGATGATGCACAGGGCTCAGGTGTAAAAGCAAGTTCCAGCAGATCGTGGTACTCCCCGTTCAGCTGATCTGGCTGAGCTGCCAGGTCTGCTTTTAGTTCAGCCTTAACTTCTAGGAAACCCGGCTTGTTATTTTCTATATAGTTCTTGTGTCCTCTCTCATTGACGAAGGAGAATAAACCAAGTCATTCTTCCCTTTTTTTTTTTTTTTTTTTTTTTTT
>NW_009260185.1:1028987-1044327 GCF_000687185.1 Egretta garzetta
ACCTCATCCCACATGGGTCAGCTTACAAAGCTTTTCTCATGGCAGCAGCTCTTCTCTGGAGCCCTTCCAGTCTCCCAAGAGACAATTTCTTTTCACTTCATGGCAAATAAGCTTTGGTTTTGCAAAACTGAACAAACCCAGCCAACTAGAGGCGAAAGAGAGGGCGAATCCTTCTCGTTTACTCCAGAGCTCGGAGGTTTCCCTGCAACCCACTGGGTCACCTGGAAATACCCAGGGAAACTCAAGGATATTCTAATTCATTTGTGTTTCCTTTCTGAATGGCAAAGGGATTCTTGGTCAGGCTCCTTATTTCTGGGAAGTGCCCAGTGCTGGGTGACACTAAGACTCGGCAGAGGATTGTAAGACTGGGTTCATTTGCTTTCCGAGGTTTTAGGAATGAGGTAGGTCTTTCCAGGCCTTTTTTTCTGCAACCATTAGACCTAAAAATGGATTGCCTTCTTAACAAAAGCTGAGAGGATGAGATTTTGCCCTAGCCATGTGCCTGGGGGTGACGGGGCTTTGCAGAACAGCCCAAATCTCCCAGGACCAGCAGAGCCATATCTTGAGACCCATCCATTACCCATAAGGTGGTTCGGAACTCCTTCGTAACGAAGATTAAACACCTATGAAGTTCTAGCAATGTCTCAGAATTTCCTCCAGGGCACATTAGGAAGAGAGTACCAGCACAGCTCAGCTTTGATGAGGAAATGGTTACCTGGGGAGGCCGCTGGCTCTCCATCTAAGAATAGTTTAGACAAGCAGCTGTCAGGAGTAATTTAGGTAGATTTGATGGCCCGGGGACAAGAGCTCAGACTACGAGACATCCCCAGCCCCCTGGCAGCTTGTACAGCAAATCCTGGGGCACCCCAAGAAGTGGGGTCTGGGGTACACCTATGCAAATAAAAGCAGCAAAGCAGCTACTCCTTTAAAAACACAAGGTGGACATCCAGATTGAGTATTATGTTGGGGTACAAGCCCGGGAAATCATGCAGAAGGTCTTTTTGGGGTGTTAGGAAGGATATGGGATGATGATGCCCCCAGGAGCATTTAGAGAAATCCTGCCCATGGCTACCAGTACCTGCCCGGGGATAGAAGGCTGCCAGATAAAAAGCAGCAAGTAAATGAAGTGTATGGGAATTAATCTGAGAAAATCCAGTTTGTGGCTTATTAGCCAATTGGTATGCAAAAGCAAGAAGCTCTTTTTTAAAGCACATTTAGCCCTGCAAGTAGATTTTTGATTTATTTCCTTGAAGGTGCCAGGACACGCCACCGAGGAAACTCTGCAAATATTCCCCAATAACTTGCCAAAATGGCTCGACCTTGGCCAGGAGCCCCTTGAGGGCAAGGGAGAACCTCCATCCCTCTGGCCCAGAGTTCCTGGCAGGCTGCTAAAATGCCAGAGACGCCAATTAATGCCAATTGCCTCATTTGCTTCCGCGGCAGACTCTGATTTGGATTGATCCACAGGCTCAATTTTGTTGTTGGGGATAGTATTTCTCATTTTAAGACATAAATCTCTCCCTTAGTTATCAATGCAAAGATTTGTACAGTTAATAGGCGCTGGCAGTATCTGTAATTCCACATGCTGAGTCGGGGCGGCTATCTCAGGGCTAGAGAACGGCCTCCTCTACGAGAAAAAAAATCTTATTTGATTAGAAAGCGCAAGACCGACAACTTTTCTCTAGTTTATTGCAAGGATGAATTGAAGTCTTGGCCCTATTAAGCTGATAACAAAACCAGCTTCAGCAGGGCCAGGGTTTGCTTGGAAATGTCTGCAGAAATAGCCCATGATGGTTTGGGATCTTGGGTTTTCACAGCGGGAGGCGGGGGGGAAGCCAAGACCTCTGGGGATGAGCAAACTCAGCCCATGGGAGAATAAACAGTCTCAGACCTGCCAAATTCTCCCTGGTGCAAATGAAAGGAGCCTTGAATTCTGCAGTGGGGATTGCCCTCCATGCCTCGATGTTGTTACGTTAGAGGGCTTTTAAGTTCAGGTCTTCAAGGCAGCTCTTCTCCCACATCTCAAATCCTTTTTCTCCCCAGCATCCAGCCCCTCCAAGAAGCGAACGCAGCTCCAATGATCTTCCCCAACGCTGCTCCCAAAATCCCTCTCCATCATGTCGGCGGGGCGGGGAGGCAGCAGCCAGCTTGCCAACCCCTTCTGCTTTCAAGAGCACTTGGAATCCGCCGCGGCTCGGGGAAGAAAGCTCATTTGGCAGGTGCAGGCAGACAGCAAAACAACTGCTGTCCATCTGCTCCTTTGCTCGGGCTTGTATTTCTGATTGTGTCTTCAGGACACAGACGATGCTCGGAGCCCCGCTAGCCATGGATAATTTATATAATAGTTGTTGCCTCTGTGGTTTCCTTCTCTGGTCCATCAGGGATCTTGCAAGGTTCTCCCCTCCATCCTGCTCGTGGCAGTGTGCAGGGTGTCTGTCCATCTGCTGGCTTCCCACCTAATTTGGGAAGCGGTTTGGGCAATTTCAGCCAAAATCTGGTGATGGTCTTGAAGGTCCTTCACATATAGTGGCAGACCCTGTGCCTGTGATGCTGCTGTGGAGATCACGGAAGCACTCACATAAATACCACTAGGGAGCAGAAAGCAGTGACATTTTGGTGCCCTTTGGAGCCACATCTCCAAATCTCTGCTCCAAAGTGCCGCGTTTCATAGCAGCAAACTGGAGGGAAGAAAATCCACTGGGAAAACACCCCAGGTTTGGTTTTCTCAATGCTGCAGAGCGGTGGCTGGTGACAAAGATGGCCCAGCTAGAACTGGAGAGGGGCCAGGAGATGTCTTCCTAATTCCCTCCCTGACAAACTGAAGATGACATGAAGGATTGCTGGTGTGTGCAGATCCCTTGCATTGCCTACTGAGGTAATGAAACCCATTTCGATCAGGAACCATCTTCTTTTTTTTTACACTGAAAGAGGCAAAAAATACACATCCACTGGAAGAAGAGTGGTGTGGGCACCTTATCACTAGGGAATGCATGATCGAGCCTGGTGTGGAAGGGAAATTAAATACACCAAATTCACCGAAACCTGTTGTGGCAGATGCAGATTTCACAGATACAGGAATAAATCCCCAGCAGTGATGTGACTGGCAAATTGTATTGGTCCGGTAGCATCCTTCAAAACACCCAAATCTAAGTTTTCTCCCCCTGATCCATGAAACAGAGGGATTTCAGCAGGTTGGGTCCACGCTGAGGGTGATACCCCAATCCTGGCCATGGCAGAGCATCGTGCCCAAAAACACGTGCAGGGGGAAAAGAACACAGGACAATAATTTCCTTTCCTGCCATGTAGGCTGTGCGCTTTGATTTGAGTTTCAAAAACCCCACCGTAAGGCAACTGGGAGGAAAAAAAGAAAGCAAACATTTCCGATAAGCTGGGTTCAAAGGAGAAGCATGAAATTTGGATGAATGTGGAGCCAAACTAGCCCAGTCCCAGCTCAAAAATAGAAAATGAATGCAATATAGATTTCATTTAGATTTAAGGAGTTGTTTAGTGTGCATATTAGAAAACACTGCGGTTATTAATTCTTTTCCTTTTGGGATTTTTTCCTGCTTGTTTGGGTATTTTTTGAAGCGTACACTTTCAAAGTCAATTTAATCCTGGGGGAAGGTGTTGGCTTGACAGGTTTTAAGCTCAAATTTCTTCATTTACATGCAGAGATAGCACTAGATTGGGAAGGGTAAACTTTCCATCTGGTCTAAGAGGCATGGGTTGGGAATATGAGGAAAGAAAAACACATCTGTAGGTCTGCAAATTCAAGTAGGGATGTAAGCCATGGATGCATAAGCATCACCAAATTCACGATATTTGGAGTTTGCCTAAAATCAAACACCATCTGCGCTCAGGTGAATGGGAATAAATCTCCTGTATGATTTTTTTAATTCTGTTTTCTGTAAGTTTTCTGAGTCAAATACGCAAAACATGGTCTGAGACGTGGTTGAATTACAATGTAGGGACCAAAAAGGTGCCTCTCATGCCTGTCATGACGGGATTTTAGATCACTCGGGCTGGGCAAGGCTCCTTTATGCTTACGATGGGGCAACGTGCCCGCTCCAGGAGTTGGATGGAGACCAGCACATCTCATTTCACCTCATGTAGGTCACCGAACCGGCAGCAGATGGGCATGTCGTGGAGATGGACTCTAATTCCATCATCACTTAAATCCAGACACACCCGTACTGTGTGTGAGGGGATGCTGTGGCTCTAGCGGTGAGTTGGGCCAGGGGTGGGCAAAATAAACTCCTTCTTCCATTAATATTTAAAGCTTTCCAGAGCTCTGAGTGAGAGTCACTTAGGGCTGACCCAAGGTATTTCAGCAAACTGGAAAAAAAAAAGGGGGCGACTAAACTGTGATTTTCCAGCTTTTTTCTAGAATTAATTATACAATGTATTCCGGAAGATGCCAAGATGGAATATCTTTAAATAATTACATTTAGCCTCCTCTCCTCTACCCCCCCATAGCAAAAGCAAGCTGAATGCAGATAATGTTTGGGGGTTTATCTAAGATCCAATCTTCTCCTGCTTTTTGGGGTCCCTGGAGGTCCTGCCCACTTTCTCTACCCCTCGAGGAGGGCAAACAGGCATTCAGCGGCAGCGGCACTGAGCAGGGACCTGGCCTTTGCTATGGCCATATCCAACAAATTCCAGAAAAGAGTTTCAGAGGCAGAGCCTGCAAAGCAGAAATCCCCTTTAAAGGCCTTTTCACTGGACTTTGACTGCGTGCTGGCCTTCTGCTGGCCTCTTGCATCAGCAGAGGCCATTAAGCTCAGGGTTGCCTTTGGGTTTTAAAGGAGGAAAGGAAGGCCAAAGACATATTCCTCGCTTCCTCCCTCCCTCCCCTCCTTCCCATTGATCTCCTTAGCCTCTGTAGGTTGCGCAGTAAGGAGCGCTTTGGATATAAATAAATACAAATCCTCCCGGGCGCGCATCGCCAGCAGTTTCAGTGCAGCGTAGCTCCCGAAGTTCAGAGTTTAATGCAAAAGTCTGAAGCGACCACAATTTATTCTAAATTGCTTCGCTTGATCTGGCGACCTCGGAGAATTATCGCCGGAGGAGACCTGGATCAGTAGCCGGGAGCGATGAGGAGGCAGGCGAGAACGCTGATGGGAGATGGCTCTTTCGCCAATGGAGGTGCCTCCTTGGAGGAACAAGGTTGAAGCAAAGTTTGGGATTTAAAAGAGCCTTGAGAGACATCTCCCTTTGGAGAGCACAAGGATTTGAAGCCCATGTGAGCAATCAACATCAAGCATCCCATGGGAGCCTGGCAGGGAATCAGCAGTCATATGGCTCTTGCGGCCACGCTCGCCCCATCGCTGGCTTTGCTGGGCAGATGGGTGCCAGGGGGTATGGGGGAATTTGGATTTAACTCCCTGAATCCCTGCCAAGGGTGCTGTGCAGTGGAACTCTCGCTTGCAGGGCGCCAGAGCTGCAGAGCAGCTGCCTCCAGCACTGGGAATAGCTGTAAGCGTCCGACGAATTCACAGCTCAATTGAAGCCCCCAAGGAGGTTTTGTGAGTATTGCCTGGGCTAAAAAAAAAATAATAATCAAGTCGACTGGAAGTCGTTGGAAGCGGAGCAGATCGGCTCCTGACCGATGCACGCTGGCACGCTTGCAGCCACCGAAATGGCCCTGTGCCAAGTTACACCGCTGATAACCCGTGCCTCGATGCCGTGAGCAGGGTCAGGTTCCCTTCTCCTGCCTTTCGTTTTACTCTTGGTTTTTGCTAATTGAGTTCTGGAGGGGGTAAAGGTTGCTTTGACCTCAGCTGTGTCTCCAAGGAGAAATCCTGCCTCTGCCTGGGGTGGCCTCTGTGATCTGTGTCTGGTCCCGTTGCCTGCACTCAGGGCAGCCCTTTTGCTTCTGCGATGTAATCCAAATGGATTCAGGACCCCCAAACCCTTCCAGCAGCAATATTCAGGTTTCCTCTGTGTGCTGGGGAACACTGGAAATTGTTGCTTCTTTGAAGCTGAAGCAATTGACAGCAAAGCACTGATTTCACCAAGTTCCCCAAACCCTTCTGGGTCAATACGAGAAAATGAGATACTCAGATGAAAGCTGTGAATGTGTTTGTGCAGAACCTACAAGTCCTGGCTTTGTGGGGAGGGATTGAAAGCAGGAGTGGCAGGTTTTCAGGAAACCTGACTTTCATTCTTGGTCATTTGTCATAACAAACCCTTCCTTTCTCTGCCTTCTCTAATTATATTGATGGGTCCTCACTGCCAAGAACTGCACGTGGATGGGGACCTGGCACCACATCCCTCTGGTCCCCATGATGCGCTGGGATCTGCTCAGGGACATGTGAGGCTCCACAACATGAAATCAGACCCTCCGAGGAGTCAGATGATTGAAACCCTGGTTGTTTCAGATGGGGTTTGAGGGAGATGAACCCTACTCTTCATCTAAAGCCACCGGTGTGGGTGATGTTCCCAGCTGGCACCTGTGAGCTTTGCTTCCGTTAAGAGCGCTGCGCTCATGTGAAGTCTTTATTCAGTCCATTTTAGGGAGGAAAAAAATGCAAATGAGGTAATTTCCAGCTCCTCTTATCTTTCCAAACCCTCTGCAACCTGTCTGCTGTAATACCCTGGTGCAGGAGAGCACTGGAGTGCTGGGCAAGGACTGAAAGGGTAAAGATGATCCAGTTCATGGGAAGTGGAGAAGGAAGATGGGGTTGGGGTACCGACTGCCCAATTTCATTGAGTCCTTCCTCCCATCAGCATCTCTGCTGACATTAGAAGTCCAAGAGCGGGTTGCCTAAGCCTAACATGCTCATTTAACTTCTTTCCAGAGCCGAAGAGGAGCGGTACCATACTGGGGGCATTGCTTTCCTTAAGTCTAAAAGTCACTTTGCCCTTCTGCTACCGAGATTAACGCCATCCTTGAGGCACCCAAAAAATAGACAGCCATAAGCTGCAAGGGCCAAGGGCTGACCTCTCTTTGGAGGAGATCATAAAATCATAGAATCATAGAATGTTTTGGGTTGGAAGAGACCACTAGAGGTCATCTAGTCCAACCCCTCTGCAGTGAGCAGGGACACCGCTAACTAGACCAGGTTGCTCAGAGCCCCATCCAACCTGTTTCCAGGGATGGGGAATGCACCAACCTATCTCTGCAAGAAGAGCTTCCAGCCACTGGCTGATCCTGAAGCGTGGCAAAGCAAATCCTGCTCTTTAGGAAAATCCTCCTCTCACACCTTATGAGCCTCCTGCACCTTGAGAAAGCAACAAGAGCCCTTCAAATCCCTCCCAGACCCATCAAAAATCCTGCTCCGAATTTCTCACTTCCTCTTGGCACTGATTGGGATCTTGGATCTTTACGAGGAGGCAGATGCTGATACCATTACCCCAAACCATATCTTGCTCGACGGGAAGCCCATCATGACTCCAGTGCTATTCCTCATGGTATCCGATGCTCCCCATCAGCGTGGAAATCACTGCCTGCCCATGTTTAGCGCAGAAGGATGCACAAATAAACCAACTTTTTCTCTGCTGGAGCTGAGCTTTTTTCCTGCAGTAAGGCTTCCTCAAGCACACATCCTGGGGTACTTAAGGTAGCGCTGACGGAGGGGAGGATATTAGACAGAGTCACCTGTGGGCCGCTATCTAATTAGACTTAAATGAAGCTGTTTGATAAGGAAATGTATTTCCCCAGCTTTAGGAATCAGGGCTATGGAGAATAACAACAGATGCAGAATAACACCCTGTCTCAGACCAGCAAAGATTAGTGTTATGGCTAAATTATATCCTGGCCCAGTAATAGGGTTATTTCTGTTCCCAGCGCAGTGTTTAGATGAGGAAATCAACAGCGGGAAGTGTATCTTAATTTGCTAATAACAGGAAAGCGAGTAGCGGCTCAACCAATCTCAGTGACATTGGTGGGGTTCGGCAGGATTTGGGCAGATGAGAAAGCACAGCCGTTGGGTAGCAGATGGCATTTGCACGTCTACCATCAAAATGCAAAGTTAGTTAATGAATTTCTGACACGGAGCGGCACGGCACGAACAGCTCGGGCTGCGAGCGAGCAGAAAATCCGGGAACAAAGAGAATCGCAAGGGATGGAGGGCTGCTCATCCCTGAGCCGAAGCTTCCGAACGTGGGGCTGGGATGCAGCGAGGAAGAAGGTACCATCAAGGGCAAACCTGGCGGCTGCTCATTCCAAACCCAATTCACTTTATTACCCATTCGCTCAGACGGCAGTTCCCTTATCTGGGGCAAGTGGCCGTCTCAGACGGGTGATAACCGGAGCTTTTTAGAACTGTGCAAAGAATAATTCTCCATTTGCCAGCTGACCTGGAATATCAAGGGAGAGGGGGAAAAAAAAGATTATTGATCTAAAATAGCCCTCTTTTGGTCTATTTTATAACAGTTGGAAGGAGGAAAAAAAAATAAAATGGGAGTGTTCCCAGCTCAATGAATGGCAAGGGGGCACTATTTATTATCCCGATTCATTCCTTTCTAAATGAGTGCAGGTGTTTTTCAAATGAGACACCTTCCCCAAATGAGCAGAACAAAAAGGCTTTAAAAACAGAAAGGAAGCTCTGGATTTTTCCAGTTGATGAATATTTGTTTTAGGTAACCCTCAGCACTTTCTTTCAGAGGGCAGGGAAAACGTCGACGGACCTTTTTCTGAATGTCTTTTGTTGGCGTCCTGCTTTGAAAGAGTTAATTTCCACCTTTCCCCCTTCAAACTTCAGTTCATTTAATTTAATAGAGAAAAAAGGAAGCGAGTGACATGTTATTCAGTTTACATAACAGTCTGAAGACATGACAATGATTGCGTTACGTGCAGCGGAGTATCCTCATCGTACAAACTCCCACTCGCAGGCAGGAACAGAACAAATTCTTCACTCGGTCCTTAGCGCTGCTTGTCATAACAAGGATGGTTAATTAACATGACCTTTTTCACTTTAAAGGAAAAACCCAGGCGATATAATCTCTCATAAATTTGTTTTCAAAGAAATGAAATGAAACCCAAAATACACTAATCAATGAAGCCAGCAAAGAAAATTCAAGGGCCCTCTTTTTCTTCCCCACCCTGAAGGCCAGAGGAAAACAAGTGTGAAAAGAAAATCTGTGGTAAATAGAGCATCTCCGCACTAAACAAAAAGGGAAATATCAAGTGTGGTCTCGAGTCCAGCAGCCTTAGCCATAACCATGTGGTTTCCACAAGCAAGAATCCTCAAGGGAGACCTTCAGAAAGCGTGATCCCAGCTTTAATGAAGGGCTGGAGAAAAGGAGCTGAGAGCAGCCTGATCAATAAAACACAGGCTCATCCAGAAGCCTACAAAAAGTACGCTAAAAAAGAGCAAAAAGCAGGTAAAAAAGGGCCTGGAGAACGGCACACAAGCTGTAGCTTATGGACCATCTCACTCTGACCAAGAAGCCTTGAACAGAGATGGGGAGGGAAAGAAAGGGGAAGTTTTTAGCTGCATTGAATTGTTCCTGACTCCGAGATCTTTCCCAACTATTCCTACTTCACAGCATCACCCTCTTGACTCCTTATTTCCAAGGAATAAAGCTGATATTCAAAGCTGCTGGCTCCAGGGTTGAGTTGGAAGAGCAGCAATATTCACTGCCTCTCCAGGGAGGCTTTACACGAATCACTTCATTAGACATGGACCGAGTGCAGATATCACATTTCTAAGATGCAGCAGTTTATCTTTCTTTTATGTTTAATCTCTTTTTCGACTCCCACAGCTTGAAAACATTTCCTACAGGATGCTTTATTCTGCAAAGAAAGTTCCTCAATGTCAAAACTGGAGGAGGTTTCAGGCTGTTGTGAGTTACTCCATCCGAGCATGGTGTCAGATGAAACGCCTGGAAGACTTCTGGAGAGCAAACAAGGAGCAAGGATGCTCTGAGTATCTCCATCCATTTTCCACTCATGTCATAGAATCATGGAATCATAGAATCATAGAACGTTTTGGGCTGGAAGGGACCCCGAGAGGTCACCCAGCCCAACCCCCCTGCAGGGAGCAGGGACACCTTGAACCACATCAGGTTGCTCACAGCCCCGGCCAACCTGGCCTGGAGTGTTCCCAGGGATGAGGCCTCCACCACCGCTCTGGGCAACCCCTGCCAGGGTTTCACCACCCTCACTGGAAAGAATTTCTTCCTTAGATCCAGTCTAAACCTACCCTGGTTTAGTTTAAAACCGTCACCCCTTGTCCTGTCCTTGCATCTCCATGCAAGGAGTTGTGGGGGACAGTGGCCACTGTGAGTCCAGGCGTGCGATTTCAAGCAGCACTTGGAGCTGCTGCTCCCATCCCAGGTGGCTGAATGCTCTATTTAACTCATTTCTAAATATACCTTGCCCAGCCATCGTCTTACAGCCTATCTGCTGCATGACCACGGGCAAGTTATATAAAAATTCTCACCTCGGTTCCTCTCCCTCAGCTCGAGCAGAGCCAGTGCAGCGACTGTTGTCCTCCAGCTCTTAGCTGTGCTAATAAAAGCAAATAAAAACCAATGAGAACAAGACCCAGGCAGGTTTTTTTTTTCTTCCAGACAGTAGTAGATTTACTAGGAAATGCCCTCCTGGGTAGACCTGAAAAACCACTCATTCCGAATGCAAGCCACCACTGAAGCCTTATAGACAAAAACAATGCAAGGAAGACATCAACTGCTTCAAAATGTTTTATTTTTAACACCATTAAAATGTAGCTTCTGGCTTTTTGGTTTGCAGTGCTATTATTTCACTTCAGAACAGATGAAAATGGGATGGGGGAAAGAGCAGAGGAAGGATTTTTAAGAAGACTCGCCCTTTCCACCCTGAATTAACTGGGAATTCTGGAAGGGACAATATCTTTTTGTTCGGAATGAACAAATGAGATGGACCTCAGACCCCGTGACTCTCTCACCTTCGGCTGTTGTACCTTATCAGGTCCCTTCACTGAGAAGGGCTGAGAGTCTCTACTCACAACGCAGCGGTTGGTAGTTCACACCTGTGCTCTATGCGATGTGTCTTGAATGCACGCGCTATCCACACGCACAAGGCTATAAATGGAATAAACTGCTCGGATCCTTTCTTATATTGTCATAAATCCGCCTTCATCCTCCGCATAACAACCACAAGCGTGTAATCAGGTGCCCAGGAAATGAAACCTTCTGTTCTGGGAAATATTGACACTTCAGTGCATGCAAAACCTTGACCAAAGCATCTCACGTGAAAAGATGCTGACGTCCACACGCTCTCGAAGTGTATGGGCGCTGACACTTCAAATGAGTAGCAATTGTCTAAGCAGAGCACAAGAACCTCACTGGATCTGCGCATGTACATTTTGCCTTCCTTTTTTTTATTTTTTAATGATGAAAGGAGATGAAGGCATCTATAAAAAGCAATCCTGCAAATACAATTGCGTTATCCAGAAATGAGGAATTCCTGGCACCAGCTTGCCTTAATGCTGACAGGTCAAGCACAGGAACTTGATCCCATCTCAAAGCCCATTTTTCCCTATTTCCTTTACATCCAGGTGGGCTTAGGAGGTGTGTGAACCATTGAAATATGGCTCCAGTGTGAAAATAGAATCATAGAATCATTTAGGTTGGAAAAGACCTTTAAGATCAAATCCAACGGTTGCTCATGTGACAGCTTGAACCCAATTTTAAGAAGGTGCTGGCTTCATTAACCTCCCATTTACTATTTCAGCATCTCTGAGTATTGACCTCCACCCCAACACTCAACAGGAGATGTTGAGGAGCTGCAGAAGACAAGTTGCTTAGGGTCCATCTCTATAATACACGTAAGCAGAGACACGTGAGCTCATGTATACGCTGATGCTGGCGGCTGTTGGCTTTGCTGCCTCTGCCAGTCTCTGCTATTAGCAGCATCCAGGAGGGTGAGCTGAAAGCTGGTCCAGCTACGTGGGACACAAGCTGCAGCCTCAGCCTTTGACAGCGGGGCAAACAGGGCATGAAAGGCAAGAGTGAGTTGGTGTAGCACCAGGGGGGAGGGAGGCAAGGAGAAGAGGACGTGGCAATGTTCACCAAGGAGCCAAGGAAAAGACGTGTGGTGGATTTTAATGCATCCTGGGAGAGGAATTCATCATGTAGGGGTCAAAAGACAAGGGGGGGGAGGCAGGTTAGCAGCTGCATTCAAGAGCATGCTGAAATTCAGATTTCCCTGGTGTTTCTGAGAGTCTAACTGAGCAGGACCCATTCATTATCCCTCCAGCATCTCTTCACATTGATGTAGCATTGAGCTGGCGCCCAGGCCATACGTTACATGAACATGGATCTCATATGTTCTCCCATGTTAGAGGGGGGCATCCTTACATGAAAGACTGCTTCCAAGGTTCTTTGGAAGAGATCTGGTGAAATTAGGCTTAATTTAGCCTTGGTGATTGCCTTTGGCATCAGTCAGCAAAGAGGGGTTGGGAATGCAGGAGAAAAGATCCTTTATTTTTCATTATTTATTTTTTGTGACACAGAACGGTCGTCTTTCTTCAGGGAAGCTGCTCAGCCGAACTCATTGCAATAAATAAACAAAACAAAAAGTTCCTGGGGAATGTCCTGATTTGATTAATTTTGCCACAAGGAAGTTGGAAGTAGAAAAAAATTCAGATCTGCAACCACCAAAGTAATTTTTATTTTTAGCTTGTCATTGATGGCATTTGTCACGGAGCTCTTCCTACCTTGGCAGCAAGGGACAGTCTTGCACGGATCAGCTCCGCCACTGTTGTCCTTTGCAGCCATTACTGGACCCCAGAAAATCTCTCCTCCACCCACACTCAGCAAAGCACTTGAGTATCTTCATATTACCAGACTCTCGCCGCAATTTGAACATCCATAAAAATATGGATGTACTCAAGCAGTCTACCCCAACAAAGCCCGATGGGGAGCGATGGTTGTCATTAACTGGAGGGAGGGATGAAGATTTCTCCCTCCAGTTCCAAAAAGATGTTCCTCACAGGATGACAGCTCTCTATTTTTTAATTTACAGCTTTTCCCTATTGGGATGCTCATATCTTGGTGCAAGCTGTCATTGCTTTACGCCTGCGATTCCTGAGCAAGCTTTTCCACACATGGGATCTTCTGGGCTGGATATAAATGGCTCCCTGGGCCAGCTCTGCCCCAAGCAGGGCTTCTCCTTCTGCTGTCCTCAGGCAGTATCCATCTCCCGCACCGTTCGCTGTCTTCAAATCTTGGGGAATTACTTTACAACATCCCCCCCATCTGCTAACCATCTCCAGATGCTCTCTGGCGAGGTCGTGCTGACAGTTGGGTTCATTGGGTGGTGATGGAAGAGCACTCCGAGCTGGTACTTGCAACTATAATGGATGCATCTTTTGTGTACCACGGTAGGTTGGGAAACAAAAAAAGATGAGTCCTACAAGGGAGGAAGGGAGATCTGTGTCTCTCCTGAGCTGCTGATGCCAACGTGGATGGCAGGTCTCAAGTCAGGCAGTGCCAAAGGGTTAGGTTTGCCCTAAAATACATAGGAAGGGCCATGTGAAAGTGCTAAGAACCATTTAAGGTCTAATCTGGCATTTTTATTTTTCCAGAAAGCAGGCAATAGAGAAGTTTTCCAGGGGAAAAATTATTTTAGGTTATCATTAATTCCTCGGGCTGGATAGCGCTGACTGAAATGCAGTGGAGCTTCAGCCAATGCGGCTTTGGGGAATAAAATAACATCCCTTTGACACCATGCCATGCCAAACCTTTGCACTTCACTGCATTATTGCTAGAGAATCATTTAAACTGCATCGCTTTACATTTAAATCACGGTTAGATTTAAATTGCATTTAAAGTGGCAGGTTGAGACAGCAGCTTTTATTCCAGCCAGCTGAAGCTGCTGCCTAAGAGCATCGCGGTGGCGGCGGAGGTGGCAGAGCCGCCACCGCACAGCGGTGCCATCCCCAGGGTCTTTGCAATGAGCAGTGCCGATGCCGCCGCCGGGCCGTCCTCACCCCACAAACCCAAACAGAGATGAAGAGAGGTGACCTGCACCAGCGGCAGACCCAGGGGCTTTACATAACAACGTTAAAGCTGTGTAAATGCACTGCTATTTTGCCAAAATGCGTTTTTTTTCACTTATTCTCTCTTCCCCCAACAGCTCCCACACACACAATCAGCTGCCACACGGAGGGGGGAAAAAAAAACCAAAAAAAAAGTGATGGAAATGACAGCGGAGTAACAGAAAAACTAAAACATTTTCACAGCCTTGTCTGCTGGTTTTAAGTGCATTTCACCACAGCTCAAAATTACATTATTTAGTATCAATTATCCTTCGATTGAAGCTCGGAGAGGTGGCAAGGCTAGCGTTTTTATCTCATTAGCATGTCTTGCCTGCTAACCATTTGCTATATTTCCTCCCTTTGATCCTGCCTTTGATTATATTGTGTGACAAAAGCCCATGCAATCTACTATTATTTCCATTAATAGCAAATCTGCCCTCCTCTTTGACAAGCCAATTTATTATCATTGCAGCGTCTTTGTGCATCTCAGCCAGGTTGACACCCTCTTCCCCGCCCTGGCAGTGCAAAATTGGCAGGTGTTGATCCAGTCTGGGTGGCATGGGGACCTTGGGAGTGTCATCAAAGAGGGCTCAAAATATTGACACTTCAATTGGCAAGCAGAAGAGAATGAGACAGTGCAGAGAGGTGATGCAGTTCAAGTGCTCTTTGCCCTAGAAGAGGCGATGGATGAAGATGCAGAAAGAGGTCTTTAAGGAGGTGAGCTCCGTAGGTGACCTATGAGCACGACCAACTTGGTTTTGAACCCTGAGCAAGCTGTATCTGCCCCTCATCACCCATTTCTACCATCCTACTTAGCGTCCAGACACAAGTATGGACGATAGTAAGAAAAACCTATGATCTCCATCCATCTTCCCAAAGTCACATTGAGAAATCAAGTTATACACCTAGAAATACCATTCTTCCCGACTTGTTTTTAATGCAGTTTTGCAGCCAGAATCACAGAATCCCAGCATGGCAGGGGTTGGAAGGGATGTCTGGAGATCACCCAGTCCAACCCTCCTGCTCAAACAGGTTCACCTAGAGCAGGGGGCACAGGACAGCGTCCAGGTGGGGGTTGAAGATCTCCAGAGAAGGAGACTCCACAGCCCCCCTGGGCAGCCTGGGCCAGGGCTCGGGCACCCTCACAGGCAACAAGTTCTTCCTCCTGTTCAACGGGAACCTCTTCTGCTTCAGATTGTGCCCATGGCCCCTTGTCCTGGTGCTGGGCACCACTGGGAAGGGTCTGGCTCTATCCTCATGACACCCACCCTTGAAATATCTGTGTGTGGTGATGAGATCCCCTCTCAGCCTTCTCTTCTCCAGGCTGAACAAGCCCAGCTCCCTCAGCCTTTCCTCCTAGGGGAGATGCTCCA
>NW_009260185.1:1044540-1052830 GCF_000687185.1 Egretta garzetta
AGCACTCGGCACTTGCCCTTGTTGAACTTCATCAGGTTCCTCTCCGCCCAACTCTCCAGCCTGCCCAGGTCCCGCTGGATGGCAGCGCAGCCTTCTGGCGTATCAGCCACTCCCCCCAGTTTGGTGTCATCAGCGAACTTGCTGAGGGTACACTCTGGTGCTGAAGCCAGAGCACGCCTTTACAAACCCAACTTTGACAAACTAAATCAGGCGGGTGCTATGAAGCCGGCTTGAAATGCTTTTGCCGTTATTTGGCTAACCCTGGGGTGACAGTGAGGTTCTCCTTCAATCTAGGCTTTAAAAGCGATGCTTCCATGCTAGAGACTCAATGACTTTAAATTGGATGCCCTCGCACACAGCCACAGCCCCTCACTTTCCCAGGAAGATTAACCAGCCCTGACTGCTCTTCTCCATCTCCTTCAAGTGTAAACACCCATTTCTCACCTCAAAAGAGATGCACTTAAAATAAACCGCCGGTGGTGTGAAAATACCAACCCTGGCACTACAAAAGGATAATCACGGTTCTTAAATCG
Source organism: Egretta garzetta (assembly GCF_000687185.1). NCBI lineage: Eukaryota > Metazoa > Chordata > Aves > Pelecaniformes > Ardeidae > Egretta > Egretta garzetta. The sequence continues at coordinate 1,045,074 of NW_009260185.1, forward strand.
AACACAGTGCACAGGGCTTATTATTTTTCCATGCCCTTCTGGTCTAAAACGAATGTTGGAAATGAGCCCTGCTTGAATAAAGAGGGTTTTGGTGGGAAGAGGTTATCTACAGCACTGTGGAAGAGAATAAAGCCATTACAAAGGGGGAGGTTTATCAACATGTGGGTTCAACCTCAGCGAAATCTCCTGTCGGAGATACAAAAGATCCAGGTCCAGGTAACAATGCTGCCTCTCCTCCTCCCCTTTCAGGAAAATTTCTCCCTCTACCTTGAAATTAAAAGCGAACGAGTGGCCCAAGCTGCTGAGCTCACCTTCACGACGTGTTGGGCTCTGTTGCACTACCATTGCACGGGAGCTTCTTCTAAAATAAATCTGTGTCTCGGTGACCATAGAAAGAATTTGCAGCTGTGGTTTCCAAGCTGGACGCATTTTAAGAACCTCATTGGAGGTTTTCTGATCCTAATTTGGAGAAGTAGCAGGACTTTGGGCTCAGTGTGGAGGTGAGGGTGCACACAAAGGCATTTCCAAGGCCAGACCAGAAAAGCATCCCGTGCGAAGAGCACCCACTTGTCCTTCAGAGGGAACACAAACAGCTCCATCATCATGTATAATGGAAATACAATCCTGGCATAAAAGATATTGTCATATATGTATTTTATTTCTCCTCCTCTCCAGCATTTAAACCTTCAGAATATGAATTTTATCCCTTACGTCTGTCTGATTTTTCATCTTAAAAGTTCTTTCTTTGAAAAAAACTGAATCTGGCTAATTTTTTTTTACTTCACCCAGCAGCAGTGAGTCCCCCACACTGATTGTGCTTCAGCAAAGTCTGGATCTGATTTATTTTATCAGATAAACTAAGTGCAAACACGCTGCCTATTTGCAGTATTTTCTCCTGGTTCAGGGCGACTCCCAGTGCTGTAAAATAATTTGAAAAGAGGGTTATGAATTACCTTTGAACTGCAGAGTCCAGCTGTAAGGAATAAACATGGGCAAGAGAACTTAATGCAGGTCAAACCCCTCGTGTCCTGCTCACAATATGGATAGCACCAATTTCCTCCGAGACTCCCGGCGAGAAAGGGATGCGCTCGCTGCAGGAGATGCTCCAGGCACGTGGGGACACCTTCATCTGCCGTTTTGCAAATCAGCGCGCAGGGATCTTTGTATTGTCTGAACACGGAGGTGTAATAAATATTAAATAATTTAAAGCACAAGAGCTTTTCTAGAGCAAATCGCAACAGAGTTTTTGTAGGAAAAAAAAAAGGTTGTTATTCTGTGTTATTCTGTTATTCTCCTGAGCTCTAGTTTAAGTAAAATGTAAAAAAAACAATAAAAAGAAATAAAGGGGAAGCCAAAAAGGGGCTTTTTTTGGATAGAGAAATGTCCATATGTGGGCTTTCAGGCCCATGTGTGTAGGCAAGCTTTTTGGAGAGCGGTTGGGCTGCAGCCCCCAGCACAGCAGCGGTGGTGAAGGTGTTCCTCCCCGAAAGCTGCTGCTGGTGGGCAGAGGGTCAGGCTACATTATCCCCCAAATCTCCCCAGATTTTTAAATCTATGCATGTTAACTGCTTATTTCTCTCTTGCTTTTATTACTTCATAAATAAATGAATGGAGTGGGTTGATTCTTCTTTCTTTTTTTTTTTCTCTTTTAATCTTTGAAGTATTTTTGAAGAAAAATAATTGGCAAAGAACCTGTCCCTTTTCCCACCAGCTCTACGGATTCATTTAAGTTTTATAAGTGTTATTTCTATTAGAATAAAAGCTTTATTAAAAATGACTGTAGCAACACTCTTCTGTATCGTGTGCTTGTAACCTCTAAATACCACTCTTTGGATTAAGAGCATTACCCTTTAAAACACAGAGGTGCATTCCCAGGGGGTCCCAAACAGCTAGAAATCACCCAGAAAAGAAAATGCTGAGTGACGGACCTTTAGGAATACCATTGCCTGTCCCTACACTGTGAAAACAACCCCCTGTTTTCTTCTGTAAAGGATGCAGATGGAAGAAGATAGGGGTTTAAGATGGAAGCAAGACCGTCCCTGGAGGTAAAGATGGGCAGACGAGGTGCTTAGAGATAGGGTTTAGCGGTGGGATGGCAGTGTTGGGTTAACGGTTGGACTTGATGATCCTAAAGGGCTTTTCCAACCTAAACAATTCTATGATTCTATGATCTGCAGCCTCAGCCAGGTTTCACGCCAGCAACAGAGCTTTTGTATCCTTCTTGAGACCTTTAGCTTTTTTTTTGGAGCAGAGAAGGGAGGAAACATGGCAGAAATGGCGAAGTTCAGTTGAGAAGATGGCTGGATGATGGACCCCAGCCAATGGTTGCTTTGGTCCTGGGTTGTTGAGATTTGTTCTTAGCATGGTGGTAAACCAAGTAGACTCACATGGCTGATTTGTCCCTGGTTTTGTGCCAAAAAATCCACTTCTGTCTCCCCAGCAAAGTCATGTTGATAAAGGAGAGCCCGTACGTGCCACGTGGCTACCTCCACCTCCTTGTTCTTGCACAATGGTTCGACTGGAGATTCAGCCTTATCAAAGCCCGTTAATTGCTTTGCTCCCTTTCCACACAGCATCTCAGCTTGGTCAAAAGCCTGGCTGTAAAAATCTGAATGTGGGGGAAAACCAGCACACAGGGAAAACCCTGATTTGCATTCGCGGAGGAAGCTCTTGATAATTATTCCATTATCTATGCATTATTTTTATCACCAAGTTATAACTCTTAGGTCTATTACCCAGTGTGGTATGAGCATGTAGAGTAGGTGTCTTCACAAACAGGGAGGAAGGCTTAAATACTCTTTCAGAGTGAATTAAAATGGAAACCCAGGTGAACTGATCAAGTTTTATTATCTTTTGAAGATAGGCTTTCAGTAGGTTTGTAGAGAATGAACTACTCCAGTGCTACACAGAACCTAATTCCCGCCTCAGAAAAACTGCAAAGCTTTCCAAATTATCCTGAATAATAGATTGTAATTCACTCAACTGGCCAATTTCCCCTTTTCCTATGTGAAAACAGGACAGGTTTAGTCCCTTTCACAGAATCACAGAATCCCAGCATGGCAGTGGTTGGAAGGGCCCTCTGGACCTCACCCAGTGCCACCCCCCTGCTCAAGCAGGCTCACCCAGAGCAGGGGGCACAGGACAGCGTCCAGGCGGGGGTTGAAGATCTCCAGAGAAGGAGACTCCACAGCCCCCCTGGGCAGCCTGGGCCAGGGCTCGGGCACCCTCACAGTCAACAAGTTCTTCCTCCCATTCAACTGGAACCTCTTCTGCTTCGGTTTGTGCCCATGGCCCCTTGTCCTGGTGCTGGGCACCACTGGGAAGAGTCTGGCTTCATCCTCGTGACACCCACCCTTGAGATATTTGTAGGTGGTGATGAGATCCCCTCTCAGCCTTCTCTTCTCCAGGCTGAACAAGCCCAGCTCCCTCAGCCTTTCCTCCTAGGGGAGATGCTCCAGTCCCCCCATCATCCTTGTTGCCCTCCTCTGGACTCTCTTCAGGAGCTCCTCATCTTTCTTGAACCGGTGAGCCCAGAACTGGACCCAGTGCTCCAGGTGGGGTCTCACCAGGGCAGAGTAGAGGGGAAGGAGAACCTCCCTTGCCCTGCTGGCCACGCACCTCTTGCAGCCTTCTGGCGTATCAGCCACTCCCCCCAGTTTGGTGTCATCAGCGAACTTGCTGAGGGTACACTCTGTCTCCTCATCCAGGTCATTGATGAATCAGTTGAACAAGACCGGGCTGAGTACTGAGCTCTGGGGAACCCCACAAGCTACCGGCCTCCAACTAGACCCTGCACCACTGACCAGAACCCTCTGAGCCCTGCCATGCACCCAGTTCCCAATCCACCTCACTGCCCATTCATTTTCCAAATCTGCTGTGTGTTCATGCTCCAAGGGCACTGCACGATGGGATTGGTTGGGTCATGGCCGTGATTTTCCCATACGGGCTTTAACAGCAAGCCCAGTTTTGCTTTCTTTTTGGGCAGGTACCTTTAACTGTTGTTTCTGGCCATTGCTATTCTAGAATAATATTTCCACCTGCACAAAGGGGCTTTGCAAAAGCAGAAAGTGATGAGCGGCGTCCAATGAATAGTAGAGCGTTCCCAGCAAGAAAGGAAAGAGAAAACATGCGCGGAAGAAAGAGCAGGCAAAAACTGAAGATCACTTGTCCCCACTTTGGACAGCCCAAGAGCTTAGCCAAAAAACCCCCTTAAAAAGCAGGAAGAGGGTTTTATTTTCTTGGTGGTTATTGTTGTTGTTCCTAGACAAGTCCTGCAGGCGAGGGAAGTTGCAGCCAACCCTCTGTGCTTTGCCAGGCGTGCTTACACCCCAGATCACCCCCAGCCTCACCCGGGAAATGTATCATCTCCAGAGTCGATCACCAGCCACGGGGCAAAACATCGGCGCCTGGGAAATACGCAATCGTGTACCCCCGAGTCACCGGGGGGGAGTTATCAGAGTAAATTGCCAGCAAACAAACAGGATGGGGGGGGGGAATTAATCAGAGCATCCCATTTTAGTGTGGCTGGGAGCAGTGGGGCTGCAGCAACTCCACAGAATTGATTAACTACTTATTAAACGAGAGTGGTGGCGACAGCGCTTAAAAAAAAAAAAAAAAAAAATCAAATTAAGGCGAGCGAAGCTTCAAGCAAAAAAAATGGAAAAAAAATGGAAAAAAAATAGGGAAAAAATAAAAGGGAAATGCAAGTTAATGGAAGCTTCAATCACAAGGGAGCGCAAGCCACAGGAGGCTGTTACAGTGACAGCTCGTACTTATTGCTGCAAAAATTCTCTTCTGGAGAGCACGCGTGGGGACAGCGGGATGGGTTTGGGGATGCACGGGGAGGGTGGGACAGACCTGGGCTTGCTTCGACCTCTCGCCCAAAGCTGTGCTCCGGACACGCGCTCTTCCTCGCCCGCCTCGCTGCAATGTCCCCAGCGAAGGAGCAAATGTGACTGCAAAGGCACCGCTGGGGTTTTAGGACCTTTGAATCCTGACTGTGGTTGTTTTCCCCCTTTATAAAGAGATTAGAAAGCAGCCAAAGTCTTGCCCTCGCTCCGGTGGAGTTCAATGGGCTGAGTTATACGGGCGGGCAGGAGGTTCTATGGATCCCTTATGACACTAAAAACTACCGAAAAGCTTTTTTGCCATGACCCATTTAGATCCGCACGCAGTTTCATTTCCTCTCCCATCTGTCACACCTTTAAAAGCGGAGCTTTTGCATCTCATCTCGTCCAAGTGTTTCCAAGGCAGCCCCGAGTAACTCTCTTCTACCACTTCTCAAAAACCTTTCCAGGCTTCCACCCTCTCTTCCCTAACCCTAAAAATAGCTGAAGTTGGCTGTAACAAGGTCGTGGGCTGACCTGGAGCATCCCTATCAGGAATTCAGCTGCATCCACCTCCGTGGAAAAGCCAAAATCCCTCCCCAGCCAGGTACTCCAGCTCCAAGCTACACAGCCTGGGCTGTTTGCATCTCCAAGTACCCTACGCTGCAGCTCTCCTCTACCACTAATTGGCACGACCTTGGGTGTAACTTCTTTTTACCAGCCGTTGACGGGTGTCTGCTATGAAGATGAATTAGTTATTTAGGTAGCAATCAGCTCCCCTGCTTTAGTCAAAATGCATCCATCCCTCTTCAAGCCTATTAAGGGCTGGGATAAACTTTGCAGCTAATGCATGCTGCAAATCCACCGCCACTCGGGCGATGTCAAGCACCTAAAGAATTGTTGTGATTCACTAATGAAAATTTCCTTAGGAGGGGGAAAAAAACGGGGAAGACGACAGTGCCAATAGTGATTCTGAGCTCCAATTAAGTGGGTTTCCTTGTCTGCCCGTGCCTGGCTCCAGCTCTGACTTGTTCTGTTAAGGTCAGCAGCTGGCCCGGTAGGAGTTGTGCATCACATCAAGAGTTCAGCATCATCCCCTCTCTGAGGACCGTCAAGACCCAGAGGATGCTGAGATACAAGGCCTCGCTTTGGGGAGGAGAGCACTCCATGTCTGCCTGCCCAGCTCCCCTCCCGATGCTTTTGGACCGACAAAGGCAAATAAAAGAGCTCAGATCTCACCCCAAAAGAAAATTGCATCCTGAAAACTCCCCCAAACCTGGAGATAAGGAAGCCCCTACGCTGACAATGTCTGATTTCACAGCCAGCGGTGCCACGATGCTCAGGCCATGTGTGCAATGATTGTGTTGGGTCTCTGCTGCGCAGGTGCCCCTTCATGGAGACAGCTCTGCTCATCCTTCCCTCAGCCAAACCCCCTTTTCCATAAGGATAAATTTCCTGAGAGCCTTCCCATACAATGAGAAGTCTTCCCTGAAATGCACAGTTGGGAAACGAAACCCCCCCAAGGCTTTGTGTGCTGACCTGACGCTCCAACAGCCACAGAGGGTGCGGCCAGAACCCTCCCTTCTCTGCTCAACCTGGGCTTTTTTTTGCCCTTTCCCACCCTTTCATGGGGATGGATAAACGGCAGAGCGATGCTCGAGCCCTCCCCTGGCATTAGGATGAGCTGCCGATACGGGCGAGATGGACTCCTGATTGCAGGGGAGGGACGGCAGGCAGGGCAGGATGCCAAACAGCCCTGCAACCCACACCGATGTGCGCCCTGTGCCGGAACAGACGCTGTACCTGAACATTTTTACCTCAATTTCTCTGGTTTTGCAGCTGAGACCAAAACGTGTCCTAGGGCAGTGAAACAACTCATTTGAAGATGCCCCAAATCAACCTTTCCTCCTTTCCCTTATCGGGATCCCCCCTCTCCGAGCGCCGTGCATGAATATCATCTAGAAACGACACCGGGGAGGGGAGACGCGGCGGCTGTGGGATGCGTTATTTAATTAGCTTTGGCCTTTAAATGGGCTAAAACCAAGGTGGCATTTATCTGCAAAGTCGGCATGGCAGAACAAAAGAAACATAAACGGATAAAAAAAAAAAAAAAAAAAAAAAAACAATCCCCTACCAAGAGCAGAAGACTTGAAAAAATATCAGCCCCCCCCAAGCCAATTGCAACCCACTGCTGTGCCCAAGCCTGCCACCATGGGGGGAATTTGCTTCCCTGCCTGCCCAGCTGCAGATGCAACAGCTCTAATAAGCTGTAACTTTCCTTTCCATTTGGAAGTAATGAGATATAATCTGTTTAATTCTAGTCTTTGAGCTCTTTTGGCGGCCCTTTTCTATTCCCCTTTTCTGTTTTTTTTTTCTTTTTTTCTCTTTAAAGGAAAACTCCATCATGAAGTGAAAGATTTTCTAATCACCGGCTCTAATTACAAAGCAGAGTAAATTGCCATAAACTTTTTTTTTTTTCAAAATTGCCTTAAATATAATGAAGAATAACTAAAAATCAAACAAGCAGCTGCAGCCTGGAGGGGCTGGTGGAGGTTAGGCTGGGAGAGATGGGGGGAAGCAGCCCAGGCTTGGAAGGAGATTTTGTGTAAGACCAGATAGGTAGAGATATCAGCTGGGGAGCCGAGATGGAGATGCCCACCATCTCCCTCAAAGCAAAATCAAAGAATCATAGAATCATGGAATGGTTTGGGTAGGAAGGGACCCCCAGAGGTCACCCAGCCCAACCCCCCTGCAGGAGCAGGGACACCTTGAACCACAGCAGGTTGCTCACAGCCCCGGCTAACCTGGCCTGGAATGGTCCCAGGGATGGGGCCTCCACCCCCTCTCTGGGCAACCCCTGCCAGGGTTTCACCACCCTCACTGGAAAGAATTTCTTCCTTAGATCCAGTCTAAACCTACCCTGGTTTAGTT
>NW_009260185.1:1052843-1054177 GCF_000687185.1 Egretta garzetta
CATTTTAGTAGCCCTCCTCTGGCCCCGCTCCAACAGGTCCATGTCCTCCTGGTGCTGAGGGCTCCCGAGCTGGACGCAGGGCTCCAGGGGAGGTCTCCCCAGAGCAGAGCAGAGGGGCAGAATCCCCTCCCTCAACGCTGGCCAAAATGGGATTAATTCCTGGGGATTAATTGATCCCTAAATGAGTATTTGTTGAAATGCATTGATTTGTCAGGCTGAGAGAGTCCTCAAATTTGTCAGGATTTGCCCCAATCCTTGCAGAAAACAAGCTGCTGCCAAAAGCGTGAAGGCTTTGATGGAAATCATCCTGGTTTCTGTCATCTCAGCAAACAGCTCGGTAACTGGGAGGATGCTGGAGAGCCCTGGGCATCCAGAGCTGGGGGCTGCAGACAGCTGGGGGGGGACTGGGTCTGCACAAGAGCCCTCACTGCAAAACCCAGCCCCAGCATGGGAATGGTGAGATCCTGCCAGAAAATATCTCACCGCATCTGACACATACCCATTGCATGCAGCCAGAGCGGTCCAGGAGGATGGCGAGGCTTCATTAGCAGCAATCAATGGTTTCCATAGCTACAAATGTAAGCATGAGCTCCATCACATGCTGTCTTGAGGAAAGAAAGGGGGGAAAAAGTGCTACCTGTGCTAAGATATGGCCAAAGGTATGGCAGAGAGGCACGCTAAGATTTCATCAGGAGAGGAGGTGGGTATGGAAGGAAATGGGGATGAAGGCAAAACCAGCAGCAAATTTGTTTTGTTTTGGTTTTGCCTGATTTATTTAATGCCGGACCTGTTGCATCTCTCCATCAGGACCACTGAGAAATTCCCCTGCAGGTTGGGTGTAAGGATCTGTAAGGGTGATGGATGCCCTTCGGGCTGCAGCAGATCTTCACCCTTTGGACACAACCTCCACAGACTGACTTTTTAGGAGCAATTCAACCTGGAACTATGAGTCCTGGCTTGACTTATCTCTACCTAAAAAAGGAGAAAACTTGAAGGACCGGCTCCCGTGGATTGTTACCCAGCAAATGAGATGCTCGACACCACTCTGAATGCCAGCGAGTTGCTAAAATCCAGCAAAATAAAGTTCAAGCTGGGGTTGCATGGGTTTTATTACATGCAGTGATAGTTTCATAGGGTTCATAAATCACCCTCTTTCACAGGTGTCAAGGCCTTCTTCCGAGCAGGTACGCACCAGCTCTCGTGTCCTTGCAAGCAGCCATGCTAGCCAATTAACTCCCCTCTCCACTCTCTGGGCTCCTGCAAGTCATTTGCTTAGGAAAGTCTGAAAGGGAGCTCAAATCCACCCCAGGTCTGTGCATCCCTCATATAACTCT
>NW_009260185.1:1054848-1055754 GCF_000687185.1 Egretta garzetta
GAGGGGATTTCTTTACATCTGAGCCCCAGAAAGATGCTGAATTTATTCAAAAATGTAAAAGCAAGTGGCGTTGCCTATGCCGGGGTGAGATGCTCGGTGGGAAAAGTCCCCACCGTGACCAGCACCAAGGTTAAATGGCTTAAAGAAAAAAAAAAAAAAGACCAGACACATGAGCTGGCGAGGGGCCAGACAACTTTCATATCCAGCTTTGCTCCAACCCCCCCGCTCCCTGAAAATATTTTTGATCAGAGCCTTCTGCATAGGTTTTGACAAATTGGCGCGGAGCTACAAAAAATAATAATAAAAAAAATTCCCCCCCCCCCCAAATGTTGGTCTGGCATTTAGCCAAGCTTCTCTCATCTTCCTGCTTCACCAGGGAGCTGGCTGAAACACTAAATAATTCCCTACAGGTGTCTTGAGACTCTCACTGCTCCCCCTGGATAGACCTGTTGAAAATATCGAGTGTGGGTGGTTGAATGAATATCTCCTGAAAATCAACAACAGGTTACACATCTCCTTCCCCATCCCCCTGAACTGCATGCCCTGGGCCTCAGGGAAATAATAATAATAATAATAAAAAAAATAATCAGATTAAGTGAAGTGCCTGCTTCAATTTCACTGAAAGCCGGAGGTTTTCAGCAGGTGCTGATCTGTGGTGAGTGGGAACTGTGTTCCCTGCAAAATCTACATTTCCAGAGCAGCCTCAGCGCTAAGCCCAGCTTTCTCCAGGTTTGGCCAAGAGGTCCTGCTCGTTCCAGTGAAAACGCTGATTTAATCGATTGGCAGATTCACAGAATCCCAGCATGGCAGGGGTTGGCAGGGCCCTCAGGAGCTCACCCAGTGCCACCCCCCTGCCCAAGCAGGCTCACCCAGAGCAGGGGGCACAGGACAGCGTCCAGGCGGGGG
>NW_009260185.1:1055921-1067356 GCF_000687185.1 Egretta garzetta
GCCTCTCTCCAGGAGTTCCTCATCCTTCTTGAACGAGGGAGCCCAGAACTGGAAGGGCAGCTTTAATGTGAGCTCAACCCTTATCAGACACCAGAGAATTCATACACCTGCCATGGGGCTGACACCGCAAGATCCCCATCCATGGGAGACAACGTGGTGGATAATTCAGATTTTTGGGGCCTGGTGATGGGGTTTGGGAGCAGCGGCACAGTCTCCCTGGGCAAACCCCAATGCCCCCCTCCTCACTGGCAGCCAACAATGTACTGGAGCCCCGTTCCAGACAAATTGCTGAGATTATCTATGTGCCCAAGAGGTGCCTGAGAATGTCACCGATGGGCTGGAAAAAGATTTATGGCCCTTTTTAGCCCACATCTGGTTACATCTCCCCACCTGCCTTGCCATATCCCACCCTGCCCTCCCCCACCCTGTCCTGCAAGCCTCCCTTTGCAGTGAATTACACCCTTTCCCCCCCAAATTCCCACCGGCCTCACATTAATAGATGACCGGGGGAGAAAAATATTTAATTTTTCCCTTCCCATGTCCTAAGGAAAGCCCAGGGTCAGGGAAAGGTGAGCATGGAGCTGTTTGAGCTGTATCTGTTCTCACGGGGTGGGAATAAAAGGGAATGTGGCATTGGGTTGCACCCAACAAGGTCCCCCCCGAGCATCCCTGGGGGGACCGCTGCCCCAGGAGCCTCCGGCCACCTCCGGGAGATGCTTACTCAGCTCTGATTAATACAGATGCCATGGGCGGTGGGGAAACACAATATTGCTGTCGATACGGCCCACAATATTAATGAAAGTCATTTGGAAAATAAGGTTTTGAAGCAGTGTGATCCACACGGAGATTTTTCAATACCTAATCACCGACGGAGCCGCTCGGCGCGGGGCTGAGGGGAATTCTGCGGCGCTTTAAACAAATAGCATTTTGAGAGGGTGATTTTCTTTCATTAATCAATTGACAACTTCAGCCTCCTTGGATGGGGGTTTGGGGCTTGGATTTGAATCCCCCTTCTCTTCCTTTTCTTCTAAACTCATCAAATTCCGCTTTTTGCAGCCATCAAGTCGCAAGTCTCGCTGCAAAAAGGACCAACACTTTCCAACCATCAAGTTTTTGCTCCAAATTACCGATGCATATTCACCTCGATGTACGCCGAATACAAGCCCCTCGGTCAGGGCTTAAACCCCATTTCCCTAGGACTCAAGGGACACACATGTCACGAAAGCAGGCTGAGACCGGTCCCTAGCCCTGCCTGCAGAAGAGATCCCCCCTTGCTGCGTCTGCTTTTAAATATCGAGGCTCAGGTGCCTCCGCAATGATTGTGACATTCATTTAATATGTCTGTCTATAATTAGATTGATTTCACAGGGAAGAGCAGCAAATTGCATTTGGGGAAGTTATCACATTATTTTATTAGGCTCCTGATTTTTTTTGGGTGCAGGTGAGAAAATAAAAATGAAGATGCACTCAGCAAACTTGGTGCGAATTACTTTTTTTCTAATTGTAAATTAATTATTCGGAGTGACAGACATACCTGGGACTGAGCTGAAGAGCAAGTAAACAGCCTCCCCCTTCCAATCCCCGTTCAATCTGCATTGCAAACTATTATTTAAAATTAGCGATAAACAAGACCGTCTGCAGTGCTGAAATTTCCAGCCTCTCAAACAGTGTTTTCGCTCCAAATCGGGATGAGAAAGAGTGAAATTGGAGATTCGCGAAACTCAAAAAGCTTCAATTTAGAAACAGGCAGCTACATGACACCGGGTGTTAAAAATCTGTATTAATATCAAACGGCATAACTCAATCCCGCAGTTAATGGAACATCTGAAGGTTGCTAAAATTCCCTTTTTTTGTTGATGTTATCAGAGCAGAATAAGGAAGTTGAAGCCGTCTTTCACTCGCAAAGTGCCCACATGGCCCCACCGCTGTAAATTTGTGCCAAACTCCTCTTAAAGATGCAAAATTCTCCCTGTTGGCTGAAGCCAACTTGGCCATCACCTGCTGGGTCCCATCCCTATGGCCAGGATGGAGCTCTTGGTCCTAGATTAAAAAAATCCTATAAATAGCTGAGAAAAGGAGTTGGGGGGTTGGACTAGATGACCTCTAGGGGTCCCTTCCAACCCAAAACATTCTATGATTCTATGATTCTATATGATTCTATGATTTTTGGCTCCCAAGGCTCTTCTCGCAGCTCACTCCTGCCACCCCACATCACCGCGGCTGCTCTCCCCCTGAAAATCCCCTTGCCGAAGGTCCTGGACGTAGGGCTAACCCAAGCAGACAGCATGCATAACTCAGTGGAATTTGGGGAGGGAGCCATGGGAAGGGGCAGGATCAAGCTCATCCTCTCCATTCCTCTGCGTGGGTGATGCAACCCCATCTCTCATCTTGCCCCTAATTCGATCGCACCCTTCGCTTTGTGTTAGGGATGCACACGTAATGCCCGGGAGATTAATAATTTGGCCTCTATCATTCACGTGTGACTCTCTGCAGCCGGGTCTAGAAGGAATTGAAGCATTTTAATGTGTTTTGGGGGGCTGGTTTCTGCTCAACATAACGTCAGGAAGGGATTTAGACGGATCTTAGAGGGATGCCCCTGTGCCCCCAAATCTCTCTGGGGCTGGACTGCTCCAGGGATATGAGCTGTATAAAATTATGGATATTTTTCGCATGACATGGAGCAGGTCGTGTTGCACACTGGTGCAGCAGGGTAGAATATTTCCTCCTTGTTGGGAGAGTTCCTCAAATGAAAAACAATAACAGAGTCAGAAAATATTATTCCAGGGGATGGAGAAGCCCACGGGGATATTAACACACTTTCTTTTTTCCTTTTTAAAGTTTCAGTTTTACGGAAAAGTCTATAAAATAGTGACATTTTTAACCATTTTTGCTCATTGCTTTGAACTTCCCAGTCTCGTCTTCAGAGGCCCCAAGGCCCAGAAGGACCAGAAGATGTAGTTTAATGAGACAAGTTTTAAAGGTCACTCTGTGTAATAAATCTGTGTTTTTTAATATTTAAACTTTTAAGGCATTTAAACCTTTAGGCTCCTGGGATTTGCTCCACCAGATCCAACTAGATCCATCAAACTCAGAAAGCCTCTCGCCTCCGGGAATATCTGATTTCTTATGCTTGAGATAAAGAGGGTCTCTTTATCCAAGTCCATTGATCTGTCATAACTCAGGTACCTTTAAATCCTTTAAATCACTCTGGGACACTGGATAAGCTGTGGAGGAAACCTTACTTAAGACCAAGCTTGTGGAGCTCCATCCCTCTCGTCGCAAGGCAGCAGTGCAAGGGGATTTGATCGATGAGAGACAAGCGGATGCCTCCCAAAACTGCGCCAAAAACCCCTCTCCCCTAACCTTGACCAAGCTCCCCCAGCTCAGATTTAGAGGAAGAGGGATGCTGAGGTGGATCAAGGAGGGAGCAGAGCACGAAGCTCAGGTCTTCACTGCAAAACTGATGAATTTGGAAAATCTGTCAGGTTTAGACCCCTGGGTGGCAGCTCGGAAAGGCAGGTTGAGATTTACCGTCAGACCAAGCGGAGCTTTGAGTCAGGTTTGCTCAAATATCTCTGAATTATACCCCAGCAACATGTCAGATGTCCCCCGCTGAGCTCCCCGCACCCGGCGCTGGCTGTGGGCTGTGCTCTAACATGATGTCGGAGCCGATGCTGTTAGCACCCAATTGCTTTTCCATCGCCAAGCATTAAGGATGCTCTCGCTTGGAGGAAGCTAATGCGCTAATACACTCTGAACTGCTCAGCTGACTGGCAGTTTTCCTTATTGATATTGCAATAAAAATTAGATATTATTAAACTGAATCATTGCCTCATAATCAGACGCAGGCCAGAGGCACTGGGGATGGTCAGATGGCGAATTTCGGATGGGTTTGCAAACTGTGCTTCCAGGAACTATATTTTTTAAAGCCAGTTTAGAAAAAAAAGTCATTTTTCTTTCTCAGGATCAAGATGCAGAAGATTTCCAGGGGTTTGCCAGTGCTCAACAACCCAAGAGGTTTTTGGACTCTCACCTGGAAGAGCCGTGTGGGAGGGGGGAAGAGAGATCCCAAGCCTTAAGGAAAAGAGTTACCAAAAACCTAGCAAAAAAAAAAAAAAAAAATTAAAGAAAAAAAGGGTCTTAAGGAAAAGAGTTATCAAAAACCTAGCAAAAAAAAAAAAAAAAATTAAAGAAAAAAAGGGAAACCCAGTGCTTTCCAGACAGATTGGACACCGGTCCTGGGGCTGCTAATGGGAGTCTAAAGCAACGATGTTTGCAGGAGAGGGATCAGAAGGAAGACCCCAGGGGTCAAGAGGGTGGTAGGAGAGACCTTTGCTTTCTATCTTCTAAAAAGCTTCTGTGTATAAAAAGCAATTGGCCCCACTTGTGATTATTCCATCTCAGGCACGGTATACAAAGGCTCTCGATACATTACAGCAGCTTTATATTAATGCTCTTGTGATGGACGCGTTTTGCTGCGTGCAGGATCTGGTCCCCAAACTAACATGAATTCCATTAGGAAGCCAGCTGGGAAATGAGGTCTTTCAAGATTTAAATCCTTAAATAACATTTTTTTTTTAATTCAATGCCGGCATTAAGCCATCTATTTGACTTCAATTCAGCAGTGAGCACCAGGCCTGTCTGCCTGGCTAATCTTTTAAGTTATCTGTGTTTGAGGTAGGGCCTTATCACTGCTTGTTCATCTTCTCCCGCTCCTGGCTCCAAACTCAGAATTATTTCCCTGCTTTTGTAATTAAGGCAGCGTCATCAGTCGCCTAGAAACTACGCGTTAAAATATGCTCGTGCTTATACCCGGGCAACCTTGAAATCATAGAATCACAGAATGTTTTGGGTTGGAAGGGACCCCTAGAGGTCACCCAGCCCAACCCCCCTGCAGGAGCAGGGACACCTTGAACCACATCAGGTTGCTCACAGCCCCGTCCAACCTGGCCTGGAATGGTCCCAGGGATGGGGCCTCGACTCCCTCTCGGGGCAACCCCTGCCAGCTGCTGCAGATGTCACAAACGGCACCAGAATCTGCTTTAGGGGATTGTCCCCTGGGTTGGACTGACCCAGGGATGCTAGATGGCTTGGGGGTAAAACTACACATTAACGGGGGGATTAGACCCAACTACTTGAATGTAATTGCATGGAAAAATAAGTAATTTTCAGTCTTACCTCAGTTTTGAAGCAAAAAGGGAGAAAACTGCAAGATGAAAAGTTGTAGCTGGTCCCTCTGGGGGAGGAAAGCATCTCCAAAGAGCAATGCCTCAGGTGGACAAAGCAGCATCTTGCGGTCAAGTGGATGCTCAACCCAACCTCATGTTGGCTGGAGTTATCCACTGACCTGGCTGGCCTGCGGCAAACAGTTTATAAGGAGGGGGAAAAAAATGGGGTGAGCATCAGGAACGTTGCACTTCTGGTTTCCAAAGGTAGCATTTGAGACCCTGCATCCAACTGTAATTTAAGCACAAATAATTAAAAATGAAAAGGAAGCGGCCGAGCAAAGCAAAACCTTTTGGTCAGGGTGCAACGAGGTGTTCTTGTCTTCTTGGAAGAAAGAAATGTTTCCACTGCAGGTCAGTCGCTTTCCTTTTCATTTATTTATTTCATCTCCCAGGTTTGTGTGGCTGCCAGCAGCCTGAGGAACGTACGGTCCAGATGTGCCCCTGACGGGTGGGCAGTGAAAAAAGAAATGCATCCAACCTCTACAAAATTAAAGGAAAAAAAAAGTATACGTATATTTTGAGGATTATCATGCTCAGCCTATAGAATTTATTTTGATTTTTTCTTTCAAATCAACACAAGGGTAAATAAGGGAGGGCACAATTAGCTTGATTTTTCTATTTAGTCCCATTTTTGAGGTCTTTTGACCCCTCCCTGCCTGACAGTGGCTCCTCAGCTGAGATGCTTCCCCAGAGATTCCCAAGCAGGGGGATCCATCCACCCCCTTGCTGGGAATGAGGAATGGAAATGTGTTGCTGCTGAGCAAAGGATTTTGGCAGCTCCAGCTCTCCTAATGGGGTGCTGATGCCCAACAAATTGATGACATGTGCCAACCTCTGGTGTCCCCCATGGTTTCTTCCAAGCCTTGTTGGTGGCACCAAAGGAGAAGGATGATGTAATCCCACCACATCCCTCCCAAATCAAAGGGCATTGCACAGAGAGGAGAGCTGGTCTCATCAAGTCGTGCCCCCAAATGAACCGGTTTTGATGTCTGGAGCTGCAGCAACCCCAGGGGCACCTGGCTTTGTTGTTGATCTACAGCATGACCCTCTCCAACTCAAGTCCTTCTTGCTCATGCACGGATCTGTCTTGCAGTTATTTTCTCCACCACCTTTTTTATTTGGCTGCAGGAAAAGTAAACTCTGCTCCTTTCCCATTTCTTACAAATTTTTGAGCCTCTCAAATTCAGGGCAGTGCCCCGAGTTTGCTCCTAGTGGAAATTTTCTGAGCTTCTTGTGTTTGGCACTGGAAGTGTGGCTGCTCCTTGGGAAGTGAGCGCACAAGCTTATTTATCGAATGACCAGTCTGGGTTTGAGCCTAAAGCCTAGGAATAAAAAGCTGGACCAGTTTAAGCTGGGGAGCTAACCCCAGCAGCAAGAAGGGAGAAAGCACCGAAAAAAGGGATTTTTTTTCCAAGGAAAGCACTGAAATAAGCTGGGGCCATGATGCCTTTCAAGACTAGGCACTTAGTTAAATTAAGATCGGCAAGAATAAGCCGCCTAACTTTCAAAACCTGCATTAGCCCAATCTCTATTCATGAACGCATTACGTTGAATTAATGTTGTTATAGAATTAGCCTCCTAAGAGGCTTGGAGATGTCACCTCCCGTAAGTTGCTATTATTTGTAGCCCTCTTTATACGGCAAATACACTCACAAGGTCTGGTCCAGATCATCTCATTATCAGATAACCTACAGAAATTAGGAAACTATGGGTTGGGTTTTCTCGTCCTCTTTTTTCTTGTCTTTCAGCCCTAACTTTTCAAATTATTGAAAGGCAGGGAAAAAAATTCTGCTCGAGCATTAGTTTTGTCTTTCATTTCCATTTCATTCCCATGCCAGATTTGGAGACATCCGAAAACCATCTCTCAGTTTAATCCACTTTCCTCTCCATCACCTCAAGCCCTTTCCCCCTGTGTCGGCAGCCAAGGGACCCTCCTGATTTTATTCCAGCTTGAGGATGCTTACCAAAGCAGGTGGGTCTCAAAAGAGGCACCAACATGGAGCTGAGGGACACCTCCAGGGCAACCTGATGGCTGATGACAGCATTTGCAGCTAAATGTGTCGGTGACAATGAAGGGAAGGGAAGGGAAGGGAAGGGAAGGTTTCAGTTGGAAGAGACCTACAATCATCATCTAATCCAACTGCCTAGGACAAGGGCAGGAGGACATCATGCAGATGGGGTCAGCAGGGTAATTCCCCCCTCTGCTCATCCTGTATTGCCCTAATGGGCCTGATCCTGCAGCCCCAGGGAGAGGTTTTTATGGGTAAGTCATTCTGGGAAGGATTCAGCTCTTAAAGCTCACCCCACAGGTATGATTGCAGCTCTCCCCCCTGTCATGCCTTATTGCCTAACTCATTTAAAGGAAATGAAAAGCTAAAAAAAAAAAAAACCAACCCAGGAGTTAATTGAGTCTTATAATTTTCTGAGTGCAAATGATTTTGACACTCAGCTCTCCATCTTTTTCTGGTGGGCAGAGGCAGGAGCACTCGTCCTCTGCTTGCTCACCATGATGGGGATGGATAACCCAACCTCTGGATGCTGGCAAAGAAAGCTGGGGGGAACCCAAGCATCACACAGATACACCCAAAAAAGACTTAACATGCTGGGGGTGACCTGCTCGCCTCCAGCAGCGTTTCTTGCTATAAATGCCTCTGCACAGGGTTTTGGAAGTTTAGGTTGCTCACACGGAAAGGGAAGGGAAAGAAAAAGGATCATTCCTTTCAAACTCAACATTGCAGGTGATTAGTGCACAATATACCCCGGGCAGCTTTAGTATTTAACATGGAGGTGATAGTGAGAATTTATGAGAGCTCATGGACAATAACAGCTTTCCGGAGAGGCTTTGATTAAACATTATGGATCCACATTATGCAAATTTATTGCATGGTTAATATGACTCCAAAAGAACACAGTGGCACTTTAAAAAGCATTTAAAAGGGGGAAAAAAAAAAAAGAGCCAAAGACCATGGTGTTTCTCGGCGCTACAGAAAAGTCTCATTTGAGGATGGTTCAAGCTGAAGAAGAAGTCACGGAGCCATTGATGTGCGCTAGGGAGATGGGGAAATACAAGGAACATCCATGAGTTTAAACAGCATCTTTTAAAGGCAGACATATTCCAAGCTGGGTATTTCACATTTCGAATTGATGCTGGCATTCAATCAGTTGCAAACGCCTCTTTTCCAACAGCCACTTGCTTCTTTTTTTTTTGCTTTTTTTTTTTTTCAATCTGGCCCATTATCTGGGGTAACTGTAACGGTACGTGAGAGAAATCCGATGCATTTGCCAAATTTTGTGTTCCTCCCAGAAATATCAGGAGGGGGGGTGGTGATGTTTGTTTTCCTCCCTTCCACACTTTTGGGTGTCATTTGTCAACGTCTTCAACAAAATAACATGATTTATGCCGGCAGGCTGATTGTACGGCCTTCATTAACTCAGACAGATTTGCTTGTTTTTTAAAACTATGATTATTATAAAGCACATACTTATTTTCCTCCAGAAATCAAGGTTAGCGAGAAGACAGATCCCATCAACGGCTCTTTCTCCATCAAACAACGAAAGCGCGAAAATAGCGTGTATCAGAGATGGCAATCAACAACCAAGCCTTCTTTGGCTGCTCCAGCTGGGTATTTCTGGTGTGAAAAACCGATGTTTTGGTCAATGACCGTGAACTGGGAGTTTATACAGGGAAAAGACCTTAAGTTTTGGGAGGTTTCAGAGCATCACCTCTCTCCCCCCTTGCTTAGAGTAGCAAAAGGTTTAGAGAAAGATTCCCTGGCATAAATCAAGGCTTCTCCCAGCAAGCTGAGATCTCTCTCCTCCCTCCCAGCTCCACCAAGCCTTCCCTTTCAAGCTATATATACTTTAAAAGACATAACCCAGATAATAATTGTTGCTTGTACATCATTCAGCGATGCCTCCTTTCGTTACTCTGGAGGATACTTACGGTGGCTGCTGCTGCAGTTGGTGCTGGCAAGAGGGCAAATTGGCAATATATTAAATTTTTAATAAAAATAAAAGCAGAGGATGCCTAACAAGGCTCATTTAGAGCAGGAGGGAGGATGGCGAGCGAGCACAGACCCAGTGGGCAGAATCATTAGGCATGGGCAAGAGGTCATCCCGGAGGTGGGTGATGGTATTTGGGAGGGGAGAAATCACCTCCTGGAAGATGCTGATGGGGATTTGGGTGGGGTAGATGAGGCAGCAGGCTCCATCCGCTGTATTTGGAAGCGATTTGGGAGTGCTGGGGGGGATAACAGAGAGATTTATCATGCCCAGCACTGCCACGAGTGCACAGCACTGATTTTTTGGGGCAAGAGTGGATGGCTCCTGACCCCTCTTTGCAGCAGAAGCCACCTCCAATCCCTAATCTGGTGGGTCCCCCAATTTCTGCTTCTCCCCACCTGCTAGAGATGATTCACAGGTTCACCTGGAGATAACTTTAAAGTCTTTGCTCTGCGATTTGGTTTGCCCACAGCCCACGACTCTTTCAAGCAGGGTCTCCCAGCCATCAATAGCAGCACCCCAGCAACAAGCCTGTGCTCAAAGTCTTAAATAATTTAAACTCAAAGCTTAAATAAAATGCAAAAGGCATTTTCAAAGCAGACAACCTGATTGCAAGCTGCAATTATAGGAGCTACAGGCGCAGGGGGATGAGGTGTCCCTGGGGCACCTTGGCATCCCCTCTCCATCCCGGGGTAATGCAGCGACCAGAGCTCATCCAAAACCTGTGGGTGATGAAGGATGCTTGAGCTGTCACGGCATTTCGGGCAGTACAGGATGGAAGGATGCTTGAGCTGTCACGGCATTTCGGGCAGTACAGGATGGAGGGCTGGGTATCGTGCATGAGCTTCTTTGTAGGGGGCATTTAATGAGATGAACTCACTCAAAGCTTGATGAACTGGATTTAATGCATTTTTAATTGTCTGGGGTTGTGTTTTCTTCTGGGGACCAAGCAAACCGGGGCTGTCAGAATGAGCTAATTGGAACGGGGCAACATTTTTGTGCTGTCAGAGATGGTTTTCACCAGGACTCAGCTCCAGACAGAGAGACTGGCGCTGGGTGTGTTGTTTTGTGGAGAAAAAGGTGGGAATTACTTGTTCCCTCCCTCTGCAGGTTTCGAGTGTTCAAACACCTTTTTTCCCCCTCTTTTTCCTTTTAAGAGCAATTAAAAATGGGGAGCAGGAGGATGGGGTGCTGCAAACTGTTCATTTTTCAATTTTGCCTCTTTTCACTGAAAAAAAAATGATTAATTTTAGAGCCATTGCAATTTCACACTAGCTTTAATGCCGAAGTGTGAACACAAACACCCATCCTCTTGCCTGCTACCAGCTGTCTGCCCTGGACCCCCCACCATCCTGCCTAGAGGGTCCATCTCCTCCCCACCAGCCACCCTGCTCGAGGGATGGGGTGACAGAGCATCCTGCTGATCCTCCATCCCCAGGCATGAGCATGCAATGCTGCAGAAAAATCTCCTTTTAATACCACAGCAAAAACCCCTTTGTCCCTGGGGTTATAAAGCATCACACAGGTCTCTTATAGAATCATAGAATCACAGAATCATTTAGGTTGGAAAAGCCCTTGAAGCTCCCCCAGCCCAACCGTTCCCCTAACCCTGCCATCCCACCCCCAAACCTTGTCCCTAAGCACCTTGTCCGCCCAGCTTTTAAATCCCCCCGGGGATGGGGACTCCAGGTCCTGGGGCTGCGGTTGTGTGGGACGGCTCCTGGAAGAAGCTGATCTGGTTTTCTTGCAATACCTTTCACTTCTGTACCAGCTTTTATCCAATAATCTCAAAAGCACTTTGCAAGTAATAATTAATTAAACTTCATAGACTCTTTGTTCAATTCCAGATTATTAATAAATTATACTTTATTATTTATAAATACATGCCACATAATTTTTCTCTCCTGCTATTACCCTGAGCAGTCACTTAGCCGATATTAGCACAGTTTAATTCCAATTTGGCAAGTATGCTCTTTAACCCTTCAAGGTTCACCCTGACCAGCTCCTTGCTGATGTGTTATATAGACTTGCATTGCATGTTTTCACCAAAAGGGGTGTTATTTATGCCCTTACCCATGCCCAGCCAGAATTAGGCGTATTATTTTTCCCCTTACCTTCATCCCCTTGCTAACCCCTATATAATACCTAGTCTGAAAGCTTGTGCCCATTTCATTTTTCCTCCTCTAAGACTCACCAAAGCTGCTT
>NW_009260185.1:1067499-1088711 GCF_000687185.1 Egretta garzetta
CAGCCGACCTTGCAGGGCGAAAGATGGATGGCGGGGGGGGAAGCAAAAACGAGCTAAGAGAAATAAGCCATTGAGATGGTTTCTCCAAAGCACCATGGTCCTTTGCACGAGCAAAGCCTGCCAGGGATCTACTTAATGGCATTGAAAGGGGGAAAGAGAGAGCGAGACTCATCCTGGCTTCTGCAGTAAATACAGGGGGAAGGACACTATTAAAGGGATATAATCTCCAATAACAGATGCTTGGAAAAAGGGAGACGAGGGAAAAACAGCCTGGAGAAGCTTATGTAGTGGGTTGACTTGCTACAGGCCTGTTGCATCCTTCCTATTAACAGGTTTTTACGTGGGATGGAGGGGTTAAGCCGGTGCTGGCTGAACTCAGCATCTCCACCGACAGCGTTAAAGTGGCCCATTCCTACATCTTTATTTGGTTTTGACCAGTGGTGCTCCCCCATCTCCCGCTAAGGTCTGGGATGTGGATGGGAAAGGGCAGCAATCTGCTCCTCGTCTACCAGTGAAACCCTAAATAATCCTCCTGGACATGATAATTTGGGCTGTGGGGTGGCAGAATGAGCCCCAGGGCTGCTGTCCACCTTCTAGGTAGATCTGGGGAGGGTTATAACCTTGTTTTGCTTAGAAAACCACTCTGATGTGGCAATGTCAAAGGTGCAGCACATACTTCACCACTTCTTGGCATCAGGAAAAGCAAGAAGGATATGCAAGGGAGAGGCACAGCCCAAAACTTCTGCTGGTTTTTGCAAGCCTGAATGTTTCGGAGTGACCATGAGCGTTTTTGTTTGCCCTTCACTTTGTTCCTCAAGGGTCTGGAGGCCGCTCGGGGGAGCTGAGGGCAGGCGCCAGGCACATCCAGCCTGGCTGAAGGATGCCCGCCCTCAGTTGCCCATCCGGCCTTGCCAGGAGCCATTTCAAGGCTGCTGGTCATGCAGCCATCCCTTCAGCCCTGTGTTCGGGGAGGAAAACGCTGACTTAGCTCTTTTTCCAGGGCATGAGAAAGTCATAAAAACCTGGGTGAGGTTAATCCATGGGAGAGCTACGAAGTGTAAAATGCCATGCTGGAGAGAAACCCTGCATTCAACATCGTGGGCTCATCCTGAGCCCGATTTTGGGGTAACACATACCTGGGCAAAGTGATGAGGCTGTGCACAGACACCCCAAAGCGAACCCTCCACTCCCTCCCACATCATAGAAACATGGAATTTTGGGGGGTTGGAAAAACCCTTTAAGATCATCAAGTCCAACCATTACTCTAACCCTGCCATCCCACCACTAAACCATGTCCCTTCCACAAGACCCCATCAGCTGCCAGCCCTGTTGAGTCCCAAACACCCTGAAAAATTTATATATTTTACCCCAGTTCAGTTCACCAACAAAAATAAATTTTAAAAAAAAAAAAAAAAGGCAAGGGGGGAAACCACCTTTAACTTCTCCATTTTCCAATTATTCCTGAATTAATATCAAGCCTGGAAATAAAGGGGGGAGCAAAATTAAAAAAAAGAAAATATGTGCTTCTTTCTAAACCAAATCTTGTGCCTTCTGGGAGAGGCATCACTGACCACGTTGCGTCAGGAGGGTGCCAGACATGGCCACTTCTTTAATGCTTCTTTAATCGGCATTTTGGGAAGCTAAACAGGAGGCACAGAGATGTGATGACACTGCATCGTATGGGGAAACTGAGGCACGAAGGGGGGATAGACTCAGCTTTTGTGTCCCTCTTTGATGGGCTCCCTTTTGCAATGGGAATTTCAGAGCGATGGGAATTTTAGAGTAAGGGGTATTTCAAAGCAAGGGGATTTTCAAGCCTTTAAATTATCTGTTATGGCTTTGTGGTTTTATTTCCCAATGCTGGCTTTGCTGATCTGAGCTTGAATCCCACCTCCTCCTTGGGAGAAGGCAAAACCCTGGGAAAGCCCCGCTGCCTCCATTTTCCCTCACTATAGAATGAGGATGAAGCCCTTCATCCTTGGCCAAGGACCTCGAGCTCCTTCAGAGAGCAGGGCAGACCTCTTTCTCCTTCCAAATTAAACCTGCACCCGTCAGGGCTGCTGGAAAGATGCTCCTGAGGTTGGTTTTCCCCTCAGCTCAGCCAGGACAGGGTGTTTGGGAAGGATGCTGAGAGGGGAGCCAAGTACGGGTTGTCACTTCTCCCCACTTTGATTCCTTTTTTTCTTTTGTTTTATTTGTATATAATTAACAGCTTTGCCTAATACAGTATTAATTCATTGTGTCATTGCATTAATTAGCATTAAAGAGGTCCTTATATCACTGTCTGTAGCTGCAAGGAGACCGAATCCAGCAGCAAAGTCAGAGAAACTTTTCCATATTCCCCATCAGAGTGCAGCACAAGGGCAGAAAAAAAATCATTTTTCCCCCAAAAAAAGCCATTTCCCAGCAGGAACGCAGCATCCCAATGGATATTCACAGATGGGAAAACATCTCTGGGAGACGGTTTACTTTCTCCCCACCGATATTTTTCTTCCTTTTAAGAGATTAAAGACACTGAAGCCCTGATGTTGTTAGCTCTGTGTTACCTAAACCCGCCAAAGCTGGTAAATCCACTTAAGACTCTCCATAACTTCCTCGGGGGCTGGAGCAGAAGTGAGATCTTTAGCCAGATCAACCCTTTTTTGGCATTTTTTGGCAGCAGAACTATTGCCCCAAGGGCTGTTTTCTCCAGGTGACCTCCTGGGAGATGCTCTGAAAGGAGCTTTTCTGACTGGGGGTGGTTTTGTGCTCCTGACTGCCTGGCAAGCTGCTGATAAAAAATGGTAAAATGCCCCAAAAATAGGTTAGAAAAAGGGCTAAGCTGGAGGTTTTGGAGAGGAATGGGGTGGGAAGTCCGGGTTTCATCAGCATTGATAAATTTGGCAGTGACAGCAGTGATGGCAAATGATGCTGCTGGGAGGACAGCAGGAAAAGCCCCTTTCAACGCAACAGAAACATCTAAAATGGGCCAGATGAACCCAACTCTTCAATTTTCCATTAAAAAAAATATTAGCTGAAGGGAAAGGAGCCAAGCACCATCCCAGGACAATTTTTGGAGGACATGGTCAGCTCCAAATGGAGGCACAAGAATCATCTGCAAGCAGGAGGGGAAAAATGTCCTTCACCATGGAGATGCTCAGCCCTGAGGTCACAGCTTTGGGGTGAAATATTTACAGGCGCTACAATTCCTCCCGCGTGCTTTCATCTTGCCTGTAAGAGCAAATAAATAAATAAATCTGGAATAACTTTTAATATGATTACCTGAACTGACACTGGGAATTTAAACGGAATAAAATCAATGCAATGCTGAGGCGTGTTTCAGCTCTATTGACAACGCTGGCTGCTGATTTTTTCCCCTTGAACTAGCAGAATAAAAACTAAAAGCTGCATTAGTTTTTTTTAATTAAGACTCCAGTATTATCAGGCACAAGACAGAGCCAATGCACAGATGAATTACCATTTAATTAAGCTTTCCAAGAAACTTTTGAAGACTGCAGATTAAATGTAGGCTCTGATTTCTTGCCGCTTTTTTTTTTTTTATTATTATTTTTTTTCAGGAGAAGTTTTAATTGTTTTCCCTGAGCTTGATAAACAATAATAATAATAGAAATCATTACTTACAAGATATAGCTTGCTGATTTTCCATTTGCAGAGCATCCTGGACGTATAGATTATAGAATCATCGAATGGTTTGGGTTGGAAGGGACCCCTAGAGGCCATCTAGTCCAACCCCCCTGCAGGGAGCAGGGACACCGCTAACCAGATCAGGTTGCTCACAGCCCCGTCCAACCTGGCCTTGATGTGTATATATATGTGTATATATGTATATATATATGTGTATATGCTATTAAGCAGTGAAAACTGTGATTGATTTATGCCCCAGATAGGCTCTTGTCGCCCCAGTCTGAACTGGCAGCCCAGAAAACGTCAAGGAGTCAAACACAGGGATGAAAGGTGGATTTGGGGACAAAAAATCCCTGCATATTGCTTGCACCGAATGTCTTTATTTCACCTGCTTTGCACTGAGATGCAGAAAGGGGACAGAGGCGTTGCCCAGACAGGATTGCATTAGTTTTCCCATGGGTATAGGGCAGCGTGTGGGAAACCTCGGAGCTATTAAATGGTGAGCAAAGCTCCACACAGGCAGCATCTCATATCACGTGTCCCTGGAGGTGCTTTCCTGAAGTGGGTTGTTGGTTGCCAGGTTTTCCCTGCTGGTATTTTCCAGTGGCTTTGATATTAATATGTGTGCTTCAGTGCCAACCTAAGGTGTTGGCTGAGGTTTTTTTTCATTTGCTTAGGCCCAGTGGGAAATTTTTAATCCCATTACTGGCCAAGTGCAAGGGTATCTGAGTGTCTGCAGAAATGCTGAGCGGAGAAATGATAAGGATACAGGGATCCCTTAGGCTTGTGATGATGGGGTGAGTGGAGGCTTTTCCCTGGTGGTCCATGGGCCAGGTGCTCCTGAACACCTGGGAGTCTCTTCTCGACCTCAACAGCACAAGTCCACCATTACCCATGAACACTGATCTTCATTTTACAGACGATGAGCTGATGCAGCATGAAAATGTGTGTTGGGGTGGATCACAGGCCTTGTTAGCTTATTTCTGCTGCCTCAGGGGTACCAGATCTCTACCAGAAAGCCAAGTCCCCTGTTTTGGGGGGAAATGATAACCCCATGGACGTGGGAAGCCCAAATGCATCTGCAGAGCACAGCTGAAGGCAACAGGCCATGATGCTTGGGCACCTGTATCATCTCACCATGCCCTTCACAGAATCACAGAACCCCAGCATGGCAGGGGCTGGCAGGGCCCTCGGGAGCTCACCCAGTGCCACCCCCCTGCCCAAGCAGGCTCACCCAGAGCAGGGGGCACAGGACAGCGGCCAGGCGGGGGTTGAAGATCTCCAGAGAAGGAGACTCCACAGCCCCCCTGGGCAGCCTGGGCCAGGGCTCGGGCACCCTCACAGGCAACAAGTTCTGCCTCCTGTTCAACTGGAACCTCTTCTGCTTCAGGTTGTGCCCATGGCCCCTTGTCCTGGCGCTGGGCACCACTGGGAAGAGTCTGGCTCCGTCCTCGTGACCCCCACCCTTGAGATATTTGTACGTGTTGATGAGATCCCCTCTCAGTCTTCTCTTCTCCAGGCACCAACCTGGGGCTAGGAAGGACATGAGGGGGTTACAAGATATCTTTGCTGAAAATTATGGGGTTTTTTTAAGAAACCAGAAGTCCCAGATTTGCAAACAGCTGCTCTTCAAGCTGTCCATCCTGAGTTGCCCATTGCTATCGTAGCACCCACACGAAACATGGGCAGAGCTTGGCAGCACCCGGCTGAACCACCACTGCCTGTGCCCACCTAACATCAGATGAGATGGTCCAATTGCTTCATCTCAAAGGAGCTGCCTTCAAGCAGAACCTGAACTGTGCAAGCAAAGCACCCCAAAAACACTCCGAGGGACAACATGGTTTGCACTACAACGTTGTAGGGTCATGACACCATTTCAGATCCTGCCCCAGCAGCAGAAATCACTCCGGCCAAGCCAAAAGGCTCAGGAGATTTTGGAGGTGCTGGCAGGGATGCGCATCATTTTGGGACATCCATGAGCCCATCTCAACATGGCCCCACAGCAGGGAAAGCTCTGCAGGAGGTTTGTGAGCATCACCAGACAGAAATAAATGCTTAGACACCTGCTAGGATGAGAGAGGCACTGAAACAGGATGAGAGTATAAAGCGAGAGACCTGGTGGGCTGCTCTGTATGGCTCGGTGCTTATGCACTAATCTATGCACTAATCTATGCACTAATTTGCACTTATGCACAGCCCCAAGCCACCCCCTGCTCCACAGCAGCCCCTTCCCTGCATGTTCAGCCCCTTTTTGGGCTGGGTTGAGGTTTTGCAGCTCAGCAGAGCCGGGGAAAGCTCAGCCTGGCAGCTCCTGGCCACTGGTGGGGCATAAAAGCAGGGGCTGGAGGGAAGCAGAGAGAGCGCAAAGCGCCCCCCCAGCTTGCTTTGACTCACTGCATGGCCCACGTCTCAAATTTGTTTGATTTCCAACATCTTCCCTCTTTATGAGCTGCTCCACCCCTCGCGTGGGTCCCCAGGAAGGAAAGAAATCGTAGTCCTGTGCCAGACATGCAAGCGTAAGAAATTTTGGCAACCTAACCCTTAAACTGGAATTTTTTCCCAGAAAAAGAGATAGCTTTGCCCACCAAATCCAAGCTGGAGCAACTGCCCGGGGCTGGCACCAACGCTGCGGCTCCAGTGCCATCTCATGGGTATACTGGGATGCTGCAGCCCTGCACGGTGTGCGGATGGATGGATGGACGGATGGATGGATGGATGGACAGATGGATGCTTCCAGGCCACATCCAGACCCTCTTGCAGCAGAAGTGCCTGTCTGGAGCAGAGCAAATGCATGTGACAGTGGGGGGACACCTCTATGTAAAGGTGGTGGCACCAGAAAAGAAGGAGCACAAAGTCACACCAGGACTTTCTGCATGCCCAAAAAAATAGGAAAACGACAAAAAATGGAGATTCTCATGGAAATGGCTGATTTCCCCCAAGATTTGGGGGACCCAGAAAGGGATGGGAGCACTCTGCTAGGGCATCACCGCATCCCGCTGCTGCTGTGAGCATCCACACGTTGCATGGGCTGAAGAAAAAAGGCCAGGCTGGCTTATGGGTTGGTTTTTTTTTTTTTCAAAGTGAGAAATTCTTACAGAACAAAAAAATAAAGAGGGGCTTGAGTTAAAAAAAAGTCCAACAAAAATATTTTAATGCTCTTCTTCGCACAGCCAGCGCAGAATTAACTGGGGGTGATGTTTGAGTTTGGAGATGGGTCTCTCGGGCTGTGCAGGCAGACCTGGAGATGGCAGTGCAGCCCTGCAGATGAAGAACCTCCACTCCAAGCCCCTCTCCTAGGAGATGCCAGGAGCAAGCCCCGATGGCCAAAACCTTGTTTTCCTCCTATGCCGTTTTTTCCCCCATCCCCTGGGGCTCTCAAAATGACAACTTTGCAGGGTGGTGATTTTTTCACGCCTGAACATAGTGCACCGGGTTTGGGGGGATGAGCTGAATTTGCTGGGGATGAGCTGCTAAAACGATCCTCACACTTCTTGCCACCGACCTCTACGCAACCCCGATGAAGGCAAATGAAGCCGTCCCAACCTGAGTGTTACATTGCCAAATATCTCTGCAATTTGCCACAGGAAAGCCATTAACACCACAAAATGCCTCTTGGATCTTGTACAGCACAGCTACACCCAGCAAATCATTCAATATAATAATTTTTTAATCCTGGACAGTGATTTGGCCAAGTTTTTTGTTTCTTTGGTTGTTTTCTTTTTTAAAAGGATTCTAGCTCTTTTTCATTTCCCTGGGGCAAAGCTTAATTTTCTGAGTTCCCAGACTTTAAAGGCTCCCCTCCTCTCCCTTGGAAAGCCCAGAAGTGCAGGAGCCTGCTGGCAAGAGGAATTAAACCATCCAAGGTTTTCCCTAGCACCCACATCATGCATGTGCATCCCTCCCCAAACGGACGTGCTTCAAGCCCATCAAATAAAGGCAAGTTTTTCATTGCACTCTTTTTTATAGAATCAGAATCATGGAATGTTTTGGTTGGGAAGGGACCCCTAGAGGTCACCCAGCCCAACCCCCCTGCAGGAGCAGGGACACCTTGAACCACATCAGGTTGCTCACAGCCCCGTCCAACCTGGCCTGGAATGGTCCCAGGGATGGGGCCTCCACCCCCTCTCTGGGCAACCCCTGCCAGGGTTTCACCACCCTCATCGTAAAGAATTTCTTCCTTAGATCCAGTCTAAACCTCCCCTGCTTCAGTTTAAAGCCATCACCCCTTGTCCTGTCCCAAAGTGAGATGGCTTGGCAGCGATATTCTCCAGGGCATAATTTGCGATTTTTATTTTCTTTCTGGCTCTGAAAATTGAGACTTCCCAACGTGCTCATGAGCAGGTGGGAGTTATTTTCTCCCATGAGAACACTTCCAGCCTGCGGGATGCTGCTATTGAGCGAAGAGCTTTGCCGGGGCAGCTGGGGTGGGGAAAGCGGAGCGCTTGCCATCCAGGTTAGCAACCCATAATCCCTAAACCCTAAACTCCTAAATCAATGCACATCCTCAGCACTAGAACACAACAAACCCCATCAGACTGGTGCTGCAGCCAGACCTCTGCATCGACCTGGAAATCGCTCGAGCTCAGTGCCTCAGTTTCCCCACCTGGAAAAGAAGGCTTGGTAGTGACGGGTAAATGGAATTAATGCATGCAGAGGCACACTGAATCCTCAGCACAGATTGCCTGCAAGGATAACAGCTAACATTATAAAACCATTATAAAAAAAAAAAAGAAATCCCATTTGGGGCTGCTTAGGAAAGGGCTGAGCTCTCTCTGCTTCAAGGCTGGAGGGCTCCGGGCTTGCCCTGGGGCACTAATGGATCTTTTTTACTTTTCCCCAAGAAAAAAAGCAGAGGGAAGAAGGGTTAAGAAAATATAAGAAGCTGTCTTTTTTGCTGCTGGCCTCAGCGGAGAGGTTTCGGGTTGTTCTATGCTGCGAGAGGACCAGTCTGATGCAGCAGAGCCTTGGCGCTCCCAGCCACAACCTCTCTGCAGCTCTTTTCAGGAATGACACCTTGTGTAACCTCTCTTCCTTCCCCCCACAAAAATACATCAAAATGGGAATGTTAACAGAGTTTCCCTCCAGGAACGCCATTTCCCTCTTGTATTTTGTCTTTTTTTTAAAAAAAAAAAAAGAGTGAAACACGCACCGCTCCTCCCATTAACGCTGGGAAAGAGGGGATTTTTCCAGCTTTCAATGAAGCAACGACCCCAAATAAGAGATTTCTAACCCAAAGGAGAAACCTTCTTCTGCATCAGCAACCAGGGGCGAGGGACCAGCACCATGGCTTTTTTTCTGACCCCAGATGAAGAAGCCCACCGGTGTGATCTCGAGCCCATACGAAACGTGTGCGTGCTCCAAAATCACCTGCCACACCATGGATGGGATGGGGTCCTGCTGTTGCCTCCAGATCTCCCAAATTTCCCTTTCCTCTCCCTATAGCATGGTCCACGACAGCCTGCGAGCAAGCAGTGAGGGCTTCCCAGAGAGCATTGCATTTCAGTTTGTAGAATTTGCTGTGAAGAATAGCGTTTTATCTTCTGATAGCTGGGCTGTTTCGGAGGCAGCAAGGTAACGCCTGCCCACCGGTTGCAGGCTCCCTTTGGTCCCTGTTGGGCAAAACAGCCTCTGAGGAAGCCACTGCCAGCATCAGGCTTCAGAGCTGGCAAAAAAAATTGGTCTGAAGAATGCAAAAGAGTGAAGAAAAGGAAAATTAAATAAATACTCTGCAGTCTCTGGTTGGGTATATTCTTGGAGCTGGTATTTTAGGCACAAAGCCAGTGGAGCGGCCAAGAGGGAAAGGTGGCATCCTGCTCTCTCTGAAAGCCGTACAAACCTGCCTGATGAACCACGCAGTTGCATGTAGGTCCAACCCCATCAGTCAAGAACATGTTGGGCCATTTGGTTGCCTCTCCAAGATTCTGGATGCTGGAGTAGTATTAGCCAGAGAAAATTGCTGAAGAGGAGGAGGTAGCCCTGATGCCGCAGCCCTTCAGCTTGCTGTCACATGCATCATCCCTTGAGCCAAGGCAGTGCCTCTGCGAGGAGGATGATGGAGGGGTTTGCCTTATTCATACATGATGGGAATTCAGGCAGAGCTGGCTGGGAATAGCCAGGATGCTACAGAAAGAAGAGAAGAGGGCATGGACCCAGCTCCAGCTCCTGGTACATGGTTTGGGATGAAGCCAGCTCCTGGTAGGTGGTTTGGGATGAAGCCAGCTCTTGGTACATGATTTGGATGAAGCTGGTGAGCAGGTGAGCAACCAGCACAATGAGGAGACCATGCTAGTTTGCACTGGGAAATGAGAGCTCAGGTTTTGCAGCCAGCTGGCCTCGATGGCTGGAGAGACTTTCACCTGCACCATGCCTTCCTTGAAAAGGGATCTGAAAACCATGCAAAAGACCAGGAGAAAGCTAAAAAAAGTCCCTAATGCAGCACTTTCTGTTCTCTGCTTTGATAGCAGAGGGTCCTGCTTTTCTGTGTGAAACCCAGCAGCGAGCAGCATTCAGCCTCAGCCTCAAGTTCCCCATTCCTTGCTTTGAAAGTCGTGGTATCACGTGTGAGTCAATAAACCTCTTGCATTAAAAGACAAGAAATGAAATCCAGGAAAGCTGAGTGCCCATCTCTGCTGCATTTGGCTGCTGGAGTTTGGAAATGACATGCACGGGTTTTTTTCCTGGCAAAACCACTAAAGAAAATGCAATTAAAAAAGAAGATCTTCTTTGACTTGCAAAATCAGCCCTCCGCTTGGCAAAACAGAGATGTTTAATGAATTCCCTCTCCACTAAAGTTTACTGGTTGGGGTAAACTTCCTTCTGGCTAATTGCTGAAGTCAAATTAATTCATGCAGTGCAGCCTTCTATGTTTATTCCAGCAAATAAGCCTGGCCTAAACCAAAGGCAGCTCTTGGAAGCCTCCGTCGAGGTCTCATTGGGGAGCACAATTCTGCTTTCCATTACCTCCTTCCCTTAATTCAAATTAACTTCCCCATATAGAAAAGACTTAACCCTTCATGCACACTTTTTCCTCCCTTAAAATTCAAGTATTTTGCAATGCTCTTGAGACACAAACGTACACAAATATAGTCGCATGCGTATATACTCTCAGGCACGCGTGCATATATATGTGCATACATGCAGGGTCACCACTCTTCGGGAGAAAACTGCAATTCGAGGCAGCACGAGGACAGGTGGAGGAAAAACTAGTCCTGGCAAAACTATACATTTCATAAATGAAAGGGCTTATTTTATATTAAGCCACAGAAAAAAACCTACTTTTGCTTTGCAGATGCCTTTTGCAGTTCCCATTCTGCTGACATTCTCGATCCCAAATAAACCCGAAGTCGGCATTTCCATGGGATGTGCGTTGCTCTCCCTCCCAGGGGAAGGTGCTTCGACACGGCTGCAGTGCTCAGAAAGATTTCAATCCAGATTTTGTCTGGTTTGGGATCAATCTCCCCCTTTTGCAGCTACACCCAGTGTTCTTTCCAGTCCTTGCAGTATTGGAGCTGCTCGGGGATCCCAACATCTCTGTGTGGTTTCTCCATGCCCAGGGGCCAAATGCTTTTACCTCTTCTGGCTCTGCTTGGAGGGGAGTAAATATTAAGCCCAGCACAGTCCCCACCAACAGCCTGACCTGAGCTGAACTCCAACAAGAACTAAAAATCCCCTTATTCACCCCCTTTGGGGCTTTTTTTGTTCTTTCTTGCATTGGTATAGCGGTCAATCATATTACAGACAGCGGAGATGCACCTATGCATGACCAGAATAAGGGATTTAGGCTTTAATTAAGGGGTGATGCATAGCAACAGCCTCCAGCAGCCTGTGGGCTTTTTGTTATACTAATTAATTTTGCTGCTTTGGGGATCTACTGTAAGCCCCCAAGACCTGGCTGTAAAAGAGCCAGGCTCTGAATCAGAGGTCCCAGCACCCAGCACCTTCTGCTTTATTTCAAAGCTCTGTTCTCTATTGTGTTGCCTTCCCACCAGAGCCGCCGGGGTGTTTGAACTCAGACTCCTCCAGCTCCAGAAACCTTAACGAGGCACAGTTTTCCTAAAAAGTCCCTTTTATTTTTTTTGCAAGACGATATCCTCATGTTACAACTGGCTCTAAGTGGGCAGCGCATGAATTTCCCAGGAGCAAGCCCCAGCGCAGAGCTTACCTCCACCTTCGCTGGGGAAAGTTGTAAGGATCTGCACTGCTCCTCTCTCCTGCTCCCCCAAGAATTAAAAAAAAATTCAGAAAGTTTTTTAAGGGGAGGTTTGGTTCATTTTATGCTGTTTGAAAAGACAGAATGTTGGAATCAAGGCTCACCTGAAATGCATGTCACTGGACGTACGAAACCCTGGATGCAAAAGTATCTCTTTGGTGGAACTTGGGGTGATGTTCCAATGGTTTTAAGACATCCAAGGTGCAGGCTGAGATGTCCAGGTATGATTTCCCAGGTTTTTTACTCAGATCTGATGCAACAAGTGGTTGGATCCAGATGATGAGAGGGGAAATGCTCAGCACCCTGCTCCTGCCATCACCCCTACAGCCATTGCTGTGGGTTTGGAGACACCTCTGTGGACCAGAAACTGCTACAAATCCTCCAGGGATCTGTATCCCTCTTTCCTACATTAGATCCACAACCTTTGCTCCAAAAAAGTCGGGTTTTTTACTCCCATTTGCTCGCAGGGGAGGTTTTGCTCCTGCATCCAGTAGCCTCAGCTCCATACAATACGCTTGGAGGAAGAAACGTCCCAGCTGGGGCTGCAGATACAGATGGAGAGCACGGCATTACCTTGGGGGAAAAAAGCCACCTTGGAGTCCTGCATTGAGAAAAACTGAGCTAGAAGGCACCAAAAGAAGCTAAAGACAGGCTTCTGCCTAAGGAACTGTTCAGGGCATCAAGGTGGGACTTCAATCCCTTGATTTGTGGGGAAAAGCTCTTGAATTTTCCATACTTCACTCTCCTTTAGCTTAGAACTGAGAGCAACCCTTCCCACGAGAGGACAACTCCGTGCCAAGCATCCCATGCAAAAACCTACTCACAAGTAGGCATTAATCCCAGCTTAAATAAAGTGTCATTTCCCTGCCTGTTATTTGTAGCATCATACAAGGTAGGCCAAAAAACTTAGGGATTAAATAAATAAATAAATAGAAAGAAATCATATGGAAGCAATTAGCAGCAACTTCATTCAAAAAAACATTAAGGTGCTTGTAGCATTAAGGCTCAAGTGATCTGTACTCTGGGACCATAATTCACCGACACTTAATAGCATTTACCCTGCAGATGTGCATTTTATGCAGAAATATCAGTTTACCGCTTTGAAAAATTAACCTATTGAAGGCTGTCAAGCCGTGGACATGCTCTGGGGAGTATTAGATGTTGGTTTTTTTACCTCCGGGCTGGGGGAAAGATGGGTTAATTGGAGAACGGGGGTATTTTAAAGCGGCGGCAAGAGGAGGAGGTTGTGCCCTTTGTCTTATGAGAAAGGAAATTTCCCTTGTTGTAAAATTCATGGTGTTTTGGGGCAGGTATTGGAGAAGGCAAACATTTTCCAGCCTCTGAAAAGGGGAAAAGGAAGATTTGGAGGGTAGCAGACAGGAAGCCTCCAGGGAGATGCTTTCCATACGGTACCTCTACTTACAGGACACCACGCACAGCAAGAGCAGCCATAAATATTAACACAATTTGAAACAGTTTGGTGATTTTAAAGAAAAAAAAAGAAGGCATTTCGCTCCACAAAGGACAGCTTTGCTGGGTTTGGTCTTTTTCCCGTTCCCCAATGCAAGGTTGCAATAAATGCTGGGCTTTCCTGTGGGGCAGTAATTGTAATTTCCAATCCAGCACGGCGCGCTGGGCTGCCTCTTCAGAGAGGGATGCGTTCAGATTTATTCTGCAAGGCATTATTTGAGGATAAATTATGACCTGCCATCTGAGGGTGAAAGAAGAGGGGATGCTCCAAGTCCCCTGCGGAGACCGGCGGGACCCACCGAGGGCTGCAAGCGTGATGAAGCCTCAGCTGAGAAATTTTGGATGCTGCCCAAATGGAGAGGCAGGATGAGGCCAAAGCGGCTTCGCTGTCCCCCGAACTGCTGGAATTGATGGTGAGGCGAAAAATAGGAAAGAAAAAGAGCTTTTTATCTCATCAGCTCAATGATAACGTAGCGGAGGGTTATTTTTCCACCCTAATTTATCTTGTCCAAGCTAAGAAGGAAACTACTCCCATTGCCATCCATGGGGAGACCAGGCATTTTAGGGGGGTGACTGGGGGGGAATGGCAGGGCTGGACCCTGACCCCTTTCCTCAAGGCCCCTTTGCCGATGACCGTACCAATGGACACCAGGGACAGATCTGGCCCTTGGCACACCAAATCTTTGGCATCGGGACATTTTTCCGCTCCACACCCCGACTCCGGGCTTTGGGAATGAAAAGTTTCCAGCACCACTCCCTGACTGCACGGAGGATATCAGAAAGAGAAGAAATGCCTGTAAAATAGATTTGGGGGGTCCTGTGATGTGCCAGTATTAAATCTGGGGGTTGCTCTTTATCATTTCTTGGTGAAGAGACCCCAGCTCCCTGGATTGTAGCAGGACACAGGAGATGAAGCGCTGGCCCAAGGTGAGGATCTTGCCCTGCTTTGGGCTTTTCCACCGCAGAACGGGGAAAATAACATTTGCCAGACCCCAGCCTGCACCTGTCTCCTCTTTTTAGAGTGAAAACCTTATTTTTTTTAATATATAAACCGATGTAAATGAGCTTACTTGACTTGGCACAGCCATGCCATCATCTCTGCTGAAGCCCATAGGAAACAGCCCTATAAATAACCTCGTACCTCCGCCCAAGCCGTCCCAAAAAAAAAAGCGGTCCCGAAGCCCTGGCAAACAAAACCATGTTTCACCGTCAACCTTATGTTAAACCAAAGCAAATTCTCATTCCTTTTGGGTCACCTGGGGCTCATTCAAGGGTTTTTTTCTCCCTCTCTGCCAGCCAGCCCTGTCAGGGATGTTTTAGTGAAAATGCAAAGCATCTCCGTATTTTTGCTGTAGGTAAGTGTTTTCCAGATACAGCTTCGAGCAAAAAGCATCATGCACATAGACCCAACCCCCCCCCCCCAAGTCATCATAAACCTTCGGCATCATCAGAATCAAAGGGCTTGGCAGGACAAATAGTTTGCAGGCCAAGTATTGGTTCACTTTTCATAGGGGGGAAAAAAAAGAAGGGAAAAAAAAAGAAAGAAGAATTGAAAAATAGAAAGAAAAATAGAATGAAAAGATAGAGAAAAGAAAGAAAAAATAGAAACAAAAGTAGAAAGAAAAAATAGAAAGGGGAAAAAAAAAAGAAAGAAAAAGTAGAAAGAAAAAAAAAGGTCCCTCGCAACCCTGGCACTGAATTAAAAAAGCAAAAGCCGAGGTCTCTCCGTTAACGCGTTTCAATTACCGAGGTGAACGCTGCTCTCACGCACCGCAGGGACTCGGGGTTATTTATTCAGCCTCATAGATCACGGGCTTTTCTTAGCGGGAGTTAGGAGCGGGATCTTGTCTTCCCCATCTCTTTGAAGAACAATAAGGTACAGGGAGGGAAAAAAAAAGGCCTTTTTTTTGAAGGGCACGTATTTAATCTTATCAGAGGCAGGCAGGACAATAACAGGAAAGGGTAGGGAGGCCTCGCCAGGGGATGCGGAGGGAAGGGCAGGGAGTAACGAGGGGTTAAAAGCAAAATTCAGCGATGGCCCCAGGGACACATCTAATCAGAGGTCTGGCTGCTGAGCTGATATTTAACCTGGCAAAACACCATTCGGAGCCACACAATGAAAAAGCACAGGCAGGTTAGCAATGAGGAAGGCAGGCGAAGGGATGAAAGGCTGTTTCCCCGCCTCGGCGGCTTGAAAATTCACCTAATTCCAGCAAAAATGCACACTTTGCTGCGCCGGCTCAAGGGCACGGCAAAAAGGGATGGGTCCAGCTCCTCCCGTGGTCCTTCTCTGCCCATCATGTTTGGAAATGAGGTTGAGGCTTGCCCAAAGTGGAGGGAAATAGCTTTTGGCTACCTGATCCATCCTCCCCCTCTGCCGGCGTGAGGGTAAATCTCTGCCCCTCTTTCCGCAGCCAGGATCTGACCAACAATTTTTCCTGGCAGCATTAGGAAAAACATAAAGGCACTTTTGGACAATGCCAAAGTGTGGGGGTTTTCCCTGCTCTGAAACTGCACAGAAAAGGGTATTTTGTGTCAGCAGCATCTTCTATCCAGAGCCGGTTGCACCCGGATGCTGAATAATTGATGTGACAAATCTTGCGGCATTTTTCAAAGAGATTATTCAACAGTTTTCTTGCCTTTAATCCCTGCCTTCACCACTGCAAGGATCTGGAACTACTTGAAAAAATCGCCAGGCAGAGGGTTGAAAATGGAGAAATAAAAAAGCTGTGGAAGCCCTTGAGATGGGGAGGTTACAGCTGCCAAAGGCATCCATGCAGCCTGGCCCTTGCCTCCCTGGTACACGCCATCCCCTAACGAAAGACCTTTGGCTGTGCACTGTAGCACTTCTTGGAATTACTTAATGGTTTTACCTCCAAAAAGTGAAATGTTGATATTTCAAAGCTCACTTCTGAATCAATATATGCCAGTGCTTTGCCGCCAACCACCGTGGCACCGGGACGTCTTTACCTGCTGTTTTGCTTAATTGCTTTAACCAGTAACTGTTGTAACATTAAATATAAAGAGATTGGGAAATCAGATTTTGCACCTCCTTGGCCCCTCTCAAATAGCACTCAGCCATTAGCTCGTCACAGTATCTTGCTTTATTAGCGGTATCTTTTAATTACATAGCAATGGGTATCTCATCAGTGGGATCTCAGGGATCCTAGGCCATTTCTTCGTGAATATTTTACTGGCATTTTTATGACACATCAGAAAACTCAAGACGAGGCGGAAGGAAAACAAGTGATTAAAGACCTGGGAAACGAAAGAGGGAAAAACGGTTTATGAAGATAATTAAACAGAAAACAACGTAACGAAGACTCCTGGGGTCCAGATGCATGGGGCAGCAAGCAAAGAACAACACAGCATTAAATGCGATCCATGTAAAGGAATAAAACCCCATGAGTTGGGAGTATTTGGGAACTGATTTGCTGGCAGTAATGCAGTCCCCGGGGCAGGCTGGCAGGGACAGATGTGGGGTCTAGGCAAGCCAATTGGTGGGCAAAAAACCAGCCAAAAGGCAGAGATGGGATGCTCGTGGTCCAAGGAGCGCATTCTGCCCAAGACATCGTGGGACTGGAGATCATTCACAAATATTTTTATTATTTAAGCTTGACAAGCGGCGCCTAAACCTCGACTGTGCCTGATTCAGAGGAGGGACTTATTCCTCCCTCATTTCCAAGGCTTACCCCGAGCTGCTGAATTTTGCAGGGGAAATGGCTTATCTGCCTCTCCCGGTGAAGTTTTCTGGTTTGCATCCAATAAATATTTATTGGCCAAGAGAGAAGAGTCGGTGACACGGAAAGGCTGGGGCTGCAGCAGGCAAGGAGCTTTGAACCTCTGCTCCAATATCGACTCCTGGTTAAAATAAAGATAATAATAGAGGCTCTCTGCTGCCAAAAGCTTGCAAACGCCCTGTTTGACACTGCAAAAGCTGTGCTCCTCCATTCCCCTGGTGATAAAGCAGGACTGTGCTTTCTTCTGGATGCTACAAGGCTAAAACAACTCCCCGTCCCTCGGCTCGCCATGATCTGGGCAGCGTAATTACCTCAATCCTTTTTTCCCCACCTCAGTCGCGAGGTCTTGGGAGCCTGCCTTCTTCCAAGGTGATGATCTCCAGGCAATTTTACAGCCTAGAAATGCAGGGATAAAACGTAGTTTCATCTTCCAAGCCAGGGAGAAAGTGTCATGCCTAATGAAGCCTTGTTGATCCGGTCTAGAGCCGAAATGTTTTGCAGGTGCTTGTTGCAGAGAAGAGGACAGATAATGAATAAAACATGTTTGTGCTTTAGTCTCCAGTAAATGTGACAAACTCAAATCTCATGGCTGGAGGGGAATGATATGAAATATGAGTTGGAGCTCATCTGAAAAGCTCGTAACTAATCCAAGATGTTGCGCTATGTAGTCTTTGCTGCTACGGGGTATGGGTTGAGCCAGGTTTATACGGGACCAGGGAAATAGAGAGGGGGCTGGAGTTATCTTTAAGAAGACAGCAGGATGTGACCTCTGGCCACTGATGATATAATTCTGCGCATTAAAGCAAGGGTTGTCTTCGTCCCTGGGCTCGAAGACTGATCTGACCCGCTTGTTTTCAAGCCCAAAGGAGAAGCCAAAAGGGGAAAAAAAACATTTTAGATGCCAAAGCTTATTACATTAAAATGCACATGTTCAAAACCTCCAGAGCCCTTCAGGATTATTAGCGCTCTGAGGTCAGCGGTTGCGCTGAGCAGCCAACAAATAAAGGATTATTTTAGGAGCAGTGATTCTCCAGTATTTATTCCTGCGTGGGTCCCCCAGCACCCCGCTGAGGTACCCCGACTTGTAGCTGCTGAATTGCCTCAGGCTTGGGCTTTTCACCATTTCTGAGGGCAAAGTCATGATTTTCTATAGGAAATTCACTTTTTTTCCTACCAGTGCTCGCTGGAGGGTCTGAGGACTAGAGGTTGAACTGAATCCTCAGGGAGAAATGACCTGGGAATGAGACCAACCCAGCAGCTTTGGCACCGGGGGTGCACAGGGTGCAATGGGGCCATCTGCTCCCTGCCCCATGCACAGCCCATGGAGCGACCCTGACGTCGCTCCAGCCCAAGGTGGAACAGAAATAGCTTAAAGTCTGCGCTCCGAACACCCGCATTAGTCGATTAATTCTTTTCTGATCCATTTTCACTATGCCTGCACTTCCTTTTACATCATTACTTGTAATTAGGGATCCAAATATTCCTGAAGAATACACCTACGCTTGGTCTAAATTAAGCAAAGAAAAGATTAGCT
Source organism: Egretta garzetta (assembly GCF_000687185.1). Lineage (NCBI taxonomy): Eukaryota > Metazoa > Chordata > Aves > Pelecaniformes > Ardeidae > Egretta > Egretta garzetta. The sequence continues at coordinate 1,086,077 of NW_009260185.1, forward strand.
ACGTGCTCCAGGTCAGTGCTGGGTTCAGTTTCTGGAGGTCCTCCTCTCTTCCTGGCTTTTTTTTTCCTTCCACAATCTCTTTCGCTCACTTTTTGAACCTGACCCCATCCATACACATTGTCTTTGTGACTGGGAAAAAAAATAAAAGTATATGTGCCACTGCAAATTAAAAATAGCCTAAAGTAGAAGTCTGGGAGAAAGTGCTGACTTTGTAACACAAGGGACTCTGTCTCCAGCTGGTTCAAAACGGCTTGCTCATTTATCTTCTAATTAATTAGAATTTTTTGCTAGTCTATATTCAAGAGGATTCTCCCAGTTATGAACTATACATTTGAGAGGATGAGGACGCAGAGAGCTCTGGATCTCAGATCAGCAAACTGCAGGCTGCCACCCAGAGACAGCTCCTGGGCTCAAGCCTAGAGCTCCAGAACGAAGGAATACAAAATCATCAGAAAGTATGTTATCCCATGTCCTGGATTTAAAACATCCTGCAGGTTTGGGAATGCAAAATCTAACTTACTGCTTTAGGCACATCTTGAAATGAGCCCTCACTTTTTGCTTTTAACCTTTGCTTTATTCCTCGTGGGATGCTCCCGCAGCTCCCCAGCCTTCTGCACCTTGTTGATCATCTTCTATTTTTTATGTTTAAAGTTAAGCATCTCCCGGGAGCTGGCTCAGAGCATTTCAGTCCTGCAGGATCTCACCGCTGACCTCAGGTATTGCTTTATACAAGCCCAGGTCTCTACTCCAAACCCTTTTCCCTTCATTTCTGTCTGCAGGTTCTCTGTATTCTTTAACCCAGATGGCTTTGCCCTGTCAAAAACATTAACTGTCATAACTACTAAAGGCAGCTGCTCAATTGGCCGGGTTTGGACTTGTTCCTCTTTCCAAGAGAAAAGAATGAAGCAGTGCACGGGCTTTCAAATCCACCCTGACTTGCCAAAAATACTTGAGCACCAAACACGTGCTTTGCACAGGAGTTCACCATCTGCCAGAGAAGCATTTTGGCAAGTATGGGGTTTTTTTTAAAAAAAGAGTTAAAATCCCAGGAAAACTGCAATTCTTCCTATCGCAGAGCATGCTGATTCCTACACTGAAGTCAGATGTGCATTAAACTAAAAGCATTGAGTGTCATGTAAAGCCATAACCTCCCTTTGGAATCTACAAGCCACCTGGAAAGCATGGAGTCAGGGTGCTGTGGGGAACAAGGCAAGACAGGCAGGAATTTGCCGGCACAGGTGGATTTTTGGCACCAGCAGACCCATTTAGGATCTCAGGAGGCAGCTTTGATTCCCAGGTTTGTTTGGGTCAACCCTTGCTTCACAGGCTGCAGGCAGACGGCTCCGGCATCCATCCATCCATCTCAAAGGCCTTTTCCTTTTTGTTTTCTCAGGTGCTCAGAGAGGTGGTCTATTTTTGAGGATGGTGGTAAGGAACATCTTCAGGTGCAGTTAGAAGCCCAGGAAACAGGAGTTACACACACAGATGTGAGAGACAGATATATATATGTGTGTGTGTGTGTATATATATATATATAAAGCTTAATGAATACATGGTGTGCACACATGTGGGTGTGTTTTATGGCTCATTTTCCAGCCCTCCTCGCCCAAAGACTAAAGCATAAGTTCTCAAAACCTCAACTCAGCTGGTGTTTTGGTGACTTGAATCATCAGAGTCCCATTTGTAAGAGTCTGGTAACTTTTATAACCAGGGCATGAAGCAGCTGAAGCTTCACACAAGCTGGAGGAGTCATAACCTCCCCTGTGGAGGTGAAACTGCCAAAGGCTCAGCTGCTAGTCCCAAATGCATGCAGGGAAAGCGTTCTCACCACATCCCTCCACGTGCTCCATCAGTTCCCCAGGTCTGGTTGAAAGTTCATTTAGTGAAAGCTTAGGGAAGTTGAAGAGCCACGAGCCGGCTGACTTCTTCTTCCCCCTCCTTGTGCATCCTCCAGGACATGTCGACACCTCCAGTTGTGCTGAAATGGGATAATCCCATCCTTTGGGTCCCACCAAGGAGGGGAGGAGATGGTTATGAAGCAAGATGAGATGCCCCCTTTGATCTTTAATGCTATTTTCTGCATATTATATTTATTTGGTTATTTTGGCAAGGCCGCAGGTAGGGGATGAGTTGCTGGAAGAAAAGTGTGTTGCATCGGTGGGCATGGCCTTGCTTTCCTGGCGCTCTCACTCCTTTGAGTCTATTTTCCTGCCATGAAAGCCAAACTCGAGCAAGCAGAGTTCGGAAAAGCATTTAAAAGAGTCACGGGTGAAAGAGTTGGAAAATGCTTTAATTGGCTTTTGAAATTGCCTTTAAATTGCCATCGAGCGATCTTCTCCAAGGCATCTTTCCCATTAGCCAAATTCATTAGAAAATTAACCTCTGCACCCCCACTAGCTTTTTGCCCTCGCCCCTTTCTTCCCTTTGCCATGCTCAGCCCCTGTTAAAATTAGAAAAGAAAAACGCAGAAGGCAGGATTGAAGGAAGGGAAAAGAGTAAGGAAGAAATGAAACCTCCAAAAAGACTGGGGTGACTTAAAATCTGAGCAATTAATCATAGAATCATGGAATCGTTTGGGTTGGAAAAGCCCTTGAAGCTCCCCCAGCCCAACCGCTCCCCTACCCCTGCCATCCCA
>NW_009260185.1:1089662-1103444 GCF_000687185.1 Egretta garzetta
GGGGGGCCCGGCCCCCTCCCCGGGCCAGCCCCTTCCAGTGCCTGACAGCCCCAAGGGGAAGGAATTGTCCCATTCCCATAGCCATCTTCATGATAGTTTTACATCCCTGAGCCTTTGCTGACGTCTGCTGTTCTCTTCCCTGGATTTCATGGATGAAAGTGGTACATCTTCCCATCAGCTATGGCCCACAGGCCTAGGGAGGTTTCCTTCTTTGCTCAAGGACATAATAAACTTGGGGGTAAATTGAGAAGTTTCTATGTTTCAGCACAGCTTGCCACGTTTTTGCTTCCATCTTATTTTTCTCCATAGCTGCAGAGTCATGAAACTGCCACCCGAAGGGGTCTGCATCCTTCTTCCATCTCTGGGCATCACTGCAGTCCAGGAGCTGCAAATATTGCCTTTGCTTCTCAAACATTTCAGGGCATCCAAACTTTTCTTCCTCTCCCAAAGTCTATGGGGAACATAGAGCATCTACTGGGAGCAATGCCCTGGTGGGGAGGAGAAGCTTCACAAGCTCATGGATGAGATGTCAGCAAGAGCTCAAACTCAGGTGTCTGTTGGGGTGTCTGCACCAAAAGTGACTTGCTCAGTTATTCCAGGAAAATAGCTCTGCCCAAACACCACCAAAAAACTCCCTGCGCTGGGCACTTTCTGTTCCCCTACAGCAGCCTGGCCGTCGATTTTCATAGGGTATTTTCCTGCAAAGAATCCAGAAAACCCAGAAAGATTTTCAGTATTTGCCAAAATCTCCACTGATGACAAAGCAAGCCAATTTGCCAGGAAATAACTGTTATTTCTTAATGTTGTGGAATCAAGAGAGAACAGACTCTTTCGAAAAAAATGTCCTCGTCTCCCTGACATGCCAGGTCCTACAGCAGGCGCTGAGGGTGCAGGGGAGAAAGTGGACAGGGACAGGAATTAAGCAACTATTCCAAATGAGTAAGGAAGGTGCTGATAGACAATCATAAAGACAAAGCAAGTTAGAAGTGGGTCAGGGTAAGACGTAGTTTCTCTCCCGGTAACAAATGTGTCTGGCCTGCTTCCCCGATGAGCTCATATATCTGAAAATATCCTCGCTTTAATGCTTTGCAGACCTCAGGTATATTATCATACCCTGAGCCTGAACCCTCCGGGGAAACCACATTGAGGAGGGAGGTGGGAAGCATCCGTGCAGTGGGGGGATGCTCACAGCAGTGGGATAGGGATGCCTGCAGCGGTGGGATTGGGATACCCATGGTGGTAGGATTGGGATGCTCATGGCAGCGGGGTGGAGATACCCATGGTGGTGGGATGGAGATGCCCATGGCAGTGGGATGGAGATGCCCATGGTGGTGGGATGAGTGGAGCCTGCAGGCCATGGACCAAGAGGTGGCGCTGACAGACTGCTGTCCAGCAAAAATCAGATTATTAGCTCTGGCAGCAGAGGAAAGCAGGCACATACCCAAGGCAGACATATTTTTAGCTCTTATCTCCATGCGCTCGGGCTGGACGAGGCATTCTCAGGCACTAATCTCGTGCTGTCCTGCACAGAGTCCCTAAGGAGGCAGGGGAGCTGCTGGGGTTAGGAGCAACGCACGGCATGTGGCACTCATCTTCCAGGTCTGAAGGCCATGGTCAAAGGCAGCTCTAATGAAATTAAATGGAGGGAACTGTATTTTTCTGGTAAAGAAAACATGATTACTTTGCTGAAAGGGAGACTCGGGGGGGGGGAAGCGGAGATGAAAAATGCTTGCTCTGCAGAGGAGGGAATGCAGACTATTTATTTGCCCATCTTGACCCTTTTTTTTTTTTTTGTTTCTCCTTTGGGGTGCTGCAGGAGGCAGAGGCTTAATCCCAGAATCCCTGCATGGCAGGGGTTGGCAGGGCCCTCGGGAGCTCACCCAGTCCCACCCCCCTGCCCAAGCAGGCTCACCCAGAGCAGGGGGCACAGGACAGCGTCCAAGTGGGGGTTGAAGATCTCCAGAGAAGGAGACTCCACAGCCCCCCTGGGCAGCCTGGGCCAGGGCTCGGGCACCCTCACAGGCAACAAGTTCTTCCTCCCCTTCAACTGGAACCTCTTCTGCTTCAGTTTGTGCCCATGGCCCCTTGTCCTGGTGCTGGGCACCACTGAGAAGAGTCTGGCTCCGTCCTTGTGACCCCCACCCTTGAGATATTTGGGGCAAAGCTCTGAGCAAGCTTTTGACATCAGGAGTCACTTTTGGCCAGGCATGTTATGCAGCTTCTGGGGCTTTCACAGCCACATCTGGGGTGCACTCGAAGAAAAAGCACTTTTTTACTGAGAAAAACCAAAAAACTACCATAGACACTTCTGATAAGCAGGTGGCTGCAGGTAAAAACCAGCCCAGTGCACTTTGTCTCTCTTTTCCTCAACATCTTAAAGCATTTCTGGTACTAGATATGAGTCACTGGAAATCCCCACTGTCTAGCGATGCTCTTCTTCCGGGGCTCTTCTTTCAAACCCCAGTTGATGCTACTTTGAGCACCACACCGCAGAGTCCATACTTGGTCTTTCCGGTACCACAACGCACTAAAGTTTGGGGAATAGGAGGAAGAAAGGTAAAGAGGGCACCTATTTTAGGCAGCAAGCACATGTACTGCTGATGGGCATGTTTGCAAAGAGCCCACCTTCTAGAGAACATCACTCACACCTCCAAGTTTTGGATATTAACCCAGGCTGTGTTTGCAGTTAGGAACTACTTATATCTTTCCTCGGGAGCCAACATGGGAGAAAGTGGTGGATGTGTTTTAGGCAGGCATCTGGAGAGGGTTAAAATCCCCAGGGCTTCCTCAGGTTTGGAAGAGATCAGAGGCTGAGCTGGAAACAGGAGACTCACATGGCACCATGCAGCAATATGCCGGCTCTCTCCAGATGGAAAGGGTAAAGCGTGGGGTCTCCTGCCTCCTTGGGTTGTACATTGTCATGGGAAAACACAACTGCCACAAGAAGGTGTGAGTATTTCTAGCAAAAGGTCTGCAGCTCCCCCGTTGAAACCAATAGGGTCAAGCACCAGGGTCAATCAATAGGGTCAAGCAGTGTGAATCCATCAACAAAACATCCATTTTCTATTTAAATCCATCAATGAAGTGTCCATTTTACATTTAAATCCATCAACAAAACATCCATTTTATACTTATAGCCATCAACGAAACCTCCATTTTATATTTGAGTTTGAATTCTCACCGTTGATGGGTAAAAGTTAAAGATGCGTCTTGGACAAAGACATCAGAAAGATGATCGAGAAGGGAAAAACCCAGACTAACATGTCTGTGTTGAAAATAGGCAGAAGCAAGCACTCCTTTGCATGAAAGATCTTGAGGAATGTTAATGTTAAAGGAAATTTAGGCTCGGAGAAAGCAGCAGTAAATTCAGTTTGTGTATGGAGCAGAAAAACCAAATGCTGCTGGTGCCACCTTCACAAAAGCAGAGAGCGAGTCGAGAAACTCCTTGAACAGGAGGGAAATGCAGCCCCAGATTGCCAGAAAAGCCTAGGGGAGAGGAAATTCAAGTGACAGATTCAGGCTCAGTGGCCATTTGTAGCTTTGAGGGTTTGACTTTGCAATGCCTGTGCTTTTTTCTGACCCAGCAGCATGGGCTTCTGTTTATCCTGGCCCAATTCCAAGAGATTTTTGCTTAAAAACCATGAAAGTTCCCACTGGACAACCAGACGAACATGGGCAAGAGGGTTGCCTTGGATGGGTGGGGAGGACAATTCCCAGCCACAGAACTTGGATGATCATTTGGGGGTAGTGGGTAGCTGAAGTGAACTTTTTCCATAACACCGTAGTGCTTTAAGATCCTGGGCGGGCAAGATTTAAACAATACAAGAGAAGAGGTGATACAAGAGAGGGCAGAGAAAGGTTTGTACAGCTTGTACAATCCTTGTGAGCCCTAGGAGGGGGAATAAGTGTCCAGGCGCATCAGTGGGCAGAGGCACCACACCAGTAAGGCACTGGGAGAAACAGAGACCACACCATCAGGTGCTAAGATTGACCATATAGTTATGGAGACTAAAACTCCGCTTCAGGACAGATGCTAGCGGTAACTGTAGACTCTCGTTATCTTACATCAGCCTAATGGGTACAAATCTGCCAATTAAGGACCAATTAAGGTTCATCTTTAAATACATTCTCCCTACTCAGCAGCGCTTGCCTGTGCTTAACTATTAGCAATTGGCGCTTTGGTCAAGGTCATTGTCCCTTTCATCTAAGGATCTCAAAGCACTTGATGAAACTCCACTGCCTTTCTCTGTGGTAGGTAGAGACTATAATGTTATTTTAATATCATGAACCTAATTTATAAGGATAAATTACAGTGGGAGATAAAGAGCACATGGGCCCATGTGGATAAAAATAAAAATCCATATTGCCCCATTATCTGGCATTGGTTAAGCTTCTGCTTGTATAAGGTTTTTTGGCTAATTTCTCTCCTTTCTTTTTTTTTTTTTAATGAAATGCTATTTATTTATAGCTAAACGCCAACTTTGAAGCCAGAGCCAAGCATTTGGGGAGCTGCTCAGATAGGGCTCTTGAAAAGGAGAATTATGCCTGTTTCAGATGTTTTCAGAAGTTATTGTTTAAAGGCAGTGAGAACTATGACATTTCTCCCAACGAGCTCACCCTCCTCACAGCCTTTCTAGAGGACACAGGCAAAGCAGATGTGTGCAGAGCAGGGAGAAGAAGTGGTGACAAGTGGGGGGGGGTGGGGGGGTGGAAGGCATCAGGGAGGGGATCAGATGAAAGGGGATTTTAGACAGGAAGCCGCACAGGACCAGCGTTGTTGTAAAGTGCTCCCTGATGCCCCATGAGAACCTCATCCTGCTGCTTACCAGGGTATGGGGCATGAACGTGTGAGATGCTTGGAGGTGGCCAGAAGATGTTTCACTATCCCCCAAAAGCCATCATTTCAGTGCTCAAGAAGAAGTTGGCCACCTTCTGCAGCATACCATAGTCTTCCTTGGTGGGCTTCAAGCTCATGAGCCTCCTGCAAGCCAAAATAAAGTTCTCATCAGGCCAAGGCACAAGGGAGAAGAGTCATCATGCAGCCTCCTGGCACCACGGGATGAACCATGTTACATTTTCAGAAGGCTTTTTGTCTTATTTTGAACACTTCCCTTTGCAGTGGAAAGCTTTTCACCACTTCTTCCAGGTGATCACTCAAGTTTTCAAGCAAAACCCAAGACTGATTGCAGCACATGCCGTCCCAGGGAAACCCAGGACTCGTTGGGAGCTGTTCCTCTTCCCAATGTCCATGACCTTCGTGCTTACGAGCAGCAAGAGGGAGGCTATTTCTGGCCACTTCTCCGATAATAAGACCCTATGAAGGGCCATGGGAAGCCTTTTGCTAGGAACCACTGGATTTCAACTGAGAGATGAGGGGATTATAGAAACGCTCAATTTTCCGGTGGCTCCCACTTTGGTGTCTGAATGACATCATGCCCTCTCAACTGGCGATAAGACAGAGAGGCTTTGATAGCGCAGGGAGGGGGACGCTGGCCCACTGCCCAAGACGATTACGAGTGGCACATACCTTCAGCGCATCGCATTCGCCGAGCAATTCCTGGAGGGTGATATAACTTCCTCCGGGCGAGTGAGGCTCGTGTGGAGCTCTAATGGAGACAAACTGGGGCTCTATCTCAGAGAACAGCCGTTGTTTGAGGGAGGAGAGGGGGGAAGACGGCAGGATGCATCCTCCCAGCTACGTGCATGGAGCAGCTTGGACAGATCGGACATTATTAGCAATCTCCTGGGTAATGAGGAGTTTTGTTGCCTGTTTATGAACTCCCCATCCTTAACCTATTCCCTGCTGCTCCTACAAGTACAAAACCAAATCATACAGTAGGGTTTCCCCAAAAGATTTAGGAAAGAACAACCCTTTGGCCAACTAAGCCCTTGCAGAGATACAGGCAAATATCTTGTAATTGTACCACTGTCCTCCAACCCCATTGCTTTCAGGTTATTTGGGAGCATGGGCCTGGAGAGCAGCAGTTCAGGCTCTCTGAACCAGCAGGACTGCCTGGAGGAATGCGACTACAACAGAAAACTACAGCAAATGATGCACAGCCCCAGGGACTGCCATTTCCTCGGGGCTTCTGCAAGATAGCATCAACCCCAGGACAAAACTGGTCCAGGCAGTTTGTAATATTTGACCTCATAACATCATATTCCCTGTGCCTACCTCCCCATAAGTGGTCCCTACTTATTTCGGTTAAAGATACCACCAAGGCATCCCTGGGGCAATTTTCCCCAGTCTGCCACTAGCACAGAGATGCCCACTTCTTCGGGATTTGCTAAGAGCCTTTAAAAACCAACACAGGAGGAAAGCAGCGTGCTGGGCATGGGAGAAGAGCCTCAGCAGTTCCTTTCAGGTGAGGTTTCAAGGTTGCTTTAGCCAGGAATATACTCGAGGAGACTGCCTGTATCTGCAACAACTAATTTCAAGAACGGGAGAGAGTAGTTTGAGTTTCCCCACTACAGGTCCTTCTTGGGTCTCTCTTTTGAAGCAGACAAGATGCCCAAGCTCAGCAGCCTGCCCTGGCCCTGCTCCCCTCCTCTTGCAGGGCAGCATCCTTCAGCCCCTGCTGGAGAGCCTGCCCTGCAGATCACAGAGCAACCCCAGACTTGTGGTTCCCTGCGGCCACCCCTAATTCTGCTTCTCGGCCTTTGTAGGTTAGAGCAGCCCCTTACAAGGTAGAGCCTGGTGCAGCTTTTCTTAAAGCAAGAAGCTCTCTCCTAAATAGCATAGCACCCCCTTTTAGCCCTTCCTGGAAGCACTTCTCCTCCCAAATCTTCCTTACAGATGGAAAGGGTGATATCTGCCTTATATCGACCCATGTCACCCATTCCCAGCACCTACGGAGATGGCTTTCAGCATCCCTCCCATAGGTGTTATAAATACTGATGGTTACAGGGATGCTTTTATTTTGTGAAACAACACAACGAGCTGCGGTGTTTGTAACCAGCTCGTCCAGCGAAGCACACCAAAATCCCAGCTTTTTATCCCAGAGCCATGATGCCACGTTGGGCGAGAGGAGGACTAGAGGGGTTTGGTCCTGTTTGAAGTGCAAATCTCAGCTCACCCTTCTCTCTGGAGCTATTAGCAATGTGTCTGTAAGACTCTAAGATCTCCAGTTGTCCCCCTGGAAATCTGAAAGCTATTAGCACGCTCGAGAAAGGGAGGTAAATGAAAATGTGTTTGCCAGTTTCACCAGATGTGAGGCCAGTGTCATGGACAGATTTTATTATTCTATAAATACCAGGGGCAGAAGGTTGTTATTAGCCACTCAGTAATTAATACAATGTGCAATGGCCTCAGACATGGTCCAACACTTAATGTCCAATTAATAGCGTGCTGCCCTCCTGAGCACGTGTTAAACTCCCCAGATGTTGCACAAAGTCAGAAGAAATGTAGGCATCGGGCAGAAGTATCCCCAAATGAAATCCTGAGCTCGGGAGACAAGTTGATCGGGAAACAGATGATGTTAAATATTGCAGACATCAAAGCCCGCATGAGCACATTTCTGCACATATTCAAGGCGCATGCAAAGAATGCCTAATGCAAACTCACAAACCAGATACCTATGTATTAAGAGGCGGCTAAGTGAACAAATCCCAGATTTGCAGTTGCCCACTACATGCTAATAAGCCGCTTTCATGCACTATTAGCATAGCAGAGAGCCCCAGAACATCTGCACGTCCAAGGACACTGCCTTCCTCTGCAGAAAGTCCCTGCTCTCTGCAGCACAAGATGTGAAAATGTTCTGCTAACTCGTAGTGATGATGTTGAAAAAGCAGTGAAACCATTTTATTAATGGGTGCTCTTGCTCCTCTTCCAGCAAGCCACAAATATCTGAGGCTGGATGTTTGGTACGGTGCTCCAAAAAATAAGGATTGATGGGATTTCCAAAGCCAGCCAAGGAGTTATTTGAGATGCAGGCCTTTGGGATGCTAGTGCAAAGGTGGATGGGGGTTGCTAAGCTCCTGATGAACTGGGTTAATGCAGGGGTGGGTCAGGGAGCTTATGTGTGGTAAGTGAAGGGAAGCAGCTCAAATGTGCTATTATGGCAAAATGGGGAAGTATCTGGCCCTGGGATGGGAAATCGGGAGCTTTACGTACCGGCTATGTGGACCATGCTAACTTTATTATGTATTGGATTTGCCCGCAATAACAAGGATGGGACTCAGTCCCTCAGCACATCACATCCTGACTTGTATTATTGTATCCTTGAAGCGATCATGATGAAAAAGAACAATTTCAGGAAAACTCGGTGGTTTTTTCTACCGGTGTTATTTTCTCCTGCAGCCACATAACGCCAGGGCATCCAAATGCCTATGAGCCCTGGTGGGTCCCGGCTGCATTACCAGTGCCCATGAGGAATTTGCTCCTCTGCTCCTTGATTAAAGTAATTAACAACATCTCCTTAGGATAGGTATGATCTGTCACTGGTGGTCAGCACAGTTTAACTCACTGAGCTGGGGTTTGTGGAGCCCTGGTCCTTCCCTCGAGCATCACTGCTGGGGTAGCTGGGCAGGCTGCAAGGTCGCAGCCCCGACAGCAGAGGAAGCAAACAGCAAAACTGCTGCTGCTTTCCAACCCAGTGCGTAATAAATGTGAGCACATACATCTACGGGGTCCAAACAAACTTTGGAAAGGGATCGGCTGTGCTGGCTGGGTGCCTCTGCCCTGACCCACCTGCGTGTCCCCGGCTGGAGGGAGTACCACCAGGGTCGCCTGGCAAACCTCTCCGCTCATCCTCATCAACAAGCCCTGGCTTTTTTAACCCTGCAAAGGCTCTTGTTTGGATTCCCACCAGCAAATTCCCATCAAGTACTTCGGGACAGCTCCCCGATGGATGCTCATTGCGGGAGGGAGCAGCCAGGGCTTGGTACGTGCCTGATATTATTCTCTTAAAGCTTGGCCTGAAGTGCAAATATATCCCTAAAGCTGGTGGCTTGGAGCTTACTCCTAACCGTGTTATCCAAGCCTCTCGTCTAAGCAACCTCCGGCTTTTTACTCTACCTGCATCTTCCTCAGATCCTCTGTTTGCAAAGATCAGCTCAGGGCGATTTAACGTCAGTTAAGAGCAAGGGAAGAGCACAGGGGGCTTCTGATGGTTTGGAACAAAGAGGCTATGAAATCACGAGCCTTGGAAGCACAAAACCCACACGTGGCCAATGGCTCACAGGTTGAGCACCCCACCGCCGTGGCTTTTTGGCTGCAGCCTCCTGGTGCCGAGGTGTGAGAGAGAATAAGTTGCAATGCATCTAGCTCAAGTGATTTATTTTATTGCGTGTGTGCAAAAGAGTCTTGGAGCTTCAAGAAGAGGTCACTGCCAACTCCGGGCTAGCCAGGCTATACCCTGGTGTAAAATGAAACAGACCAACAGGAACATTCTTCCGTAATAACAGAGTGAGAGATGCAAGCGATACTCCTCGAACATCCCTCTCTAACTCCCTGACCTTTGAGCAGTCTGGCAGCTGGCCCCTGAGATGAGTAGAGACGATAAAATCGCTTGCCAAGCTCTTGTTTCCCAGCTCCATCTGGACTATCCAAGCAGCAAGCACTTGCATCTCCCCCACCGAGGCTAAGCAAGGGCCGTTTCCAACCCATTCCCACGTCCTGCATTGAGCACATGCTGGGTGACACCTCTTGGATGGGACCAAGGCAGGTGCCACCACCTCAGCTACCCATGGCCTGGGATGGAAGCAGGTTAAAGCACCCAGTGGGATCCACATGCTGAAGCATTCGCTGCATCTTTCCTGCCTCGCTGGGCACTCAGCTTTTCCGAAAAGAAAATTTTGAGTCTACTGAAAGCTTTTGCTCTGAACCTAAAACTCCTAAAGCTCCTAAACTCGTAAAGCTTAGAAAATGTCTGACAGAAGAGACCAGCTGGGTCACCAAGGGGTTGCAGAAGAGCATGCAAACCCATGCACGTCAAGGTCTTCATGTGCAAGGAGAAAAATATCCATGTTGAAGGAGGAAAATATCCATGGCAGCTCTTTGGCACAACTGTCTGAGATGCCATACCCATTCTCCCCGTGGGGCTCTTCCAATCCCCTGTACGTTCAGCAGAGCTTGCTCTCAGCAGCGTCCCGATGCTTTCCCTCCTTAAATATTTTCAGGCTCTTATCATGTCCTGGGGTAGTCACTATGTTGCCAAACTGGAGGGATGTAGGGGCAAAAGGCTGCTGGAAATTGGGATTTATCAATCTTAGCTGAGGATCTCAAGAAAATGGAGGGGTTTTCCAAGGCTTTGGGGGAATATATGTTGTTTCTTGCTCTGCTTGGATAGCATTTGCGGCAAGGAAGTTTTAGTCCAGACCTGAGAGATGTTGCTTCGACAGATAATTAATAATAATCTGTTTGTTATCCAGCCTCATCACGATGGGCTGAGCCCACCAATAGACCATTTCCCCCATGCAAAATGGAGGTGGTGCATTGCTGTGAGCCCTTCATTACCTTACAGCCTTTCTTCTTTCCCATATGTCATTTTCTCAAGGATACGAGTATAAAACCTGCAAAAGCCATATAAGAGGGCAGGATCCAGCCCTCGGTGCAAAGAACTAGCGCTGGATGGCGTTGCCACCCCCTTAACGACCTGCTGCAGGCACTCACTTGCTGCACCCAGCACGGAGCCCTCATGTCACCCCACTGCTCTCCCCACATGGCCGACTTCAAGAGGCTTCAGGGCTTTGACATGGTGGTAACGTGAGCCAGACATCAGCCAGAACTTTCCCTTCTCTTCTTCTGGCAAGACTTGCCTGGCCGCAGGGCTGAGAGCAGCAGAAGGATCCTGCAAAGGCAACAGACCTCAGAGGAGGATGGTGTTGGGATGCGAGGTTATCATCTCTTTAACAGGTTTCTCCTGTCCTCTGAACATATGTGCAGTAAAACATCTCTGGAAAATATGTGAGTGGGTGAGTTTGGACTCGGCTCTCTCCCAGATGGGACATTACACAGCCCACATCACAAAACCATCAGCTGTGGTTTGACAGAGCTGCCAGCACCCCCCATCCCTTTATCAGAGGCCCAGAAATGTCCATATGATCGCTCCTCTCCCCCAAACCTCCTTTTTGCTCTCATTTGCAAGCAGGAAACATGTTGGCAAAAGGGTTTGGCCCAAGAGAAGGCAAAAAAAAAAAAAAAACAGAAGAAGAAATGAGAGGGAAGAACAAAGCTTCAAAAGAACTTGGAGGAGATGAGACTTGGGGTTGCCTGGAGGGGTGCAGCACTGCTGAGCCCACCACATCAAAGCTGGCACCCCTAAAGGGCAGAGATACCTATGCTCACGTCCCCAGGGCACCCAAAACCAACTGGTTTGGCCCCATTTTCTGATGGCAGCTTTGCACTTCTGCTGCAAGGTGGCTTTGCAGCATCCTCCCAGTCCCCTCCCACTGCTCCTACCGCACGGGTAGATGCTCACAGGTTGCATGGCCCCTACAGGTTATAGGAACTAATGGAGTTCCTATAGTTCTATACTTCTAAGAGAGGACTTGTGGCTTTACGCAGCACCTAACCCACGCTTTTTAGAGCTGTTGCTTAACAGTAAGTGCTCTGAAGACTAAAGCCATGTGCATCTGCGAAGGAGGAAGGCTTTGCAAAGACCAAAGTGACATCTGAATTCCACAGCCCACAGCTGGGACGCATTTCACCAGCTCCAGAGATTGTTCGAGTGTAAAGAGCTATTTCCCTGCAAACAACCGAGCGTAATTCTTAGGAAAACCATCTGAGGCCTTGGCCTTAGCTCAAAACACATTAGAAAATCAAAAGCATTTATTTTATCCAATTTTTCTCCTGAGCTTTGTTCAATACTATCCAGAACAAGTAGGCTTAATAGACTTTGTTTTGTGACTGCAGACACCTTTCATAGCTTTGCTTTTTCATCACATGGGAACTTAGATATTCATCATCTGAAATCCGGTTAGCGACGTGTTCTCCTTCCCCAGCCCGATATTTGCATTTTGTCCGCTGTTTCTTAATGAATTTAGTATGTCAGGGCTTATAAATCATTACATTCCTTAACTGTTAGCATCCCGTTTTGCCACCAAAAAGTGCCATCACAAAGTGCCATCACAAAGTGCCACGGAGGCATTTAAAAGCCAGCGGGGATGGTGCTGCGGGGTTTGCTGTGTTTGTAAGGTGCTCAGATTTGCTAAAATCCTGCAGAATTTGAGGGGGCTGGTGGGGTGTGGGAAGGAGACTGTTCACCGGCTCAGACTGAACAATTTTGACAAAATCTGGCAAAAAAAAAAAAAGGTCCAGACAAGCCATTCTCCATCTTGCCATTTTCCCAAAGGATGTTTGGGTGCTGGGGTTGGTTTTTTTTTTACTTTTCAAGGATATTTGAGTCTTAAAAATGGAACCAGCAGAGCAGGGTTTAGTCCTTTACCAAAAAGCTCCTCTTGAAAGTCAAAAGAACCATTTGCTCACTTTCAGGAAATAAATTAATTTAGCACATAACACCGATTCCGTTTGCTTTGACCCGAAGTGCCCTTTGTTTGGCTCCTGGCTGATGCTCCCGCTCCTGTGGTTTGGCCCAAATCTCATGGATGGTTGCAGACACCCTGGGCTCAGCAGCCTTAGGACCACATCACTGACAGCCAGGCTGTGAAATGGGTGCCATGAGCACCCAGATTTAAGGTGGGTGTAAAAACTTGGCAGATTCATGATGAGCCAAAGGCACTCTCGGTCTTGAACAGCCCAGAGATGCTTTCAGGGTGACAAGCAGCTCCCAGGAGTAAAAGCCCTGGCAGCGTTAGGTACATCAAACCCATATTCGAGCTCCTAAAAACTCCTCTTTCCAACTCTTCTCTATTTCCTAAAAAGCAGAATTGCACTGATTTCCAAGCATAAAGCACTATCCCATTGCTAACTGGGACCTGCAGGTAGCAGATGCTGTTATTACTGGATTTTTCCTCCATAAACCCGGATCCCAGCACTATCAGGTGGTCAACCACGCGACCCAACCACAACGGGATTTTTTTTTTTTCTCCGCATTTTGAGACACCCAACACCTTGTCGCTTCCTAAAGTGAGCAGGCTCCATTTCAACACCCATAAATCAAAGAGCACAAGCTTTGGATTGGGCTCACCCAGTTGCTTTGAAGCATACTTTGGTTTGGTGTGGGGTGGTGGGGTTTATTTCCCCCCACTCTTTCTGAAAATTATTAGTTTTTAACAAACTTGCTGCCAGCCAAAAGACAAATTTTCTTTGAATGTCAAAACAGGATGTTTTTGACAATTTCAGGACATTCTAAAAGCGTTTTTTTATTTTCTTTTTGAAACAGGAAGCTCGTTTGAAAGCCCTTTCCTGCAAACGCTTTCAGTTGTGACAAAACGAGCACTTTCTGACAAAGTTTGGGTTTGTTTTTTTAAAAAAAAAGATGCCACACACAAAAGAAGGTTAAAAAAAACCCTCCGCCAGGTTACTCAGTACACAGTGGGTGTGGATTTCTGCCCCTAAAAATGCCCATAACGGGTAACATGTCAAGACTGAAGTGCCGCGGCAGCTGGGCGGTGGCGATGGGGATGTTTGATGTGGATATTTGGGAGACCAAGGTCATGGCAAGTCATTGGAAGGAACGTGGCCATGCCATATACTGCAACCCAGACATCACCGCTGCATCCCCAAAACCGGGCAGGCGGCACCTCTTTGCGTGCAAGCCCAACGCAGGAGGGAATGGAGGTGGTGGTGGATGGTGGAGAAACCCCGGTGAAACACGGCGCTGCTCAAAATGCTCCGTTCTCGATGAGGAACCGAAACAATATTTGCAAGTCAAACTCTTT
>NW_009260185.1:1103477-1107945 GCF_000687185.1 Egretta garzetta
ATGTGCAAGTCAAACTCTTCCCCCCTCTTTGCACACAGAGGGAAACAGAGCTAAGGCAGGTCAAGGGGGCTAAAAGCCTGGTCAAGGTGGGTTCATGGTGGGCTAAAACACAGGAGCTCTTGTGTGGGGCTGGAAGGTGGTCAAGGCTTCGTTAAATCCCGCTTGCTTTGCAATGTTTGTTGAGCTGGATTCTGCACAGATCTCCTGGGAATGTAAGCCTGGGAGCATTGTTGGCTCCTCTGCCCCCGCCCTGCCGATGTGTTTAACCTGAGCTCGGGTTGGGATTGCAACAGGATGAAATCCAAGCCCCATCACTACCAAAAATGATGCCAAAGGGCTCACCTGGGGCTCTGGATCCCTGGATCTTAACACATGAACTTGGATGCATTAATGAAGTTGCAGATGGGAATCTGTTCCAAAGAGCTCTCCTTCCTTAGCCTGACTTTGACTCCCTCATGGTACAGGGATGGGAGAAATAAGCTGGTTTACATACAGGCACAGATATTCCAAGACATTTGTATTTTATTTGCTTAGAGATGGGACCAACGCATCCTGGCCTGGCTTCAAACCATCACCACCTTGCTTGGCTCTCATCTGGTCCTCAGGATGACGAACACCCAGCTTTCCAAATGCCAAAAGAGCAGATGTTTCGTTGAGATGTCTCCTCCAGAGGCTGCTGAATATGGCCTGGACATTGCATCTGCAAAGCTATGGGAGGCCTCCATGAGATCCCAGCTCTGTCAAAGCTCAGTGTCACCCACTGACCACAAATGAGCCTGTACGGGGCAGCAGGACCCCAAAACAGGTAAGAGTGGGAAAGGTAAAATCCCCATCAAGTGCCAAGCCTGTTTTCTGTATTGCTGGGTGGTCTGAAAGCTATGGGATTAATATGATGCATGCAAAATACTTTGCATTCATCTTCTCTATTTTTGCCAGGCTTTTGTGGTGACTTGCAAGAGAAGTCAATGTCAGAAGGAATGCAATGAAATATTCATTCCTTCTGTTAAGGAAATCCAGCGAAAGGCAGGAAGAAGGGACCAAATGTGAGATCAAGACAGGAAGATGTGTCCTGCTCGTTTCATTTACATTTCTGTAACCCAGAGCAGGGAGAGGAGAGGTCTGAGTCCTCACCATCATGCCAAACACCGTGGGACAAGCAACGGGCAAAAGCAGGACAAGGACTCCTTCATGTCCAAAGGAAGAGAAGCGCAGGTTTATTTGAATTTTAGCAAAGGGAGAACATTGCAATGAGAAATATGTCTCGATTTTCTCTCATACAGCCCAAAGCAGCAGGACTTTGGTGGTGGTGGAAACGATGTTCACCTTCATCTGGTTGCCTTAGTGCGGTTGCCGAGTGGCACTGCCTGGATGAATTAATGCTCCGGCGCTCCCCATCAAAAATGTTCTACAGGAGTGCAAAGCGCTAATAAAATTGTTCCCCAGATGGGATTTTCAGCCTCCTTTTTCCTTGTCTTTCATCTAATTTGATTAACTTAGCTCATTTCCTGTTCTCCCTGTGATCTCGCTTATGAGATGTGCAATCACAGGTTTTATTGCAGCCTGATTAGGATCAGTAAATGACAGGAGGGAGCTTTGTAAGCACGACCTCAGCCCGGCTTGGCTGCTTCTGGGTCCCCTGGGTCCCCCAAGCTACATCTCTGTACCCCACTGTTGGGACTTGAGGTTGCCCAAGGTAGCAGGAGCAGGCTGGGGGGCTTCTGGGCCACTCAAGGAACATCTCAGGGCCACGGGGCTACAGCTCACAGGTCATGGGCAACACAAGACCCACTGTGCTTATGCATCATGGATAACATGCTGGATAGACCCCAAATTTTCTACTCTTGCCCTGTTTTTTGGGGGTACCAGCTTTGCACTGCTCCATGTGTATCGCCTGATGAGCAGAGGATGGGAATCAGGCACTTGTGCTCCCAGCCTTGTTATCTGCCCTGACCTTTCTGTTTAAACAACATTAAGCCTTCAAAAAATAAATAAACTGGGAGAGTTTGGCTTTATTCAGCTCGCCACCTGGCAGCGCTCCTAAAACATCCAGGAGTTCGCGCAGAGCGATTTAGCATAATATTTGACACTTCTATCACTGCTTTCATCCTGAAGTGCTTCTCAAAACCAAGACCTCCGCTGGAGTCAAACTTCTTGTGGGATAGTGGGAATTTTCCCTAAGGACCAAATCCCACATCGTCCTGGAAGACCCGTGCATCCTCCACCCCCCGAAAATCAGTGAGGGCTCAGCTTGTTGCACATCCACGAGGATGTAGCTAGGACGATGCTACTGCAAAGAGGTGGGGGAGCACTGGAAAGTGGTCCTGGTTTTGGAAAAAGCGGTGCCTCTGGAAAAAATACACCTAAAAATGCATGCACAAAATATACAGGGCATTGAATTTGGCTCTGTAATAGTCTGCTGGAGCATGGGCTGGTAGGGTGTTGCTGTTAATAATACACAGATCAGGACAACCACCTTCCTAGAGCTGATTCCTACACAATTCTACCTTCAGAGCCACTTTGGGTCCAGACAGAGCGATGCTTTCCAGGCTTTGGGAGCAGTTGTAGCTCTGAAAGAGCTCCTGAGCCACCAGTCTGCCCCAGGACAGGGATGCAGGGATAGGGCGAGGGCAGGACGGCATCTCGCTCGGCACCTCCTGAGGACAAATTCACCTTGGGCTTGGTTGGCTTTTTCCATCTCTCTGCCTTTGGCCAGACCCCAAGCATTTAAACTCCTCTTTTCTACCTCGGTGGAGGTGAGAGCTCACCCCATTTTCGCAGGGTTTAGATCTCCCTGTAACACTGCTTAGTGAGAAGCAGATAAATCCTTGGATAAAAACCCACCCCTGTCCCCATAATTAAACCCAACATTCGATGAACGCCGGTATGAAAAACCTCCAGCACAGCGACGGGTCACAGCAGCTGCACAAAGAGGGTTCAGTGCAAAAGTCCCCGTTCAGATGTTGCACTTGGACTCGATCCTTCCAGCTCGACATGATTTTAATCGGCTGTTTTCCTTAAAATGGCCATAAAGAGGCAATTGGCCCCCAAATCTTCCTACTTCTCGGTGCCGAGCTGCAGGGAGGTATTTGCCAGCGGGGTGAGAGGTGGGAGAAGATGTTTTTGGATCCAAGACCCAGGTTGTGCTGGTGATGAAGAGATGCTCCGGAGCGCTGTGTTTCCAGGCAGGCTCCGGAGAAGCATCCTTGCAATTTGAGGCAGGATTGCCGGGAAAAATTAAGCAAATCTGGAAAAAAAAGGAGCCCGGAGCTTGCTGTGGGAGCTCTCCTCCCTCCCTTGAACACCCAGGTATCGCCCGGCCCTGGAAGCTGTCAGGCGCGTGGAAATGGGGTCTGGCTGATGTTAAGCAGGACGGGGACCGGCGGGTTTTATTAGCAAAATGCAAACAGGATTTCAGTGGAGACCTGAGCTTGTGTGGCAGGGAGGAGCAGGACACAAATCCTTGGGGAAAAGAAAGCGAGTGCATTAACCCCTCCATCGCTGAGCCGGTCAATCCCTCCGCAACCCCAAATCTGCCCCTGCATCATCTGGGCTTTACTGGTTGGGTGCTGGAAGAGGATGCAGGGTCCAGGCAGGGTGGTCAGAGCTGGAAAGTTCATTAGAGAAGGATGGCATCTCCCTGCTAATGAGGCTGGCGGTGGGGAACGTGCAGCGCATTGGGGAGCTGCCTGCACAGCCTGTGCTGAAGTTAAAGGGAAGGCAATTATATGATTACCGGCTAATGAAGGACAATTGAAATGGATAAGCCAGCTTGGAAGAACCAAATGAGGCTGACCACAGAGTTTCTAGGGAGAGCAAATGGTCATGAGCTCAGCTGAAGCAACGGCCGAGGAGGAGGAAGAGAGGATGCAGACCCCTGCCAAGTAAAGGTGGGGAGGACGACGTCTTTTTTGACTCAGGATCCCCAGCTTTGAACCATCCCAGAGCCATCACACGCATGCCCGTGCACCCCAAACTCAGTTAAAAGCAAGACACCAGCTTCTTACAGCCTGCTCCAAGCAGGGTGAAGACAAATGGCATCTGCTGCCCCCCTACCCCAGCCGGGAGTCCTTCTCCCCCGTGGCATGGTGCATTTTCCAGCTGCTGTGACTTCAATCACGTCCCTGGGCAGAGTCACAAAATGATGTTGAATGGGTCTGACTGGGATGGACGTTATTAATTCGACTGCGGGCACAGGGGCACTGGTTGCGTTGCAAGCGACGGTGCTGCTTTCACCCAGGACTGTGGAAGCGAATCAACAGGCACCCAGAAGACGGAGTATCTATTTGTTTTATTTAATAAATTTATTGAATCCTTAAGCCTTGGCTGGCCTCGCAGTCCAAGCTGACCTCCTGCATGAATAGATGCTCTTACTGGGGAAAAGCTGGAACGCTGGCTGGGCTGCGCATCCCACCCCAACCACGGCAGCACCCGCTCGCCAGCAATCCCTCGGCGTGGGTGAGGATGCCGT
>NW_009260185.1:1107985-1134433 GCF_000687185.1 Egretta garzetta
GGAATGCCGGGTGGCTGAAGGCCTGAGTGGATTATCCATCGCCAGCACACAGCTGTGTTATCCCAGCTGCCGGCAGATAAAAGGTTGTAAATGTGTCCAAGCTGGGTGCGCCGGAGATATATTTCCTGAAGACAGGTGAAACGCTCACTGGTGGGGATTGAACCGAAAAGCAATGGTGTTTGGAGATCTGCGGGCCTGAGCTGCTTGTTGGGGATGTCCCATCCCCATTCCTGAGCGAGGAAAGAGCCGGCGTTGCCCAGCCGCTGCGGTGCCTCCCCCCGGCGGAGCGAGCGTGTCCACAGACGGGAGGAGGTCACGGCGGGCTGATAACAGCCCCGGAAACCCATCAGAGACACCCGGCCCCGGCCCTCTGCCTCTCGTCAAAATTACCTGCCAAAGGAGGCTCCGCTCCAGCCCTGCACCTTGTCAGCTTTTATGATAATAGGAAACATCTGCTCGCGGGGGCTGGCGAAGCAGAAGTGAAAGGGGCTGGGGCGGGGGGAGAAGGAGCCATTCATAATTTTTGCTCCATGCCCACGGCTCCAGCATGAAGCAGGGATGGGGAGGAGGCACCCAAAAAGTCTGGCAGTGGGGATACTAAGGATGCTCGGACCCCCCGGCGCCAGGGACCTGCTCACCTGCGGATGGAGCCGACACGCGTGCTGGGATCGCTTTTTCCAGCTGGTGAAGCTCTCGGTGGGGTTTCCCATTCCCTGAAGGGCGTCTCAGCTCTGATGCTGTTTCCTGACAGCCTCCCCCTGCCCCTGCTCAGAGGAAAGCTTTGCACGGAGGAGGTCCCATCCAGCATCAGAGCTGAGCTTCCCAGCCCAGGCTCAAGGTCATGCCTAGGAGATAAGCTCAACTTTTTACCCAAAATAGCCCTTCCACACCCCAAACTGCCTGCAGAGCTTAAATCACTGCTCTGCACAGGCCACAGGTCTCCAAGGAGGACCGGTCCCACGGGGATGGTCGTCCTCTGGATGAGACAGCACCATCCCTCCCTGCGCTCCAGCACCCCAAGCCATCTGGCACCCCACATTTTTGCCTTTCCTTTTGGGACTTCCACCCTCCTTAGCACTGGGAATAGGAGCAGGGGGTGAGGATTTACACGTGTGCCCAGGACAGGTTTCTGGGAAGAGCAGCATTGTCAAGGAACCAGCTTCATAATCGGGTTAGCCACGCTCATTTTCAGGAACAGGTTGCTGCTAACGAGTTTTAATTAAAACCATCTTCACGGTGTCAGCAAGTTGAAATCAAGGGCAGCTATTAATATCGGTGGTAATTCTCCCCGCCGGCTCAGCAGGCAGGCAGTGGGTAGGACAGGCCGTCTGCCGGCATTTCAATTTGGGGGCAAATAAAGCAAAATTTATCATCCCAAATGGCTTGAGCCCTTCTCGAACCCTACACGTGAAGCCCGCACTGGGCTCAGCCTCTTCCAGCAAGGCAGATGCTTTCTCGCTCTCCCGCCTCCCAAGCTTTCTCCAGGCTAATTTTAGCAACCGGCCCCACCAGAAGGTTTCTCCGGGGCTTAATCCTGCTCATGGTGGGGGGAAGGAAGAGTTTTCCTGCTGCAAAGTCACTCTCTGCTTTATTTTTTGCCACGAAAATGCAAGGTTTGGGCCCTCTGAACCTCTGGAAGAGATTTTCCCCTTCTCTTTCCCAGCCCTGGCGCTGCCCTGAGATTTCACAGCTCATTGCAGCCGCACTTTGAGTACATCTTGAGTGTTTTAAAGACGGCTCTTTTATGCTCTCTCCGGCTTTTAGTGCTCGAAGAGGACAGGGCGGCAGTGGTTTTGGATGCACCGATGCTGCACCATGAAATGAGATCCGGGCCAGGAACCACTTTCCTCACTGGAAGAGGGCCCTGGGTGCTGCTGAGCATCACTGGGTGCAGGAGAGGTGCGGGGGTGCAACCCTGATGCAGTCACCTGCCTTTTGTAGAGCCGCGTAAATTCACTTGAACAAAGGCCAAGGGTATTTCATGCGTGGAAGAAAAGGGTCTCTGTCTCCCTCCTTGCAGTTCTGACACTTGGGTCAAGCTCATGGGTTGCTCAGGTAAAGGATTAAATTCATGAAGAGAAAAAAATCGAGTATGATCCATTAGTTCAATCCATTAGGAAAAGGAATATTGAATTCCAGGGGCTCTCTGAGTCCATGCCATTTCCCTACTCAACCTCCAATACAAGAAGAGCTGAAACATTGTGCTTCTCATCACAGAAACGCAACTTTTTCCTTTTTTTCCCCCCCAAAACCAGGTCTCCAGCCCAAATCTGTGGCTGCTGTTGGCTTTTTGTCTCCCTCTTGTGACTGGCCTGGAAAGGGTTTCCAGCCAGCTGGCTGCTTTCGTTGCATTAGGTCTCAGCTCCACGTCAAGGATGGGCTGAGCACGAAGGGGCTGTCGTGACATCAGGCAAGAATTCAAAGGCTCAAAGATCTGTCCCTAAAGAGTTGCAAAGGCACAAATCCTGCAGGGGCACACCAGGGCCTGTGGTGTGTCCTGATGCACACCTGGAGAAAAGCGGAATTTTTAAAGAAAATCTCAAATCTGTCTTGCTGGCCTGCAATAAAAATATCCCATTTTGCTATTAAATAAAGCCCCAAACCTGCTGGAGTGGGGGTTTTTAGGCTGGAGGGCTCCGTATCAGGCACAGGGGGTGGGATTTGTCCACACACGGTACCTTTAAGACCCCGAACTGCAGCAAAAGCTTGGCTTTTCCCAGCCCTGGTCAGCCGAAAAAGCGATTGGAAGCAGATGTTGAGGCAGCAGCTTGTTGCACAGGGGTGGACGGGGCACGGCAAGGGGTGCGAGCGGCTGGGGCCGAGCCCCCACCGGCAACCCCGGGCTCCTGTTGCTCGAGGAGGGGCTGAACTCGCAGGCCCCCCAGCGATGCGCTCGGCAGACAGACTCCTAACCCAAACCAGATGGGAGAGGATGGCTTTTTGGTTTCGGGGAGGGAATCGCTACAGCGACTAAAATAAATCATCTGCAGAAAGAGAGTGGAGGTGCCTTGGGGATGGGGGATAAAATTTGGGATAAAGCCTCCAGCAATGGGGGTTTTGCTGCACCTCCCTTGCAGGGATGCTCTTGTAGGGGTGCTTAAAATCATGCATGTATGGCAAGTGTCTGGGCAGCAGGGTTTTTTCCATCCTGGGAAACAGGGTTAATCCATTCTACCTTCCAAGAGCCGACTCATGGCAGGTTTGACAGTCCCCAGGTCTGCCTTCACATTTTCTTCCCATCCCTCACCCAGATCCTTCAGCCGGAGCCAGGCATGAATGAGGCATCCTCCTCCCTGCCCGCTGCCGGGCTTGGATTTCACATGGAAAAAAATATAAGGAGAAACCCTGGTTGTCTCCACCCTGGGGAAAATTTTGGAGTTTTTTTGTCTGGAATGGGAGACAGCGTCCATGTGAACCCCACGTCTCTGGGCACAAGGATTTTGGGGTTGGCCCATGTGCTGTACCGCTGTGCAAGATGCTAGGTGTCTCTTACAGAAAGACCTCCCTTCAAAAAGCAAGGTGGAATTTCCTCTTTCTACCTTTTAGTTCAGAAAAAAACCCAGAGGACATAGGGTGGGTACAGCATGGCAAGGGCTGATCTCCAGCTACAACACAGATTTCACGGGCATCTGTGGGAAAAGCCGCTATTTTGGCAGTGCCACGTGGTGCAGGGGATGGCAGCACGATGGGCTGGCTCCGGCCAAAACTGAGCTGCAATGAAAACCCAGCCTTTATCCAATATTTTCTTGCTGACATCCTCCCTGCAGACTGTCCTTTGGAAAGAAAAAAAAAAAACCAAAACCAGCCCAAAAAAGCCCTTTTCTTTCGCCTTCACGAGGCTGGGACTCTTCATGTACAAATTCCTTCCTCTCCCTTTCCAAGCCAGCCTTGGAAAAGAATAAAATCATTGAATTAGCCAAGGGAATCAGGTGAGCTTCTGACGCACCTCATTTATCTTTCTTTCAAGCCTGAGCCTGGGAGACCCAAAAATGGGATTAAGTGCAGCGATAAACAAAAGGTCCCAGACGGCCAAGAGATTTGTGGATTTTCCCCTGATCTGAACTCTGGGCTGTACGGCCCAACATTTGTTTTGTATTTTTGAATAATAGGAAATGACGGAATCGGGGTTTCTGCCACACTTTAGCGGCTGATTAAAATAGCCTGGAGATGGGAAGAAGGTCCGGTAAGGTGATGGCCTGTGGGATCCATGGCTCTACTGTGTTTTGGGACCTAAAGGATGGGTCTTCTCCACCCTGCTAGTGCAGAGGGGTTGCAGCTCCCATCTCCCCTCACCCAGATGCTTCCCCGCCTGGATCTCCCTGTCCAAAGGGCGATCGGAAGCTCATTTTGGAGTTATGCAGAGTGCAAGGATTGGGATGAAAACACTCATGAAGCTTCCACAGCCTGCCTGCAGACACCCTTGGCTACCTCCATGCATCACCGTGCATCCAGCCCCTGTAGGTGATCCATCACTTGCAGGAGCCCTCTCTGCTGGAAGATTTTAAAGGCCTTGCAGACACGCAGCTAAATCCCCCTTCCTCCCCCCCGAGCCCCTGGCCAGCGCTGATCTCCCTTGGATCCCCCAGAAATCCCATTTTCTGTTGAAAAAAAATTCTTTCTTTGCAAACATTTCCACCACCCATTGCTACTTTATGTTCCTCAGGGGATTTTGTGCGCTACGGCGCTACTGCTTACACTGAGCATAAACAGCGAAGCAAAGATGCTCTGTGCCTGGAGGAGGTCACAGAAAATGGAAATGCATCTCTAGACCTTCTGGTTTGGGGGCAAGTGGAAGTCCTTTGTTAGGATTATAAAAATAGAGACATAGGGGGTTTCAAAGCCCTTGAGTTAAGAGAAAATTTTCTAGCAGCTTTCTCCTTTCCCATTTGGCTTTTCTTCCCCAAATGAAATATGTTCCTTCATCTGGAATTTCCTGAGAGGAGCAGAGAAACCCGTAGTCATGGTCTGAAAAAATTACAATTGATCTCTTCAGTTCTGTATTTTTAAAGATTTTTTTTTTTTGCTGGAAGATTTTAAAGGTTTCATTAAAAAAAAAAAATGCAACCAGTATCTTTCTACATAAACTCTTCTAAGAGCTGCAGCCTTATTCTCAAGGCTCCTAAATCAGCATCATTTGCAAACATTGGTTCTAAGAAATACGTCTTTACAAGAAGGCAGGTGTGTTCTGTTTAATTTATTAGAAAACCACCCTGGAAGGACAGAATTCAGGGCTGGATGGAGGAAATTGCTTTTTTTTGATGCCTAAGGTGCCCTGAAACCGGTTGGCCAGGGCTTGGACTGTGTGGGCATGGAAAAGAGCATGCACTGATCTGGATATAAAACCCCAGACACTCGTCCACAGCGAGAAAACCCAGCCACTTCACAATTTTAAATGGTTATCCAAGTGGAAACTTCATTTCTGCAGTATTTGTTTATGGGCTGGTGAAGAGAGACATTAAGAGAGATGTTTCCCTCTTGGAAGTACGTGTTTTGCACCAGCTTGTACATGCATTGAATTTTAACCGCTCAGGTCAGCGGGAAATTGCTCCCAAAGACCCTACGAGCCAGAAGGGTTGGGTTCTTCCTTTTCGCTACGACCTTTCATCTTTTACCATTTGGGTTTCATGCTTCCAGCCTCCCAAAGGTGTCCCAAAAGCATCCCAAAGGAGTGAAGCCAGGCTGGAGGTGGGAGGAAGAGGAGGAGATGGCCTTCTTACCCCAACCCAAAAGCAGAGGAGGCATCTCCATCCCTATAACCACTAGATGGTGCCAAGAGAAAGAGCGTGGGAGAACCAGGGTGGGAGGAAGGCGGGAGGAGTACCCACACCACCAAAAATCCCGTGGCAATGGGAGATGTTGAGCATCTGAGCCTTGACAGACTGACTGCAAGCTGCCCAGCCAAGCCTGGCACCAAAAAATGGACAGGTTGCAGCTGGAGACCTTCCAGGCTGTGTCCATAGGGAGTTGGTAGGCTTCGTCCCTCCTGTGGAGCATTTAGGACCTATCCCACAGCTGTGCCGGGTGACGCAGGTATAGGGGGAAAGTCCTTGGCTGGTTTATACTGGGTTTGCAGGCTGATTTCACTGCATGCGGTCGTGCTCACCCCAGGGGTGCTTTCTGCACTCCTCCTGTCTCTGTCCCCATCAGACGGCCCTGGTTTCTTCAGCCAGCAAAGAAGTGACACGTGGAAAGAGGGAGGTTTCTTTACTGTCACGATGGAAATTGCTGACTACAGGGACATGAGCTCACTTATCTACGGAGATGCCCAAGGAAATGAAGTGCTCCCTGCAATGTAGGGGCATTTTCTCCTGCTAGGTGGGCACCCAAGAGAGCAGCTACCCTCCTCACAGACATCTACAGCTATTTCCACTGACACATAATTTGCTATTTCCACTAACACATAATCTGGAAACGTCAAAGACTCAGATGGAGCGTACAGTGTCACCAGCTGATCTTTGCTTTGCAAATCCCTTTGCTTTTGAAGCCAACCTGCTATATCTCCTTTATTCCTCTCTTGCAGCCAGAGGTCCTCTGCCCTGTCCTTCTCCTTGCAGTTCCCACTGTCTTTCCAGTTCTATTTTAACAATGACCTACTGGTGAAAAACCCCGCAGCTACTCTGAAACCAACTTTCAGCTTTCCTCAGGTTGTTGCTCCATCACTAAGTGCCATTTCTTGATGGCCATCTTGTCCACGCTCATAATTGAAGCCCAGCCTCTGCAGAAACCCAACGCATCTGCAGCTCCAGGGGGACATTTCAGAGAAGCCTGATAAGGTACAACCACATCACTCAGGCTACCAGGTACCTAAATTCGGCTGAACCAAGAGCTGGAGATGTGGCTGTGGGTTCGCCACGCTAAGATGGCTCATAACA
The DNA here is from genome assembly GCF_000687185.1 of Egretta garzetta. Taxonomy (NCBI): domain Eukaryota; kingdom Metazoa; phylum Chordata; class Aves; order Pelecaniformes; family Ardeidae; genus Egretta; species Egretta garzetta. The sequence continues at coordinate 1,114,858 of NW_009260185.1, forward strand.
GTACCCTTGTAGGCTCCAGCCGCAGGAGAAAGCATGGATGGAAATACTGCTGGGGTGGGGGAGATGTGGGTGCATGGGGTGGAGCTGTAGTTATCACAGCCTCCTTGCAAACTGGGGGTGCAAAAGGCCTGGGAGGATTTGGGGAGGATCTCTCAGTTGCATTTCAAGATCAAAAGCAAACCTCATTTGGCTTCATTTTGATGAAAGCTGGAAGCTTGAAAAAACCCTATAAAAGGCAAATGAAGTTTCTCTGTATCTGTCAGCCTGCTGAATTTGCCCGTCCATGCCAGGTTGCCTGAGTTAGTTTTGTGTCTCACAAGCTTTATATTTCTCCTAAAAGCCCCAGTTCCCGGAATCCCGCCATTGCAGCTGAACCTCAGCTTGCTTTTCTTTTTGATTAAGGAGGTTTCTAGACCTGACTCCAACTCAAAAATGTGACCTCAGGGCACCTCAGAGGCTCCAAAAATCTGTTCCTGGACGATGCATAAAAAGAGCTCATGAACTTTGAGGTCCTGTCCATATGTGGGGAAGGGAGGGCTCACGATGCCGTTTGCATCCACCTTTTGGTATTGATTTGCCGCAAGAGGAGCTTCATCGCAGCCAGCCAGGCTGGGTGGGCCCAACTCATTGCATATGCAAAGGCTTCAATTTTAAACTGGAGTAGGAAAACAACCAAAAAGTGCAGGAAAAGGCAGAAGTATTGGGGTTCCCGTGGTTTTCCGATGGTTTCCATATCTCCCATGCAATAATGAAGGTCAAGGAATAACACCATGGTGCACATGGAGATGAAGGGATGGGATCCACACCATCACTCATGGTGCTTTCCTGGGGAAACTGAGGCACGGAAGGATTTGGCTGTACTGGAAGTCTGCAGCACAGCTGGTGGCTGGATGTAACCTGCCAAGTGCCCTCTTCCCACATGTTTTTCATCCTAACAGGCAAGAAAAAATTCCCTGCAGCATGGACATTTCTCAGGACTGGCCTGCAGCCAGTCAATAGAGCTGGAGAGCCGGTGCATGGCGTGGGGACGTATCTCCAGGCCCCCTTTCTCCCCTCTCCTTCTCTTCTCAAAGTCCTGGGATTTGCTGTCTTCATCCTGTATCATCCAGGCTGGAAAAGGGATGTGAAAGCAGTGCTGGGCTGGATTCTCCATCCACAGCATTCCCAGAAATTGGTAGTGTCTTCTCATTTTTTCCCTCCTTTACCTTGCGATCCATAGCAGGGGTAGCACAACATGTTTCCAGAGAAGAAACTACTTGAACTTGTTCACCAGACCGAGGCAAAACCATCCGGGGGAGCTCTTGTTTGTCACTCGTGTTCAGATATGGCTCAACACAGAGCAGCCACCCACCATGGCTCAGCTGCGCCGCGCCGCCGCATTCCCATCCCCAGCATCCAGGAGCTTTTCCTCTTTTAAAACCAAAGAAAAATGGAGCAGCTCCAGCTTGGAGCCAAAACCCAGGGAGAAAAAAACCCCCGCTGCTAATAAGCTGCGTGCCGAGCATCTCCCTCCTCACCCCTTCGCCCGCACGTCTCCATCCCAGGGAGCCAGCTGCGGCGTGTAGGAGAAAACGACCCTGTCACGGCTGTCTGCACTGTGTTATTGTTAGTGTTACGTTACAAATCCCCTTTCCATGCGGAGGTCCCGGGGGGGTCATAAACGGGGGGGAGGTCAGGACCCTGCCAATAAACAGGACCCCCAGCCCCACCGTGGCCTCCCCACAGCGGCCGGGGCAATGCAGACGGGATTTATCCAGTTGTGTGCAGACTTGGCCCTCCAGATCCTGGCTCCAGGATGATCATCATCCCTTCCCATCCAGCCAGGACACATAAATCCCCTTGGAAATACAGCACGGCAGCAGGGCGATGTAGCCAATGTTGCTTACAACCTCTTGCAGCTCCATCTCTAATTAACCGCCTTGCGGACATGAGGCTTTTAAGACTATAAGGAGGAATTGGGGGGAGGGTTCCCCCATAATTAGTTCATGTGTTTGGCCAGTGTTGCCTGGTGGCAGCCTTCAGCCAAGTTGTTTTCCAGTGCGGATTCCCTGCCTGGCTTGGTGTCTGTTTGCAGGCACATAGCGCAAAAGTAACTTGAAATAAATTCAGGTGTGGATGGGAAGTCAAGGCTGATGCTCTGGGTTGGCTCAGTAGGCACAGTACAGGGTGGCTTTGCAAAGGCTTTTTGGCATCTGCTGATGCGAAGAGGATTTTGAAAGCATCCCGGTGGGAGCCAGGCTCCTACTCTGCCGCAGTATTTGTGATCCTGAGCAGTGGCAGAAAAAGGGTTAACGCAAGATCCCACAGGAGAAGATCCCATTCGATCCCATTAGGAAGGCACACAGCAGCCCTCGGGGCAAATATCAGGAACATCTTAGCCTCTTCTCACCATCTTCCCCTGCACTGGACCATGCCACTGAGGATGTTTCTTATTAATCGAGGGTATTTCTTATGGAAGTGTGGATTTATTTTGCTGCACAGTGTGGGAAAAGACTGGAGAAGCAAAAATCGCCCAAGTGAGGACCAAAACTCAAGCTTTCCTGCTTGCATCCCCTTTTCCCACAGTCTTCTCCAGCACCCATGGTTTGGGATGACAACCCTGGCTGGATATTTGCTGAAGAGGGGGGAGATAAAGAAAAAAAAGGGACATATCCACCACGAGGACAGAAATAAACCCCTGCAATAAATCATAGACATTATGAAGGCCATATAGTTCAAAGCATTGAGGTTTCTGGATGATTTAGGAGCTTGAACCTCACTCAGATGGGGTAGACTGAACCCGTGCTCCACAGGCAACGAAGGTCCTGTAAAAAATCCTGCCCACGGCTGCTGTGGGAGGGTTTCAGGGGTGGAAGCAGTGGTTCATTGCCCAAGTCCAAGCGACTTTCGGTGATGCCTCAGAAAACCCCACGCCCAAAGAGCAGTTTGCTGCCCACGGACTGAAAGACGGTCCTCTTGTGCTTGACTCACACCCGGGCCCAGCCGCCCCAAAACCACCTTGCAGGTAGTTGGCTAATAGCAAAAATAAAAAAGAAAAAGAGAAAAAAAGAAGGGCTTAGCTGGATGAAGGTGCTCAGCTCAAGCTGGCAATGGAGCATTTGGGACTGCTCTCAGCTCCAGCATCAGAGCAAAGCTTTCATAGCCAAAATCTGGTTAAAACCAACATTTCTGCCATTGCAAACTGAAACTTTTCAGAAGGGCTTGTAAATCCTCATCTTGAGAAGCCAAGAAGGGACCCGCATTTCCTAACATATTGGGCCATATTGCCAGTGATGCTCAGCAGCAGAGGAGGCCTTTGGGTTGGATTCTCTCCATGCAAGGAGACACGTCGGTTGTTTTAAATATCTCTTTGATATTGCATCTCTCCCAAAAGCAAATGCTGTAGATGCAGCACAGAGATTTCTACGAGTCCTCTTGTGCTGAGGTCCTGCGTGTTACCATGTACACCCAAAAAACCCAAGGCAAACAGCACGGTGACTCAAAGGGATGTGTGATATCGGTTTCAGGTAGATGTGAAAAGAGCTCCCCGTCTCATTTCTGCTTGCGGGTCAGGTTGGTAACAGCTCCTTTTTTAAAGGCAGGAGGGGTTTGGTTTGGTTTTTTCATTTTTTTAAAATTTTTTTTGTGTTGTGTTTTGGTTTGTTTTGCAGATGCTTTGCCTAGAGGCTGAGCGAAGCGCTGGCGATCAAGATAAAGGGCAGAATAGCAACGGAGGACCCTGTGCTAGGCAAAGCAAAATAAATAGGTGCCGAGAGCAAAGAACCACAAGAGTCAACGCTGGGGTGGTGGTTGGGTTGGTTGTCCTGCTTTGGCTCTTGAGCAGTCATACGGTGGAGAAACCTGCGGGATGATTCAGCTGGAGCCGAAAACGGCTTTATGGGCTTCAAGTCCTTCCTCCAGATTACATTTGCAAACAGAGATGGAGCATCTACCCCGTAAAAACTTGCAGATCAATGCAAACCTATTGAAAGAAGTTGAGGTCGGAGAGGAAAACACAAGAGTTCCAGGCCCAGATGCTGCAATAAGCTTTATTTTGGGGGATTTTTGACCCATTTGCAGATCAAAGCCTCTAATTGCATCAGTTTTCACAGGAGGATGACAAAGTCATGATGCGCTTTGTGAGGGTGACAAACAAAAAACAAACCCTGTTTGTAGAAATAGGGAAACTGAGGCACGGCAAGGGGACACGGCTTGCTTGCACAGGTGGGATAAAGCAGGGCCAGCTGCAATATTTCACATTTATTAGAGGATTTTGGAGCTTGTTGTTATGGGTTTGGTGGAGTAAATGAGGAGCTGGTCATAAACCAGTAAGAAAATAGCCTTGCGTCCAGGGAAATTTTGACTGACAATGAGTCAGGGGAGGAAACTGTGCTGAAAAGGTCAAGTTCATCTCCAAAAACGCAAACTGTCATCTATCTTGACGAAGTCCCCCCTTTCTGAAGGCAGCTGACATTCTCCCATGGAAAGTGGTATTTTGCCCGTTAAAAAGCGAAGCCGCCTTGCCTGTTCAAGTGTCCCAATAAGGGTTGAATAAATAAATAATAAAGAACATGTTCAATAAAGCACATGTATAGGCATCCTCACCAAGTCCCTGTCCCCTCGGTCAAATGGTGCCCAGGAGCACCAGCAACTTCAGATGAAAATAAACTCCCTTTCCTCCCCATTCACTTCTCCCAACCCAGGCTTTTCTTTAGAAACCAGAAACCTCCAGGATCAGAAATATTCAGAGTTTCCAGGTTGGTGTTTTTTATGGGAAAGTTGGAAAGAAAGCATCCGACCCCAGTGACAATTTACATTTAGTAAAATCCCGATTTTCCATGGATACATTCTTTTTTTTTTGATCAGCCACAAGGCCTCCCTCTCCATGAGAAAATACTTTCAAGGCCTCAGAAGAAAGGAAGCAATTTGAGCTTGATTCAACCCAAATACCAATAAAAAAGCAAAGAGCCTCCACCTTTCTCTCCCTGTTTTGCTGGAAAGGGCTGGAGCATCCTGGGGACCGAGGACTTTGTCTTGGTTTTTGCCTGTCTTTGGCTGTCTTGACATTGAAAAGTGGTTTATTAACGAAGCCTGCTGTAATTATATCCCCTCCTCATGCTACTGGAACCTTCAGCAGTCTCTAAATGAACAGGGTTAGTGCGTTTGATCCCCATTTTCCCTCCGGCTCCATCCCCCCCCAGCCCCAAATTTCCTCTTCCCCACCTCGTAAAAGGATTTTCTCCCCGAGAAATGCAGCTACAATTTTACTGATGGGGTCAGGACCTTTCTTTTTTTCTTTTTTTTTTTTTTTTTAATCCATTTTATTGCCCCCCGGGGAGTGAGGCTTTCCATCTGGGGAGACGTGTAATGCAATCCAAAAATAACAGCGGGGCCGGAGAGATGGAAAAAGGGAGATCGACAGTAAAAACCCTGCGCCAAAACACCCATCCCAACGTGCAGGCCCAGCCTTGCACACCTTTGGGAGGAAGATTTATATATATGTTGGTGTATTTATCCCAAAGGCACTGTTCCTGAGTGTTATATACTTAAAGAAACCCTCAGTTATTAAAAAGTGGAGCGGGTGAGGATGGGAGCATCCTAAAGCGGCTTTGCCCCCATTGAGATCTTGGCAACATCTGGGTTTGGGTTATTCCCCCCAAAAAAGCTGTGCTTCGGGGGCATGCTGGGCCAGATGCACACCCCTAAGGATTCACCCTGGTGAAAGGGAACCTGAGCTGGGCAGCATTTTCCTTGTCAAAAAAGGGGGGACATGACCCAAAAGCTCTTTTTTGCTTTTATTTTACCCTGTGCCCAATCCCTCAGAGCCCAAGCCATGCCCGGACGCGCAGGCAGATGCTGCTAATTCACCTGATAATGCTGAACCCCGGTAAATGCTGCTGTACCCTGGCACAAGGCAAATTATATGCGCTTAAAATTGCCCTTTTCCTCTTTTTTTTTGGTCAACTTTTATTAAACCTCCTGTGCTTCTTGCAGCAGCTCAGAGCCCAGCAGGTACCCCAGGCTCCACGTAGGCATGGACCCCCAGCAGGACCGTACCCCAAATCCCACCATGGAGGAGCTGTAGGCTACCAGGGCCACCCACACACTCATCTCTGGAGCACTGACTCAGCCCGTGATGCCAGCCGGTAGCAAAGCGAAAACGTTTTTCCTCCAAAGGAAAGTGGGTGCGTTGGCAAATCCACCCTCCGCCTCCAGCTCATCCTTCGCAGCATCCCCTCTCCCTTGTCTTCGCTTTCCATTTTGCTCATCCACGGCTCGATGCAGCCTCCCCCCTCCCCACCCACCTGCCCTCTCCTCCAGAAAAGAGAAAAACCTATAAAAAGAAGAGCGCCCTTTGGCATCGCCGCATCCTTCTTGCCGCCTCTCCCTCCCGCCCGCGATCGCTCATCCTCTGGTCTGCACAGCCCCAGCCATAGTAATCATTAATATTAGTGCTATTATCCCCCATAATGGAATTAAGGAGAGGGGGGCATCCCTCCATCCTCTGTTCTTTTCAACGTACACCCAAATCAGCACCCAAACCTTGTGAACCCCATCAGGACGCGGGTATGAAGCCCCCGGGGGCTCTCAGAGCGGTGCTGTCGGACTGATGTGTATTTGCAAACCAGTAAAAAGGGCCAGTTGGGGCTCAGGGTGGGGGGTTGAAGGATGCTGAATTTCAGGTTCCTTACACAGAGCCCTTTGGACAAGTCCACCAGGGTGCACACACTAAATGGCACCAGAAAACCACATTTTCACCCCCAGCCCACCCAAATTGGTCAACTCTGCACCTTAGATATCTCCCCCAAAAAACCCAGCCTTGATTTTGCCCAGCCTGGGGGTACTGTCCCACCCCATCCCCATCCCCATCTCCAGTTCCCATCCCCATCCCCATCCCCAGTTCCCATCCCCATTCCCATCCCCAGTTCCCATCCCCATCCCCAATTCCCATCCCCATCCCCATCCCCATCCCCATCCCCATCCCCATCCCCATCCCCATCCCCATCCCCATCCCCATCCCCATCCCCATCCCCATCCCCATCCCCATCCCCATCCCCATCCCCATCCCCATCCCCATCCCCATCCCCATCCCCATCCCCATCCCCATCCCCATCCCCATCCCCATCCCCATCCCCATCCCCATCCCCATCCCCATCCCCATCCCCATCCCCATCCCCATCCCCATCCCCATCCCCATCCCCATCCCCATCCCCATCCCCATCCCCTGCATCTTCACTCCAACCCACCCCATGGCCTGCTCTTACCTGTGCAAAGCTGTGCCCCAGCCTGAACAGGCGTTAGGCGATGCCTCGAGCCCTTTGCAACCCTCACGCGAGGGGAAAATGGGGGCTTTTGACCCCACAGAAGCTGCCAGGCTGCTGAGGACTGACACACCTCGTGCCACGCGCCGCCCAGCCCCATCCCCTTCACATCAGAGCAGGTGGGAAAGGGATGGGAGAGACATTTTTAGGTTGCTAATTCAACATGGCATGGGAGATTTTTCTAAAAGCCACTCTAAGCGCAGGCTATGGGGCTCCACGAGCGTTATCCCCCCGCATACCCATAAAAATGCCCCCTGTATCCTTTTTTTTTAATTCCTGACCTGTCTGCCCCTGGAGATGCCAGAAGGGGGGATGTCTGAGGAGCAGACAGCAAAAACCCACCCCAAAACCTTTCACAGCCCACACTAAAAATGCTTCCTATGCTGCAACCCCTGGAAACAACTATTTCTGGCAAAAAAAAAAAAAATCACAGCCCTAATGGACAAAGCTATAGCAGCATAAATGCCAGTTGGGGGGTAGTCAATGTATAGGCAGAACCATAAAGCTGCGTGTTTCCTTTGAAAAAAACCGGGGTAGCATGTGACGGACAGGGTGGCTTTGGGGATTATTTTATTATCTAGGGTTTATTTAATAAACAAACCTCAAATATACAAGGAAAATGCTTCTCAAGTCGCCTTTTGCCATTCTCCCCTTTGTTAAAACAGTTGCAGCTCCTGGGCAGGAAATAAAATTCAAGTATTTTTTTCCCTTTGCAACCAAAATAAACAAATTCAATTTTTTTTTTTCCCTTTGCAACCAAAATAAACATTGATTTATTTTAGGAGCACAGCTTGGAAAGAAACACGTAAGCTCTTCATAAACCCACCAGCCCTGTAAGCTCCCCAGGACCCCTGGAACATCATCTTCTTTTGAAATGGAAAGGGGGAAAAGTAAAGGTTAGAAAAAGAGCCCGGTCCCCACGTAGCCCTGGGTCTCCTCCTGCTGCATCTCTCCTCCTTCAGCTTTTCGAAAGGTTTTTTTTTCAGTTTTGCAATGAGTGTTTGCTCGCTGTTCGTTGGTGCAGAAGGTGCAGAGAGAAAGGTCTCAGACGGTCAGATGCATAGGTGTGCTTTAAGAAAAGAAAAAAAAGAACCCAAAGAACAAGGGTTGGGGCTTTTTCTCCCCATTTAAGGAAAAATAATAAGCAAAATATGAAAATTGCTTCTTTTTTTTGGGCAGGTTTTCACAGAATCCCAGCATGGCAGGGGTTGGCAGGGCCCTCGGGAGCTCACCCAGTGCCACCCCCCTGCCCAAGCAGGCTCACCCAGAGCAGGGGGCACAGGACAGCGTCCAGGCGGGGGTTGAAGATCTCCAGAGAAGGAGACTCCACAGCCCCCCTGGGCAGCCTGGGCCAGGGCTCGGGCACCCTCACAGGCAACAAGTTCTTCCTCCCTTTCAACTGGAACCTCTTCTGCTTCAGTTTGTGCCCATGGCCCCTTGTCCTGGCGCTGGGCACCACTGGGAAGGGTCTGGCTCCATCCTCGTGACCCCCACCCTTGAGATATTTGTAGGTGTTGATGAGATCCCCTCCCAGCCTTCTCTTTTTTTTGGAGGCAGAGCTGACCCTCAGCACAGCCAACACCACTAGAGGGCCCAAAAACTGTTTCAAGGGATGCTGGTGCCTTCCTAGATGGGCTTTCCACAGCCACTGCCTTGAACATGGCAGGGCTGCTTGTGCATCCCCCCCCCCCTCCAGAAAAAATTATAATTTTTTTTTTTTTTTATAAAAGAGCTAAAATTAAAATGGTACCAGCGGTTATTTGGGTGGATTTTGCTACTGAGGCTCCCAGTCTCCTGCAACAGCCCCTCGTGCATTTTAGCCTCCGTTTGCAATTGCCAGCACATTTCTCTGGATTTATAATCTCTGTTTTGGGTATATTTGCACCTGTATAAAGTTGTTCCGTATCACTACAACTTGCATGGGTGTAATTCCCCTTCTCAGGGGTGGAATTCAGCTCCTGGGTGGAACAGCCCCACGCTGACCCTCCTAGCGGCTAATGCCCGAGGGCTGCGGGACCCCATCGGCTCCAGGCAGCTGCGGCTGAAAATTGATAATTATTTCTCCTGGGGGTTTTAAATTGTTTTTCCACATTCCTCTATGAAGTGAAAGAGGGACCGGCTTGCCCCGGCATTATTCTGTTGTGATATTTGGGTTTCAACTATAAAATATAGAGGCAAAGACCCCACAGGAGCGGACTTGGGGGTATTTTGGCTCCTGCAATAAGGACCAGAAGGGACACTTCCGAGGTTGGGGTGCCGGGAGATGTTATCCCCAGCCATTTCCAAGCTGTCATTGCTAATTGATATCTGCACCTCCAGCATCTTCTGCCCCCTCCCAAATTAACCCTGTCGTTTTAACCAATTCCCGGGGTGGGAGGAGAGGCATTTAAGAGCAAGCGGCACCTCCTTGGGGACACCATTAAGGAGGAGAAATGGGAAATGCAGTGATGAGGGCAGAGCTGGCAGAGCAGGGGAGCAAAGAGGGATTTCTCTGTCTTAGAGAAGGCGACCTGGCTGCTCCAAGTTCAGCCCCGTAGAGATGCAGGTGTGGGTTACAAGGTCCAGCCCTGCTCCCCAATCATTTAGGTTGGACATTAGGGACTGGAAGGGGCTGCCCGGGGAAGGGGTTATTTAGGTTGGACATTAGGAAAAATTTTCTCACCTAAAGGGTTGTCAGGGACTGGAAGGGGCTGCCCAGGGAAGGGGGTCAATACCGACCCCCGGCCTGGGGGGATTTAAAAGCCAGGCAGATGTGGTGCTGAGGGACAGGGTTTGGGGGCAGGATGGCAGGGTTACGGGAACGGTTGGGCTTGATGGGCTTTTCCAACCTAAATGATTCCATGGCTCTATGAGTCTGCAGTCTGGGGATGAAGCAGAGCTTCCAGTAAGGTGCTATCCTCGTGCAGGAGGCCACTAGAAATGGGTTTTGGCTCCCAGAAACCTGCCAGCTCTCCACACGAGCATGCTCTTGCAGGTGAGCTCAGAGCTGAGCATCCAAGGCACGAAGTCGAGCTTCTGACCTAAATTAGGGGATTTTTCAGGGCCAAATTCACTGAGCTCTCTGTGCTGCTGGCAGCGATGCTCAAACACTTTCATACACAGGGTTAGCAAACCCTTTCAGGCAGGAGTACAAGTCCCAGGGGGAGATTTTGATGCCCAGCATGCCCCTCTGAAGGGCCAGAATGGAAAATCAATGTATACGAAGGTACCTGAACCACGGGCTGCTGTCCCAAAGGCAGAGCAGCTTCCTGAGCATCCCCGCACCAGGGGACCACGCCACGTCTGGGGCGCAGGAAGGGGCCGGGCTCCCCTCCAGCACCATCACGATGCTCTCGCCAGCGGTCACGAGCGGCCAAGATGTTTCCTGCAATTCTTGCCGGCCCTGACCTGGCTTTCGTTATCGAGCGAGGTCCTGCTGCTCAGCACCCGCAGCAGCCGGCTATCGCTGACCTTCCCCGCTGAAGCTGAGCCGGGCTGCAGCATCCCCCTTTATCCCAGTTTATCTGTCCGGGGGTCTCGCTTCCTTTGACGTCTTTAGATTAGCATGGAGCAGAGGTGGCTTCGTGAGGGGGATTATACAGCTGGGGAGCATCGCAGCCTCTTGTGTCCTCGGGAATTGTGGCAACATGCACAGATAACCCCATGAGATGCTGGAGGAGGGTGGGAAAACCTGCCTGCCTCCAGCCAGCTCTGGAAGAGCAACCTAAGCTGCCCACATCATTCATGAGCAGCTCCCTCGCTACGAAACACCTCTAAAGTTGCATTGGGGTAAGGTCCTGGCTAGTTCTCGGGTGTCCTTGCAAAGTCCTGCAAGCCTTGGTGTGGAGCCGGAGGTGTGACCCCTCCTCTCCAGGCTGTTGGGATGCTCAGCATGAAACCATGGTGGTATCTTAAATCGCCCCATCCAAAAGCAGCCAGGTGCTGTGTCCCCTGCCACCCCTGCCACGGCAAACCAGCATCCACAGAGGTACATGCACCCCTTTTTGCAGAGTGGAAACCCCAGAGTGGGCAACAGGGAGCTCCAATTACCAAACCAGAAACCCCAGAATCCAGCCCACACCAAACTACCCAACCCTGCAAAGAAACCAGCACAGCTCCCTGGTGGGGCGGGGGGGGTCATTGTGTGGCTTGGGGAACAGCCAACACCCCACAACACCCACCACCCCGCAGAGGCTGATTGCACCCCCCAAGTCCCTGGGAGCGGAGCCGCATCGCAGCGTCACCACCCAGCATGGCGGCCTTGGCCCCACGGTGCGAGCAGCTCGTCCTCGCCAGCCTTTTCCATCCTCCCCCCTCCCTATTGTTCACCGGAGCCCGGCCCTGACCCCGGGTATTTATAACCCCCCTTTCCGGCCCGGCATTGTGTGCCGGCAGCCTCGGCGCGCACCCTGCGTCCTGGATGAGCCGGGGCTCGACTCCTCGTTTCCTCACTTTCCTGTTTACGGGGCTCGGGAGGAGCCAGTCCCGGCCACTCCTCAGAGGCCTCTGTAAAATCCTATTTATTCTTCCAGCAGAGAGAGGGATGGCGGCTTGGGATGGGTCCGGCGAATCCATAAGGCCCCTGAAATTTGGGAGAAGACAGATTGAGCCGGGATGTGTTGTCAGACATCCTATTGCTATTGCAAAGGGTGATGCATGCCACCAGCTTGCAAACCCTGACGGTCCCAAGACCATTCACCCCTTGCAGAGGAAAAATGGGTGCTGCCAGTAGGACAGCAGCTCCCGCGTTGTTTGTCCATCAGTCGGATCGAACCCTCTCTGCGTTCATTGCTTCCTCCAGGACAGGCATGTTTGCCACCAAAAGCTGGGCTATCCCAAGCCCTTTTACCTCCCTGAAATGCTGTGTAACCCCAAAACAAGATCCAGGCTCAGATTTGGGCCCCAAATGGGCTTTTTCTTCTCTCTGAGAGCAGGTGGAAGGTTGTAGCCCAGTGGTCAATGGCCATGGCAATGCCTTGATGAGGGCAAGGTATGTGTGCTGTGTTAGGAAAGGGGAAAAAAAAACCACATCTATATTCTGCCCTGGAATCACATGCAAAACAGTTTAATACAGCAAAAGAGACCTTTTGCCCAAAAACCTTTTATTGTTTGGGGAGGTAAATTAACAACGCTGGCAAAGGACCTTCGCTGGGGCACGGGTGTTGCCGAGAGCTCGCAGGCATTTCCCCCGCTGCCAGTGACCTCTGCGACGGAGCTGGGCCAAAACAGGCTGGGGTTTGGGCTTCTCTCTGCTGCCGGGAGATATTTCAGGCTTCAAAAAATAACTTGATGCTTAATGAGAAATGGGGCATCAAGAAAATGTGAGCGCTTGACCCCAGTCTCCATCGCTTTTGCTTGGGTGGGTGAGTGTGAGGGTTCCCCAGCTATCATAGAATCATGGAATGGTTTGGGTTGGCAAAGCCCTTGAAGCTCCCCCAGCCCAACCGTTCTTCCCTGGGCAGCCCCTTCCAGTGCCTGACAGCCCTTTGGGGGAAGAAAAGTCTATCACCATGATGCTGCCCCAGCAGAGAGCTGAGCCATAGGGAAAAAGCATTTTGCTCGTGCCAGCAAGAGGGTAAAATCACAAAAAAGAGGAAAACCAGCCCTTGGGTTTGCACTGAATAAGTTGTGATCAGCAGGTGGGGCAGAAGGGTGGCCCATTCCCACCATCGTCCTCTCTGCCCTGTGCAGGGGGCTGATTTATCCCCATATTTTCCATTTTTTTTTTTGCCGAAACGGAGATTTTGCTAACATAAAATGCACCCACCGGCCCAAACTCCATCTCTCATCCAACATCCTCGCTAGTGCAGTCCCCTCCCGCCACCCGAAACCCCCCGCTGCAGTCCCAGCAGCGGGAATTAAACAAAGCCAAACAATAACCCTCCCAACGTTAATCTAACCCTTGCAAAAGCTGGGTGGAGCGAGCGCGCCAGGAAACCCCCATTCAAAGCCATTCATTAGTCAAACGCTGTATAAATAATTATCTTTGCTGCCGGTTCCCCAGCCCTCAACCTCTGGGTCCAGGTGGGGACGTCAATCCCTGCATCTACTCATCGCCAGAGGAACACGAGTCAGTTTTTTCCCCCTCCGACGTGCAAACAGCGGCGTGCGAACAATAGCCTTGCGTCAGCCCACGGTCCCGCTGCCGTGGCTCATGAAGCTCCAATATTTGTGGGTTTCTTTTTTTTCCCGGTCCTGACCCACCGATGGAGAATCACCCCCCGAAATCCCACCTGGAGCCCCGGCTGGGCTGTCAGATGTGCAGAGCCCAGGGCTGTCACTTAACACTTATTCTTTATCTGGCTATGACAGGCGAGGCAAATATATTTCCAGATGTTTCCTACCCCGGAGCCCAGCCCAAGGATTTTGGGTTTTTCAGTGCTGGGCTGCCTGTTTGGCCAGGTTGGCTGTGGGCTCATCTGCGGGAGGGAGCAGCCACCTGCAAACGTTATTTTTTTTCACAAAAAAACAGAAAAACAGCCCCAAAAATATTCCATAGAGTTTCTATTAATCAATATTTAATATCAAAAGAAAATCTCATGTGCTGTCTTATTTATTAGGTCACTGATATCACTGTCTGGGGCAGGGGAGAGGGATGGGTAACAGGAATAATCCCCTGTCAGGGAGACCGAAGAAACATCACCGCGTCACGACGGTGCTCATCAGAGCTGGCATTTGCAAGGAAACCGGATTTCCTTTGCTGAGCATGGAAACACGATGGAAACCCAGCTGAAGGCTGACAGATGCGCTCCATAGGTTTCACCGATCGCTGGTAGGGAAGGGACCGAAGCCGCTCCCAGTACGATTTTGGATGGTTTGGTTTTGGCAAAACTAGATGTCATGAGAAAAATTTAAAAAAACAGACTTTGGTTTTCCTTTTGAATTTTATTTTAATTCTAAACCAAAATACCATATGCATTTTCCATGGGAAGCCCCTGTCTGGATGTCACCATCTCCGAGGTGGAGCTGGCGAACCAGCTCCAAAGCATCCCACCCACGTCCTGGCAGGGGGAAGGTCCTGCTGCCAGCACAGGCTGAGGTTTCTCGGTGCGGTGACCTGATGCCGTCAGTGCAAAAGGAGCTTGGCCTTAGCACCGTGCATCCCTTTGCCAACCTAAATCCCATCCTACATCACCTTCATCCCCCTGAAACTCCTCCTGCAAACAAGCGGCAGCTGGGGAAGGAAAACGAATTCTTGCAAGCAGGGTGGGGCTTTTTGGTGAAAGAAATTGTGCATCAAGGACCAAGGGGTTGTGTGATATGGGAGTTTACCACAGGGAGATGTGTGGTTTCTCAGGACAAAAAGAAAGGCTGGTGCTGGTGACCCACCTCAAACGAGCAGGGAAATTACAGATGGTGTAGTTGAGATTGGAGATCCACCTTCCTCCCGGACGGTGGCCAGGATCCTTCCGAAAGAGCTGTGAGATGTTGCCATGGGTTTACACCAAGTACTTTTTCCCTGCATTCATTTTCCCTTTGGACTTCCCTGGTTGAGTCCCTACACAAGTCCCCAGCCGCATTGATGGTCCTGGTGCTATTGGTGAAGTCTCTGGAGATGCCCCCATCGCTTTCCCTCATTTTGGGGAAAAATACAGTTCCTCCCTAGATCTGAAGCCTACAGTCAGGGGAGATAAACTCAATTAATAAGGAGAAGTAGAGAGAGAGAGAAGAGGGTCACTCATTGATGGTGTAATTGAGAAAGCCCACAGGTCCTCCATGTCCAGAGGAGACCTCCCAAAGCCTTCGTGCACTATGGGCCATCAAGTCCAACTGGGTTCATACTGGACATCTAAAAATATCTTAAATAAAGAGATTGGAAAGGAAAATCTCTTTCTTTTACTGCCTGGTTAGTGGTAGCTCCAGGAAGTGGAATTTCCCTTTCTTATATTCAGGTCATTAGAAAGAAACACTCAGAGCTGTGGGTTTCTTTATCTCCTGGTCATCTAGATGAAAGGGTGGACAAGTGCTCAGTGAGGTGCACACTCATGCTTGTTTGCTAAGGCTGGGATCCATCTTGCTGAGAGCAGGTTGCCCTGCGTTGAGACACCTCTGCGGGGCTAAAGCCCTGGATCCCCTGGGGACGTGGGTACACGGCTCCAAAATCAGTGCCCTGAAGATACTGGAGCAGTTTCAAAGTGCTTTGCAAGCATCGAGGCTGTTGGGTGGAGGTGGTCCTACACGCCACATCCTCACCACGCTGAGCAAGCAGGGTTTGGGCTACCTGGGCAGAAAACTGATGGGGCACACGGGTTGCATTTTCCCCCAGCCTTTCCTGAGATGAAGAAGAAATAAATCTCAGCTCAGTGGCCATGACACCCGTGGGGTTCAATTCCTCTTGGATCACCCAAAGCCCTTGGAGCTGCTGTATCTCCCAGGTCCATGGCGCTGTACATCCCAAGCCGGCGTGTGCTCAAAGCCACGTCGCAGCCTCCCACGCACTCCCCTCGCCTTGCTGCTGTGACTCAGGAAACCAGAGCCTCCCTGTTTGTAAACTCAGCAGCTTTTATCAGAGCCTGGGCCCCAGCACGGGGTGGCGGGGAGAGGACACAGGCTGCTTTGTTGTGCAGGCAGGCTGGAAGGAAGGAGATGGCATGAGACCTAAAAAACGTCCCCAAGCCACAGCTGGATTCGTAGAGTCCACAAAATGCCACACTGCCCATGTAAACCCACCCATTTTACAGATGGGGAAACTGAGGCAAGGTGTTACAAGGGAAATAGCGAGACTCCGTGACCTGAAAAACCTGCCTAATCTTCCAAATTTATTTTAGAAAGCCACCTTAATTCTGTGTATCTGGTCCACGCTGGTGGCTCTCACCAGGGACAGGCTGGTTGGGGTGGGGTTTTTTCGGAATATAGGTAGGCTTTCAAAGCAATTTGGCTCATGCCTAACCACACCGTGCTCTTCTTCAGGCTGCTGAGATGCTGCTGTCTTTGCGGTCTTCACCACGGCATAGCAGAAAGCACAGGTTTTGCGAGGTACATCTACCCGTCCCCATCCTCCCCCATCCCTGGCCCCAAAATTTCTGCTACTTAAGGTCATGTATTTATGGTTAATATAACATTATAGGTGCTTAGGATAAGCTGGAGCCCTCACAAGGGTGGCTTTTCTTCTGCAGCGAAGAGAAGGCTTCAGCACAGGCATGGCAAGAAATGCCGGAGGAAATCCCAGACCTGGAGAACCTGTGGCAGATGCTTTGGGATGGCTCCATGGAGCATTTCCAGGATCAGCTCCCCCAGGCAATCCAAAGTTGTCTGGAGGGTGACTTATTTTAGCCACAGTAGGGGAAGAGGTATCGCTTATAGGATAGGGTTTCCTTCCCATAAAGAGAGCCTGGGCACAGCTCAAGCCCAGGATGAAGCTCCAGGATAAACACAAACATTGCAGGGATTCAGCGGGAAAAGGGGATTTAGAGAAATCAAATGGGATTTAGAGGAGCGGGGGAGCTCTGGGCACATGGGATGAGGGCAAACAGGGGATATGAGCAACGAAGGTGGGAAGAAGCCAACGACGGGGATCTGTGGAACACTGTGGGTGTTTAGAAGCTGGAAAATCAGTGGATATGTCAAATCAAACACCCACCCTTTTTTTTTCCCCCCACTCCACAGTGGAGGTGGCTGCAGCTCCCTGAGCCCAGGATGGGGGAGGAACAGCAAGGAGGGTTGGAGGGGGGCAAATGGTTCGTGATGCTGGCTGGCATGGGATGGGCAGGCTTGCAGTTCAGCCCTGCAAGGGGAGAATTTTGGAAGAAATTCACATTTTTTGGCCAAAAAGATTAAAAGTTCTTTTTTTTTCTTCCTAATTAACCATGACTTCTGGTGGGGAAGGAACCAAGTCCCCTGCAAATTTACGAGATTTCAATGAAAACCAGATCCCTGCCCCTCCTCAGACTCCCCAAACCCTCTTGCATCCCACCAGCCCTTCCAGAAACTTCCCCAAGCCCTGATCCCTTCTTCCTTTATTTCCTCCAGGATCATCCAGGCTATGTGGAACGGGGATCAGCAGCAGATTGTTTAGACAAGAGGATAAACACCGCTGCGAGGAGGAGATGTGCGTGGTACAGTGACATCTCCCCACTATATGCACCTACAGGGACGTCGGCACGGGACCTTTGCGGGGTGGCTCTGGGCAGGTCAGCAAAAGCCTGGCTTAAGGCCATGGAAATCCAATAACCCCTCTAAAACCTGGCCTTGGAGATGTTTAGCTTAAATCCAGGTTACCTGGGGACACATCCAAAGCTACACATCGATGTCTTCACACCCAGCATCACTGCAATGCCACCAGGCATGGAGAAGCACCCTGCAGAGAGCGTGCCCCCATTCCTGCCTGAGTTTCCCCAGTGATTCAGCCGGGATTAATAATCTTTTCCACCCCGGCTCAGTGAATGCCTGTGTGGCACAAAGGATGCATATAATAAATACGCTTTTTTAACATCATTCGGGCATTTAACTTCTTAATTTTCACAGCAACGGAGCCAGCGGACGGGTGCCTCTGCACTGCAAGCCGTTAGAAATCCATTGCGAAACTCTTTGAGTGGGACAGGCATGGAGAAAAGGTTGTCTTGGTTTGGTTTCCAATGTTTTCTTTTGTTTTCCAGTGCACTTCAAAGCTTTGGTGAATATAATCGGGTCCCTAAGATTTTTGGCTGGTGGTATTAATCCCTTTCCATCCGCCTGTTGAGCAGAAAAGGGGGTAGAAGGAGCGTGGATCTGCCAAGCCTCACCTGCAGCTGGGAGACCTGACCTGCCAACATTGCCACACCATTAATAACAGCAAAAGGTGCTTTGGAAAAAGAAGAAATTCCAGAGAAATTCAGGAGTAAAGCAGGATAATGCAATGCCCTGAGATGCCCCACAGGTTGGAGAGAGCGGGGCTAAAGCCTCGATGGGTTCCCCAGCGCCTGCAGCCCTTGGGACAGGACCACGTGCCTCTCCAGGAGCTGTATAGGCATAGCCCAGACATAAAGAATCAGTTAATTTGAGAACTACGGGCTAAATTTCCTCCACAGGTCAGTTCAGATTGTCTCACCAGTGCGTTGTATCCTCTAAAGCTTATAAATCTCTTAACTCAGGACTGCTAAGCTAATTACAGCTGGTTACACTTCCAGCTAATAAAATATTTGTCATTTTTAAAGCGCGTGGGAGTTTTTCTTCAGCTTAACCAAATCACCCTGACAATCCCTTCAGCTAAAGAGATTCCCAGCAGCCTTTTTGCCAGAGGTAGGAAAAAAATCTGATGACGTGGGATGATAAAAAGGTGCATTCCCGCAGTTTTCCCGGCTGGAGCATAACACGGTGGATGGAAGTGAGGCGCGGCCGCGTGACTCCGGCATCGCTTCCATCAATAATCCAGCGGTGTGCAGCAGCAGGGATGGAGGTGGGAGGAAATCCTGGGTCTGAGCACGCAGACACCCCTTGGACACTTAGCTTGGAAGGGTTTCATCATTTTGGCTTCATCCTTAAGCCAAGTCTTGCTGAGCCTGGGAGGATTCAAGTTCACCTGACCGTTTTTTTGGGTATTTGTTCATCTGCTATGCTTGAGATGTTTAATTCAGCAAAGGAAAAAAAAGCCTTTTGAATGAGTTTCTGCATCTAAAGACATTTGGTTGGGTTTTTTTTTCCCTTCTATCTTCTCTTATTTTTTAATGGACTTAATAAAAAAAGGAAATGCATTAACCAAGTCCAGCCCATGTGTTTTTAATAACTCAATTTAATTAACATCTCCCAAACTGTCTTATTAAAACTAAATTAAATCCTTATTTGAGATGTTTAATAGATCACACAGACTTTGTGCAGAGACAACGGCAGCTGTGGGAGCGCCAGAAAAAGGAGCTGAGATTTTCCTTGTTCACCTTTGCAGGGGCCAGACCTGCTCCTCCCCCCATTTCCAGGCCACAATCCGGGTCTCCTGCCCGGATAAATCAGCACTAATTCCCTGGGGTGGGAGAGAGCCAGGGGGTAGGAATGGGCAGCAGCTCCCCAGCTCCATCGTCTATCCTGGAAGGCAACAAAAATTGGCGACGCAGCAAATGATGCAGAGTACACAACCCTTCCCACAGTGTTTTCCATTTACCTAAACCACGTTTTTGTAAGATTATGTTTTGACTTAAAAACCCGAGGATGCTCAGGTTAAATAAGAATTATCCTAAAAATTGCACTGGTTACGATACACACTCTATGGAAAAGGAGTTTGGCTTTGGGGTTTTGCCAGAAATTAGTCATTTTTTTTGAAAAGAAACAGGGAAGAGCAAGAAAATACCAATTTCTTTTGCAAATGTTTGCATTTAACAAGAAGTCAG
>NW_009260185.1:1134503-1135741 GCF_000687185.1 Egretta garzetta
TTCGCTCGCGACGCGAGTGCCGACTCCTGCGTCCTCCTCCTGGGTCCTCCTCCTGGTGCCTCCTCCTGGGTCCTCCTCCTGGTGCCTCCTCCTGGTGCCTCGTCCCCACCATCTCATCTTTCTGTGCCCTTTTCTGTTTACCTTCCTTTGCCTCCTTTCCACTTTCTGTGTTTTTTCACCTTCTCCCCTCACCTTGCCCAGCTTTGGTGGACGCTCGCACACCACAAAATGTCTGGGCAAGTGCTTCTGATCATGCTTTTCCCACCAGGACCTCCAAAGCCAGAGAGCCAACAAAGACAGCATCTGCTTTCCATCACATCTGCCAGGCAGGGCTTAGATCTCCTCCAGTTTAAGACATGTCAGTGCATTAAATATATCTAACCAGATTAAAACCATGTTCAAACAACGCTCGCTCGTGGCCGCCATGGCCCAGCCGGTTGGAGTTCAAAGGAGCTTGTTGGGGGCGATGGCCTGAGATTGCACAGCCCAAAGCTGTTGGCGAGGATGCCTTGGACCTCTTGGATGGTGGGACAGGACTGAAACTGCTCACTGGAGTTTTTCGTCAGCATCTGCTGGCTCATGTCGACCACGGAGGTGATGTCAAACACATGGCCAAGCTCGTCCCCTGTGCTCTGGATGGATGGGTTTTGTAGCAAGGTTCAGCTGCTGCTTTCACCGCAGGAACGCAGAGCTGCCCCGCTTGGACGGGGGCACCCATAATGGTGGGAATGGCCAGCCCCAGGAGATAATGTCAGTCTGGAAAACATCTCAACTAAATATGAAAGGCACTGTGCAAAAGAGCAGATGCAAAGGCCACGGGACTTGGGAAGAGTCGTGCAAGTGGGCTCAAATCCCTTAAATCCAGCTGGCCAGAAGGTCACCCCTGGGAGGGGCTGGGCAGTCCCACTCCTTGGTGGGTTTACAAAGCCTGTTTCGCTGGGGCACACAGCAGCAGGGGAAATGAAATACGTTTCATTTATTTGCAAGCCCAAAAGATGCCCCATGCCCATCGACGTCAACGTTACAGGTCAGCCAAGAGCATGGGGCATGCAAGTGGGGGCTGCCAAGATGGGTCAGACACAGGACTCCAGCACTTGGGCAAAAAAAGGGTTTAAAAACCATATTTAAACCACAGTAACCAGTTAAAACCCCATTGTTTCATCATTTTTCTTTAAGAGAGCCGGCAGCTGGTTGTTTTGCAATTCTGTTGACAATGATTTTCCAACCTCATGTCCATT
>NW_009260185.1:1136282-1141208 GCF_000687185.1 Egretta garzetta
AAATCTGCTCCAAATGTGTGTCGAGTAGCATTGTTTACTGAAGATTTTTAATCCTCCATTTACAGCTCCTCTGATGCAAAGCTATGTTGGAATCAGTAAAGGCATCCGCAAAAAAAAAAACCAAAAAAACAAAAAAAAAGAACCAAACCCCTTTGTAAGTGGAAGGGGAAGGAGATTTGAATCATCGAGTGCTGGAAAACTTCTCTCATCTATTTATTCCTGGGCCTGACATCTCCAAAAAAAAAAAAAAACCAACCACTTTTCTAACTCAGAGAGGGGTCTGAAAAGGTTAATCCCAGCACAACTTTAACCCTCAGCCCTTCTGGAAGCCGTATCCCCATTGGAAAGCTTTATCCTTGGTTGGGTTCATTATCTTTGGTTGGGTTGGGGTGCCCCTGGGTGCTCTGCTACAGGGAAGGATGAGGCTTAGCCCCTGCGCTGTGTTTGCTCTGTAACTCCATTTAACAGTGGGAGATAACGATCGTGCGATAATTGCCTCCAAGCAGGGAAAGATAAATGCTTATGGTTTCTGTGCCATCACTCGTACAGCTCCAGCCTTGTGCCGATGCCGCTTGGGGAAAAACTCCCTTTGCCCTAAAAAGCATTAAAGAAGTTGACAGCAAACCATCGCTGGGCGACCTTCTTGTTTGACACCTTCCAGGGGCAGCCCATAGCTTCTCCTGACCAGGATTTTTGGGGTAATTTCTTCCCTGTCACGGGGTTGCAGTTTTAGGGAGGCGGGTTGAGATTTGTGGCGATGGCTTCGGCAAATGGTGGCATCTCGGCTGGGTTTGGCCCGGAGACCCTGAGTGCTTCCAGTGTTTCAAGCCTCTCGCTGGAAAGGTGATTTAGCAACTGAGCTCTGCAGGTTTTGAAGCTGTTATTTTCTTTCTATGAAGTGCCCTTAGAGGCTCTGACTTTCCTGGTAATTCAGATTAATAGCTCTTTGGGAAAGCCGAGCGCTACCCTTCCAGCATCCCAAAGGAGGCTGGCTGCCATCGTTAAGGACACTCTTGCAGAAATTCAGACAAAAGAGGGGGAAATGTAGAAATTATCTTCCACTCTTTTTTTAAAAACCTTTCCCCTCTCCACCACCTCAGCCTTTTTTCTCTGTTTCTTTTCCTCTCATGGAGCAGTTGTGAGCAGGGTTCACCTTTTCATTTTCAAATTGAATTCTTCTTTCAGAAGTAAAAATATTCAATCTTAAAAAAACCAAAACAAAACAAAACAAAAACCAAAAACATTTTCGGGAAAATGGCACCATTAAAAATACAAATCACTGTAATAAGTGAAAAATAACAGGAAAAAACAGACTTATGGCCAGCCCACTTATTGACCCACTTCCGTGTGATGACAATAAGCAACCACCTTCCTAGGTTTTATTTTTGGGGGTTGTTTTTTTTCTTCCTCAAGCTGCCTTCCTTCACCCCAAGGAGCCTTTTAATGGTGTGAGCCCCACGAAGTGCCTGTGGGATTGGGGTCCCCTTGGAAGGATCCCTGGAGCTTCTCCCTCTCCCCACATCAATGCGATAACCTGAGCTTCCCAGGGCAAACATCAAAGCCGTGGGGAGTTGGGGCTGGTGCACAGAAGCCAGGGGCTGGTTTCAAGGGTTTCAGGTGACGAAATCCCCCCAGCAAATCTCCAGTTTGAACCAGAGAGGTTAATGTGGCCATTTATAGATGGGAGCAGAGATTAGACATGTTGAAAGGGGAGAGGAGGAGGAACCCAACGTTGCTTTTGATCCCTCTCTGCCGTTCCCCCAAACAAAACAAAACAAAAACCAAAAACATTTTCGGGAAAATGGCACCATTAAAAATACAAATCACTGTAATAAGTGAAAAATAACAGGAAAAAACAGACTTATGGCCAGCCCACTTATTGACCCACTTCCGTGTGATGACAATAAGCAACCACCTTCCTAGGTTTTATTTTTGGGGGTTGTTTTTTTTCTTCCTCAAGCTGCCTTCCTTCACCCCAAGGAGCCTTTTAATGGTGTGAGCCCCACGAAGTGCCTGTGGGATTGGGGTCCCCTTGGAAGGATCCCTGGAGCTTCTCCCTCTCCCCACATCAATGCGATAACCTGAGCTTCCCAGGGCAAACATCAAAGCCGTGGGGAGTTGGGGCTGGTGCACAGAAGCCAGGGGCTGGTTTCAAGGGTTTCAGGTGACGAAATCCCCCCAGCAAATCTCCAGTTTGAACCAGAGAGGTTAATGTGGCCATTTATAGATGGGAGCAGAGATTAGACATGTTGAAAGGGGAGAGGAGGAGGAACCCAACGTTGCTTTTGATCCCTCTCTGCCGTTCCCCCAAAAGCCACCATGTGCCCAGCACCTGATAACCGCTATTTATAAACCTGGGGGAGGGGAACAGAGGCCATAAATCTTCTTGCTTTCCTTTTCTCTACGGATTGAGAGGAAAATTAAAACCACGTGCTTGCTTTCCCAGGGATGCCCCGTCCTCCTGGCCAAGCACGGAGGTGGCCGTGGGGACCTTCTTGTCCCGACCCGGTGATACCTGAGAAAGTCAGAAGGCAAAGTCCATGCACTGGCAAGGGTGATGTTACGCCCAGGTGAGACACGGCCATATAAAACAAGCGGGGAAGAAATTTTACTGACGTTTTGGTGGGGTTTCATCTAAAAAACCCAAGGCTCCGGGGCCATAAACTTTGCTGCTGACCCTCCACCTCCATGGACCGTATGCCCTCGAGTCATTACCAAAGCCATTTTATTGGCAAGCAGAAAGCTGATCGCTTTTGGTAGGGAGCCAAACCCTTAATTTTACCACAACGCTTCCGACAGGCTCATGGAAGCTGCAGGGGAGATTCTCTGATGTCTAATAAAGGGGTGAGCTTGTGCTGTAACCCAGCACCTCTATGCTCATGATAAATTGGATTGCTGGACCCAAAATTCTGGGTGGGAAGGTGGACAGCACGCTCATACAACACCAGGCTTAGCGATGCACTGCACCGTGCTGGAGCGATGATGCCCCGCTACCACAGAGAGCGTTATCTGATGGGGAAAGCTGCTTTCTTCAGGAGCAACGGGTCAAAGGCCAGTGCCACCAAATGTGACCTGCACGGATGACCTCGCACGGGGGCGAGGAACACATCCAGACACCAAAACTCATTGCGGGGGCGTTGGAGGCAGCGAGAGCGGGAGATGGGGAGGGAATGATGCTCCCGCTCTCCATCCCTGCCGAGCGAGCCGGGGTGAAAGGGGAGATGTGCTGGACAGAGCCAGTGACCCAAAAGGCCACGGAAGAAGTCAGACCAGATGTGAAACAGAAGCTCACAGTGTTGCCGTGGCCAGCAGAAGCCTGCCCCGGAGGAAATGACCCCGCGTAAGATGCATTGTCACCGAAATTTCTGAACATGAGATGGCAGCTAACTGATTAGGACGGGCTGCCCAGGGGCAGCAGCTGCTAAAAATACCAGGAGGCAGCAAAACTGGCTCCTCCTGTCCCTGCAAAAACCATCGGGTGCCATCAGGAATTCACTGGGCTGTTTGCATGGCAATGAAAACAGGACTTTCCCCCAGCTTTGGGGGTTTCTTTTCCCATTCCTCCCATCTTTTCCCATTCCTCCCATCTTTTCCCATTCCTCCCATCTTTTCCACCACTGCTGTTCAGCTCTGGGCCTAAAATGCAGAGCCTGGGGATCTCTTCTACCAAAAAAAAAAACCCCACAGAAAAGTGTTTTTCAATATCATTTTTAAGATGAGGAAACTGAGGCACGGAGCAGGGGCGGGGTTTGCCCTCCCCTTCATATCCCGGGGATTAGACGGGCCGTTGCATGCCAGATTTTATGCAATCCTGGCCAAAATACAAGCGCCTGCCCAGGTCCCCATGGACACGTGCGATGCCTTCCACCCGGAGCAATGCCACCCTCCGCTGTGCAGCCCGAAGCCATTTGCATCCCCTTTCTCTCTGCCAGAGGAAAAATAAATAAATCAAACCAACCAAGTCGCCAAAATTCCTCCTAAAAGCCCAAGTTCTCACGGCCAGCAGCGACCGGCCGGCAGCGAGGAGCCTCCCCGCAGTGCTTTCCTTGGAAAAACTTGGGGTTTTTTTTATTTGGGTAGGATAATCAGAGCAAAAAAAGGGCTTATTTCAAAGCCACAAGTCCCACGGTGAAGAGTGACCTGTGCCAAGAGCCAGCCCTTCCAACATGGTTGCATACAGCGGCGAGCCTGCGAGAACCATGTTTTTGGGATGTAGTTGGGCATAAGATTGGGAAAAGACAAAGGAAAAAAGGTAAAATATCCTCCAGCACCATCCAAGTGTTTTCTAAGCCTCCCAGCCCAGGCTGCGCGCGCAGGAAAGCAGCAATAATTCAGTAAATAGGAGTGGGATTTCAAGCATTGGGAAAAGCAGCGTCTGAAGTTTCCAGAAACGTCCCACAGCACCTGCATAATATTTTTTCTTGCTGCCTTCCCCCTAATTGCATCCATCTGGGACGGAGTATCTCTTTCAACGCCGCAGTGCGTGGGCAGGAACCATCGGTTTTTTGCCCCATTTTTTTTCTCCCAGATCGCAGATAAACATGACCTCTTCCCTCGGCGAGTCTCTTAGATGCCAGGATCATGCAAATACGCGATATTATTCTGACGGCGCTTTCAGTGGAGCCTTTAAGAAAGACTTTTTTAGCAAATAGCTAATTTTCATTCTCTTCCCTTCATCTTTTTGGGAAATGGGGGAAGATGCTGAAGATAAAAAGGAAAGCGCAATCTCAGCTTTCCTTTTTCCCAGCAGCATCACTGGGGGCTATGGGCACTCCCTGCCAACCCCTGTGCCTGAGTCCGTGCCTCAGTTTCCCTACTTATCTTAGGAAGATGCTAAAACTTCATGCCTAGGTGAGCTTTGCTAAAAAAAACCCCCCAGTGTTCAAAGCAGCATTTCCACGTGCCCTCCCCAGGCATGACGTTCCC
>NW_009260185.1:1141273-1149900 GCF_000687185.1 Egretta garzetta
CCTCTGCTCCAGGTATACCTCCTACAAGATGAGGCACCGGCGGGGGGGCGGGGGGGTTTCAAGATGTTTGGAGTTCAGCATCCCCCCAGGGATCAGCATGAGGCTGCAGCAGGGGCTGGGATTGTCATCACATTTTTAACATTTCTATAAAACATCCAAGTTTTTCATCTGGTGGGAAAATCTGCAGCGAGGGAGGATGCTTGTTTAGGGGGGTTGAGGTGGGTTGTTTTTTTTTTCCTGATTACAGTTTTGTTTGTGTGGACATCAAGCCCTGGATGCTCCAAACCCCCCCCAGTGACTCCAGATGCTTACAGACACCAACTCGAAAACAATCCTTTGGCTTTTTTTGATACCATCCAATAAAGTTGGGGAGAGATTTATCTCCCCGTCAGGAGCCTCTATCAATTGCTTCCTAAATACTAGGGAGAGGAGATCATCTCGCTGCCATTGTGGTGGAACCTCATTAAGTGTTTTGAGAGCCCATCTCTCCTAAGTGCTTGCACGGTCCCTGCGACTGCAATTAGTCTCCCCGTGATCTTTTGCTGAGCTCATCCCATATAACACAGCTGGAGAAGAGGGAAAGATCCAAGCGTGGGATGCCAAAGGGATGGAAAAAGGTTGGCAGCAAGAATTTAGATGCAATCCCCTGGGTGACATCTCTGCTTCTCATGGCAAAATGGTTGGGATGGGATATTTTAATGGGGTGGGATGTTTTAATGGGATGGGATATTTTAATGGGATGGGATGTTTTAACGGGGTGGGATGTTCTAACGTCAAGTGGTGGCACCTGAAATGGCAGTGGGACTCATGGAGGATGGCAATGGGACTCATAAGATGGTGAGGCTCTGATGCCACCTCGAGACCCTCTGCTCCAGGGTGCCATGAAACCACTTCCCAACCGGATCATAGGAGGCTTTTCTCTGCCTCAAGGTCCTACCTGCTCCCCCCAGCCCAGCTCAACTTTGTGTAGGGAGTGGGAAGAGGCGGTCAGGGAGGTAGAGGAGGGAGGTAGAAGAGGGAGGAAGAGGAAGGAGGTTCAGGGCCAGCAGATCGCTGAGGTTTCTGCTGTTGTTTCTATTTTTACTCCCTTTATGTTTTTCCAATTTCGAAATTCCACTTAAAAAAAAAAAGCCCTGCCTGGAATTTCTTTCATGCCCCGTTCTCAGCCTGCGTGCGTATTTCCCAACGCGTTGTCAAGGGTTGCATTGACTCAGCGGGGACAAGAGCCAGCTCTGGTTTCTATTACCAGTGATTAATGCCAGGGAACATGTTTAGACTCCCAGGGCTTACACGCTGCTCAGGGACTCAGGGAATTTTTGGTACCAGCTCTGGTAAAACCCTTCATTCCTACGGGGCAGCCGGGTTCACGTTACCGGCCGGTGTTTTGAAGTCGGCTCCCTGGGAGGGTGGGAGCAGGGCAGTGAGGCAGGGCACCCCGAGTCCCGGCCACTGCCAGGGTCCCCCCCACTTGCCCTGCTCTCTGCAGAGGATTTCTTTGTGCTCAGGTCCCGGTTTCTTCCATGGGAAACCCAGTGGTGCAGTCTGGGGACGCGTGGAGTGAGCGGTGGTGAGATGTTTGCAGTAGCAATGGCGAAACGAAGCAGATCAAAGCAGTATTTTTCTCCCCTGTCCCATCGGCTGCCGATAAAAGTCCTGGGGACATCCAGAAATCTGCTTCCAGGACCAGCATCTTCCTCACACCCAGCAATTTTCAGCTAACTTCAACCCCTTCCCTATCAAAAGGATCCCTGAATTCCATTTTACTTTATTCCTTACGGTTTTATTTGCTTCACTTAGTTCAAATTGCAAAGACCAGAGCTGGCTACTCCCAAATCACAGATGATGAGGGGGGGGTTTAGGAGGAACCAGGAAAGCTGGGAAGATCTTCAGCGCCATCAGATGAAAGCAACCCTGTCCAGTCCATGCGCACCAAGCTCGGGGTTAGGATCCCCCATGCTCCTGTGGTTGGGCTTCGGAGGGGAAGCCACATCTCCGCTGGGAGGGTTCAACCCCAATTCCCCTCTCCCAAAGGGACCATAGCAATCCCAGGCGCGCTCGTAAAGCTTTCCCCACGCTGAGTTAATTGGATTAGCCCCAGGAGGAAATGCCCAGGCTCCCCAAACTCCTTCAGCAACAGATGTTCAAAACCACCACATTAAAACATAAAGTTTCCTCTCCCAGGTAGCTTTAGCTGTCAGCGATGCAGAGGTGAAGTTTATCCTTTTGCTCTTGACGGTATAAATCCTTTCCTGGGCTGTGGGCCAAGGCAGCTGCTGCTGAGGGGCCGATAGATGCTCGGAGAGTTAAGTCCTGCTGCCCTTACACCAGCTAGCCTGAACCTACAAGGGGAAGACCCCCAAACGCCTTGAAACCTCATGGGGTTGTTCCCAGCTTCATGAAACAAGACTTCTTCCTGCCCAGAAAAGCCAGGTGGCCTCGGGAGTGCACAAATTCCTTGGGGTACATCGGTCACATCGCCATGCACCAGCAAGACCTTGGCAGGTTGGTTGGGTCACCTCTCTCCACCCAGGCAAGTGGAGGTATCCAACCCTCTTGGTTGCCTCCAAAGCCTTCGATGGCCACCAAAAGCTCCAGCCGTTGCACTGGATTGCAGATCCTTTAGAAATCCCACTGACTGTGATTTTTTGCCGAACGTTTTCCATTTTCTCCTCCATCCCCTGCTCCTTCTGAAAGAATCCCCAGGGCTGGGCTGTCTTTGGTGATAGAAATTTCTGCTGCCCAAAATATCGGCACAGAGCTGTTTACAGACCCGGGGGAGATACCAGCAACCAAATCATATCTGTCTTGCTTTCCCAGCCAACGTTTAACTGTTTTAGCTGCTTATCTCTCTGCGTACCGGTGATGGGTGACTTCTCTCTCACTTCAATCTTATCGATGTTGCATTATCGGCTCCATCTCAGAAGACGCTGCTCTTTATACCTGCCCATGATCAGCTATCTCTAAGCTTTTGAAGTCATTGGAGGGTTACAGTTCTTAGAGCAAGGTCAGGGCTTGCTTTTGCAGGCAGACAGGGCTACAAGGTGTGGGAAGGATGGAAGAAAGAGCCCCTGTGCCGTGCCAGGAAGGCTGCTTGGGTTTACTGACTCGAGTACCCGGGAGCCTTTGGGAGAGAAAGATGCCGGGAGTTTTTGGAGAGCTGGTCAAAACATGTTTTGATTTAATTTGGTTCCTCTCCACCCTCAGAAAATTGTTATTTTTCAGCTAAAAGTCAAACTCTACCCAGTTTCCTCCCACACAGTGAGTATTTCTGTGTAAGTCTGTGTTGATTCCTTCCCGTCTTTTCTAATGTCAATCCCAGAATTTCTATAGAAAGCAGACATCTTTTAAAAAACCTACCCATTTATCAGAAAAAAAAATGTTCTTCACCTCGAAAATTGTCTTGAGGGATTATTGCCTTTTCCAGGAATGCAAACCATGCCCTTTTCAGGCTTTCCTTTCATTCAGCAATTCAAGCGACCAAGAAGCTGGCATAGCCATGGGGCCGCAGGGTAGACATGTCCTGTGCCTCCGAGCATCCGGCATGGAAGAGGAGAGCAAGGCGGGCTGTGTTGGCCCATTCAACTCTGCTTGAGGTCATGGTCCCTTGTGTTCATCCTCCGTTCCTGGAAAGCAGACGGATATTGTCTTCTCCATCCTGACTTTCAAGCCAGGCTTCTTGCTTCCCAGCCTGACCCATACTTTCCTGCGTGGAGCCTGAGCAACCAACTCAATCGCAGCTTTGCTCTGCTGGTGATGGGGATGAAGAGCCAACATTGCCTCCTCCCAACCATGCTCCTAAATAATAACACACGCACACACAACTGCACGCTTCCCGCTGACTTCGGCGAGACCTCTTGTCTGCTTCCCCGTGTCCTTCATGGGGAGAGAGAAAGTGGTGGGAAAGTTATTTCCCAGGGCACCCAGCCGGCTGCAGCAGCATCTTTGGGCTTGGAACAATGCTTGGAAGGGAAGATGGGGAAAAAATAGACTGGGATGATGGTGTACGGACTTATCCAAGCAGCAGCAGTGCATAGTTTGTGGTGGAAATGTCCTAGAGTTATTTCCAACAGAAATCTGGTTTAGGTTAGGCAGCCCCGCTAGTGGGCTGAGATCTTCACAGCTCCGAGTTCCTTTGCTGGACTTTCATTCATTTACCACCAGCTTTTCTGCTCCAGGCTTTGCTTTTCCCAAAGGACATCTATTGGCCTCCTCCTTGGCTTGTTTTCCAAGGGATGCTCCCAAAAACGCATCTGCTGGTGGCTAGGACTTCATCCACAGGAGGACACCATCAGGACATGCAGGACTGGAGTACCTCAAGACTTTGCTCTTACCATCCATCACATTGTAGTGTTGGGCTTCAAGAAGGAGTCAGGGACCATGTCAGTAATTTTGGTGGCTGCAGTTGGGTGAGGTGAAGCTCACAGAGGGTGTTCATCCAGCAGAAACGGTGATGTGCATGGCTTGGACCTCTCCGTAACACCAGGGCATGATAAGAAAAGCAAATGGGCAACTGAGTCTGGGTATTCCTCCAATGACTCTCAGTGTTTTGGGGGGAAAACAGGGAAGGTAAGAACTGAGTTCCCATTTGTCAGCACTTCTAATGTCTGCTAGGACATGAACCATATCTGCTAGGTGCTTTTTGAACAAACCATCCCTTGCAGATCACCGTCATCATTCATAAAAAGCGCACATGGGAAGGCACCAGCATTTTTTCCCATTGCACCTTCATGCGTGTTGCTAAGCTTAGACACCACCCCCCCTTCATAGCTCCAGCAGCTCCTACTCGTACCACCATGCCCTAAATTTTGGGACCCCACTTTGAACGGCTTTAAACAGCCCTGCTTTTCCCAGACAACGTCATCAGCGCTCTCTGAAAAGCCACCCCCTTGGAAGCATCTGGAAGCTGAATGCACAGAAGTCAGTCGGTCAAAAACCACAAGTCATTTTTATCCACCAGCAGAAACTTCTGTGTTTATTTCTGTAGTTACGGCAACCAAAAACGAAGATCTCTATGGCTTAAAAAGAATGTCTGAGAAAATTGTCAATGAGTCTGAAGACCCTTTGGGGTACAGGAGGGGTGGTGCTCAGCAGAGGATGCAGGTCCTCATGAAATGCGGGGCCGGAGGGACCATCATCCGCTCTGTGCTGCTGCTCCTCCTGTGCCACCTCGGTTTAGTCATGGCCAAGGCAAGATTTGGGGCTAAATTCTTCACGCCCTTCTTCCATCCACTTTCCTGAACTAAGCCAGCCCTTGCCTGCAATGGGTCATCTCCAGGCACGCACACGGGGCGTGAGGACCAGCCTGCAGATTGGTGCAAACCCAATCGGCGAGCGCACACCAGCCTACGGCTGATTTGTACCAGTTTTGCTTGTGTGGTTGAGCAAGTTTGAATCATAAACCAAATTGTTTATTAAACTCATTTAGCTAAAATATGCAACTTCTGGAAGTAGCCTGTGCTCTATTTTTTTTCCCCCCCCTCTCCTACAAGCCCAATGCTCACTGGGGGGGAATCGAATGCTCCAGCTGCCGAGATTTCTAAATCCACACATAAAACTTTATTTGTTCTGTTTCTGTTTATCATTTCCATAAGCCATCCCGGTAGGAATTACACATTCCTCGTTGCTAATTTTAACGGAGAAGGATTGCACAGATCCCCAGGCCGCCATCAGGAATGCTCCTATGGAAATTGCATCGAGTTCTCCTGCCAGCGCGTTGTGTGCGCACCGCGTGGCTCTTCCTGGGAAGACTCACAAATGGCTTTTTGTTGAGTCGTTGGGCTCGCCTTGGGGTTTTTTTTCTGTTTCTGGTGAGTGAGCAAGCAGTTGGCACGTCCTTGCCGGTCTTGAGGTTGCCGCTGACTCACCATGAGCAGGCCAAGGTGGCCTCATCGCTCGGGCTTTTTTCCTGCGTGTCTGGTTGCAACCACCGTTTTGGGGTTGGGTTGTGAGGTTTTGGGGATGGGCACCAGCTGGGTTGGTGCAGCCCTAGGTGGTTGGGGAGGAAAAGATGCAAAATCCCATTTTGCTACTGCCACAACATCGCGATGTTGGGATCAGTGAGGGACGGGCTTCCCATTGGCACCGGGGAACGTTTCCAGCTCAAAGTAAGATTCGGTTGCAAAAACTCTTCCCAAACTCATGTGAAAATCCCAGGCTTGTTGTCAGCACCTCCGCCTCGGCAGCCTGACGGGATGTCTGCAAGGAGCGGTGGTGCCCTCTGCTACAAGGCATGAATGCATTTCTTTGAACTACAGCAAATACTG
This sequence comes from Egretta garzetta, assembly GCF_000687185.1. Lineage (NCBI taxonomy): Eukaryota > Metazoa > Chordata > Aves > Pelecaniformes > Ardeidae > Egretta > Egretta garzetta. The sequence continues at coordinate 1,147,537 of NW_009260185.1, forward strand.
GGGGGGGGGGGGGGGAGCAAAAAATACCCCACATCAGCCACAGCAGTCGTGAGCAAGCCCTCCCAGCGGTTACCAAACCTCACCGCTAACTACGTCTTCCTCATTTCCACTTTCAATTTGTTCACCGCCCGGGTTTTTTGCCTCCAGATCCCTCAGCCCTTCGCTGCCAAATTTCTCTTCCCCGCGGAGGGAGGGAGCCTGCGAGCTGGATAAGCCCTTTCCTACCCGGAGGGAAAGAAATGAAGCTCCCGAAGCCTCATTCCAATCATTTTCCTTGCTCTGCCCTGAATTGCGGCCAATTTTGCAGCTCTCCCACTCCAGCTGTAAATATTGGTGCTGCTGGAGCCCAAAAGCTGTCACACCGGGGGGATGTTCCTCGCTGCTCCTAGTTCGTATCCCCCTGCTTATTCACCCCCAAATCAGATTCATATATTGGCAGAGCCATGAGGACAGGCACCCTTTTTTGGTTCTTATCCTTATTTTACCAGGGGGACAAGGATGCACGGGCATTAAAATTGAGGACAGATCTTACCAGAACCTGGCAAACCCCATGGCAGCACCAAAGAAAATCTCATACAGTGAACAAAATCTTGCGAAAAATCTTCATTTATATAACATCAGCTGGGTCGTGCTTCCTTAGATGCTGAAACCACTTTGAATTACCCTTTTGCGAAGGCACCCATGGGTGCTAGGGGGCCTTGGGCAGGTGCTGGGCAGCTGAAATCACTGCGGGAGCTGCTGGCATCCCAGAGAAACCAGGAGAGGTTTGACACCGTGGGAGCTAAACCCTTCGGCACATCCCAGTCAAGAGCTTGGCACTGCCTTTAAATAGGTCAACAGCGACAAAGATTTCCAAATTCAACTGGGAAACGGGCCGTAGGATTTAGATTTACACTTAAAGGCATAAATCAGTGCGAATCCATTGCTTTGCACCAGCAAAGGGCTTTTCCCCTGCGTCGCCCAAGGATGGAAGCAAATTCACACCACAGCCGAACCGGGGCCGTGCCACTTCCACGCCGAGAGCGGTATTTCCCCCCGTTTGCTCTTTTTTTTGGTGCCTTCGTGATGAAAAACAAGCCCCTGGTGAGGCAGAGCCTGGTGATTTACGGGGAGCTCTGCTCCGACAAGGGCTTTCCGCTTGCCCTGCCTGGCCCAGGGTTTGGGGCAGCTGCAGGGGGACACAGTGCCTCCATCTGCCTTTGCCCTCCCCAAGGTGCAGCCACCACCACCGCCCCCATTTCCAACGTCCCCGACCCCGAAATAGCAGGATGGGTCCAAGCTGGATGAAGCGATGCTCTGCAGAGCAGGGTTTGGCTTTTGCACATCATTAAGGTCCCAAATCACCCAGGTTAACTTTTAATCCTCCGTGTTGATGCCCCTGCTCTCTCAGCCATCCTCCATCTTCCCAGAAGAGGATTTTGGGGACCTAGGTGGGTGTGTTTGGAAAAACATCCCCACTTGCATAAGGAAGCAAGTGCCCGGATCTGTTTGGACCAAGCATCCTATCAACCTTCCCAGGAGACCCTGACCCCTGCAGCCCCGTCCAGAAGGTCCCAGCCCCCAGATTTTGTGTCCACAGGGAAACCCCAGAAAACAGCCCCCCGTGACCCCCACCCCACCCTCCTGGGAGATATTTGGGGTAGAGCTGGGGAAGGGCTGCCCGAGATGCGGGCGGGGGTTATTCTGCAGCGCTGGGTTTATTCTTGCGGGTGTGGGGGTAATTGGAAAAAGGTTTCAGCGACAAGGAGCAGCCATCCCATCCCACTCCCAAATGGGGACCCCCGGCGCTCCTGGGGTCCTTTTAAGCCAGGCAGAGAATGCTTGGGAAACAGGTTTGCACTTGGGGAAACTGAGGCACAGAGGGTGAAAGAGAGCAAATGTCCTAACAGCTCCGCCAGTCACAGCTTCTGCCTCCTAAACTCGCACTGTGGGACATGCTGCCACCCCCTCCTGCCCTTTCAGACCGGCAGCAACCCCCTGGCCTGCTGCCAAATCCCCTAGCCCGATTTCTTGAGCTCATTTAGCAAAGGGTTTGCCCCCCCCGCTTCCAGCAGAGCCCCCGGCGCGAGGGCAGCGATGCCATCACCGGCACAAAACCGTGGCCGGGATTTTTGCAGGAGCAACTGGGATGGGGAAGGGGAGAAACATAAAAACCCCAAAGAAAAACCCCGTTGTAGGGATTTTTATTTTAATTTTCCTCGGAATGCTTACTCCCTCCGTGATGATTTTCCTCCTCTGAAAGAAACTCCTTCCTCTGCTGGGGTTTGGGCTCAGCAGCCCTTTTCCCTCCCCTCCATCCCTCCCAGCCCACGCAGCCACCCGCACCCAGCTCCCCGCGAGCCCCCGGGTTGCTTGGGTTTGGTC
>NW_009260185.1:1149914-1150918 GCF_000687185.1 Egretta garzetta
TGGTCTCCGGCGGGCATGCTGGTGGTCTGCACCGAGCCAACGGGTTGCATGGCTCTGGCTTCGCCTCCTCGTTTCCAGCTGGTAAATGTCATTAATCGAAGCTGAAAATACATGGCACCATTCCTGCGATGCCTTTTCCACAGGGCTGGAGCTGGAGCGGGAGGAGATGGGAGGGAGGGGCCCAGGGATGTCCCCGAGCAGGAGGGGCAGTGGGAGATGGGTTTGGGATGCTGGGAGAGGAGAAGGGGATGGGAAGGAGATGGGGGTGTAGGAAAGCAGCTAAGAAACAGCACGGAGTTGGGCTGGGGGTGCAGAGCAGGAGGCTCCTCGCTGGGTCCATCAAGGGCAATTCAAGCTGGGGGGGTATTAGGACATCCCAATTTTACACCTTGCAAAGACAGTGCTGTCTTAAGGAAGAAATAAGCTCAGGTTAGCCTGGCCAGGGCGGCGAGTGTCCTGCTCCCACCCCAAACCCCAAAAGGGTGCTGCAGGCAGGAGGGGGGATCCCCACCACAGGGATGCATCATCTCGGGGAGCATCCCTACCCCAGGGATGCAGCATGTTGGGGAGCATCTCAGGGAGCATCCCTACCCCAGGGATGCAGCATGTTGGAGACCATCACCACCCCAGGGATGCAGAATCTTGGGGACCATCCCCACCCCAGGGATACAGCACTTTGGGGACCATCTTGGGGACCATCCCCACCCCAGGGATACAGCACTTTGGGGACCATCTTGGGGACCATCCCCACCCCAGGGATACAGCACTTTGGGGACCATCTTGGGGACCATCCCCACCCCAGGGATACAGCACTTTGGAGACCATCACCACGCCAGGGATGCAGCATCTCGGGGAGCATCCCCACCCCAGGGATGCACCATTGTAGGGATCATTCCCACCCCAGGGATGCAGCATTTTGGGGAGATCCCTGTCCCTGGGCTCCCCACCAGGCAGCCGGGTGCTGGCAGGCACATGCCCCCCCCCCCCCCCCCCCCCACCCCCCA
>NW_009260185.1:1151237-1153062 GCF_000687185.1 Egretta garzetta
CGGGCATGGGCGTGCGTGGGTGTGCGTGGGCATACATGGGTGTGAATGGGCATGCATGGGTGTGCATGGGCATACATGTGTGTGCGTGGGCGTGCATGGGCGTGCGTGGGTGTGCGTGGGCATACATGGGTGTGAATGGGCGTGCATGGGCGTGCATGGGCATACATGGGTGTGCATGGGCATACGTGTGTGCGTGAGCGTGCATGGGCATGCATGGGCATACATTTATGTGCATGGGTGTGCATGGGCGTTGATGGGCATGCATGGGCATACGTGTGTGTGCATGGGTGTGCATGGGTGTGTGTGGGGGTGCATGGGTGTGCATGGGTGTGCATGGGCATACATGTGTGTGCGTGGGTGTGCATGGGCGTGCGTGGGTGTGCGTGGGCATACATGTGTGTGAATGGGCATGCATGGGTGTGCATGGGCATACATGGGTGTGCATGGGTGTGCACAGGCATACATTTATGTGCATGGGTGTGCATGGGTGTGTGTGTGGGTGCATGGGTGTGCATGGGTGTGTGTGGGTGTGCATGCATCTGCATGGGCGTGCATGGGCATACGTGTGTGCATAGGCGTGCATGGGTGTGCATGGGCATGTGTGGGTGTGCATGGGTGTGCATGCATCTGCATGGGTGTGCATGGGTGTGCATGGGCGTGCAAGGGCGTGCATGGGCGTGCATGGGTATCCATGTGTGCATGGGCATATGTGCGTGCATGGGCATATGTGCATGCATGGGCATACATGGGCATGCATGGGCATACGTGCACGCATGGGCATGCATGCATCTGTGTGTGTGTGCATGGGCACACATGGGCATGCGTGTGCATGGGTGTGCATGCATCTGCATGGGCGTGCATGCATCTGCGTGTGTGTGCATGGGCGTGCATGCATCTACAAGTGTGTGCATGTACCTCCATGCATCTGCCTGTGTGTGCATGTACCTCCATGCACCTGCATGCCCCACACTGCCGAGGGAAGGAGCAAAGCTCATCGCCTTGCCCCTGCAGCTCCCCAGTCCTCCCCCTCACACCTCTCCCTCTCCACCCTCCCACTGCCTTCCCCTGTATTCACGTTTCTCCTCTTTCACCACCTCCTTCCACCTCTCTTGTTCTATCTCAGAGATTTCTAGAGAGCCCTTCCCTTAGTTTAAGTCTTCAGTAATTTCGGTTCCTGTTTCAATCTCTCTTCATTTCCCTCAAGCACCAGTTTAGACGTCTCATTTCAAGACACCGACCTGAAAAAGACCCGTTTGCTCGCTGGCCTCTATTTAGAGCAGCAGCTCGCAGTGCATGCGGCTGCTTTCGAGCGTGCAAAACCCCCTGCCACCCCGCAGGCACCAGCCCCCGGCCCTGGGGATACGCTGCCTCCTGCCCCGCTGCGCCGCGGGATGCATACATCCCTGGACACGTATATGCTGGAGCCTGGAAAAACCCTGCTTGCTGCTTGGGCTTTGTTTAAATCACGCCGCCTGAGCAGCCACACAGCGGCACCTGGGGCCAAAAAGCCTTGCAAAATCCTCCTAAAGGAGCGAGTCCCCACGCAGGTGGGATTTTCCTGCTGGGGAGCTCATCCCCCCCAGCAACCCCCTTCCCATTCAGCTCGATTTCGATGCTCTTTTATCAACAGCTCGCTTGCAGGATGCATTGCTGCAACAGCCAGGGGCTGCTTTTGGGGGCGCAGAGCTGCAGCCGTGACGCTTTTCCAGCGGGAAGAGCTCCGGCTCCCTCCCCAAACTCCGCTTCCCAAATTTCCAAAGCAGGTTATTGCACCCGGCGCCGGCACGGGGAGCCTCGGCATGGGAGAAGGAGCTGGGGGGGGGGG
>NW_009260185.1:1153125-1159368 GCF_000687185.1 Egretta garzetta
AAGCGTGAAAGCAATCGTCTGCAATGGCTGGGGCGGGGATGAGGGACGCCGGGTGCCCGTGGCTCAGCTTCCCCTTCAGTTTTTAATTCCTCTCCCTTCCCTCTCCACTCGCGAGGCCCCGCAGCATCCGCAGGTTTTGCCAGGGCTTGCAGAGCGCTGCGGGCTTGCACAGCCCTTCTGCAAGGGGAGCAAAACCCCCTCGAGGAGCTGGGGCATGGTCACCCCTTTGGTTTTTAGCTGCTCCCTTTCCACCAAGAGGCCTCCGGCGTGGAAGGGCTGCGTGGAGACTTGAAAGCGGCGGATGGGAAAGGAGCTGCGCTCGCTGTTTATTTACCCAGGGTGGCCGGGCTCTGCCGAGCACGAGGCCGTGTCGCCCGGCCCAGCAGCTCCAGCTGCGATGAAAAGAGCGACGGCAAGATCAAGGTCCCGCGGCGGCTCGGCTGGCGGCAAAGGCAAAGCCAAGCTCCGCTTCTGCTTGGAGCTCCAGGTCTCCAAGCCAAGGAAGGAGCAGGCTGGGTACTTGCCCGGCCCATGTCCCCAAGACTGTCCCTGTTTTGGGGTCTCTCCCAGCCTCTCTGCCAGTCCCTGGTCTTAAAGTTGTGGCTTTAGCTGAGCTTTCGAAACACAGGGGTGTCCCACAGGCATCCCGGCACCACGTCATGGCGGCGATGAGGACCATCACGGTTCTCCACCTCTCGTCCTTCAATCCTTCCCCGGGACATTTTCCTTCCTGCCTGGCTGCAAGCTGAGTTACTATAAATGCAGTTATTATAAATATTCCTTATCCTGGATTCATCTGTTGCATCCTCTTTACGCCGATGACTCCTCTGCCCTTCTTGGTATCCAACAAATCTGAGCGGCGTGTTTCTGAATGCTTTGTCTAATCCACTTCATGCTGATTCAAGCAAACAAGCGTCAATGATACTGTCCTCTGGGAATTTCCCATCACACAAATCCACCAGCCCTATGAATAAGCGTCGGCTCCTGGACCATGAACCTCCCGGAGACGCTGGCCTCATTAATCAGCACTTCCAGACCTACGCGCTAACGGGCTCCAAGCAACCCCCTGTCCAATTAGGCGTAACACAGATGAAGACGATACCCAAGCCAGCCTAAAACTCACTGGGGAAAAACATAATGTGTAAAAAGACGTGTATTTTCCAAGGATCTGAAGCACAATGGCCGGATTTGATCTATTAGGAGTCATGGGGCAGATTTTCTCCTCTTGATGGACCACAGCCCGAGGTCTCGGTCTTCGCGCTCCAGCGAGGGCGAGCTGGTGGCCACGGGGCTTTGCGAGTTGGCTACACCCATTTCACCAGCGCCTGCTGAAGAAAATAACTGCGATAAAAGTAATCGGGGGGTGGAAAAGCCCAGATACCCCCAGCTCCTAGTGATGAATCGGGATGAAAAGATCATTTTGAAACCCTGGAATTGCCCCTGGGTGAGCCACGCCGAGTGGTGACAGTCCCCGAGGAGCCGGAGAGGACAACCCACGCGAGGGGGAGCCGGTGGGGTGCAGCATCTCCCCTCTCCCACCCCCGAGAGCGGAGGCTGGGATACCCACCAGACCCTTATTCCCTATAACCAGGCAGTTTTGTTTAATAATGCAAAAAAAAAAAACCAAAAACCCGAAGTTGCTGGGGTTTCTAAGTTTCTGCATCGCTTTTCCACTTCGCCCCCCGAACCTGAAGAGTTAACGGCAGCGAATAAGCACAGCGACACGGAGGGTTATGAATTATTCTTCTTTTAATTTCACATGGTTTAAAATACGATATGAAATAAGGCTACAGTATATAAAAAACTCTCCAGCAAAATGATGTGCCAGCATCAGCAATTAAAACCAAACCAATCCCCTCCTCCTTTAAGAATTCAATGCAGGAGGGACTTGTTTTTGTATCCTTTAAAAACCGAAACGGAACACAACACAACACACGGACGCACACACACATCGCTACATCTCTAAGCTACCTCAGCTCAGGGGTTTTTTTAAAAAGCACCTGCTTTTTCTTGGTTTTCATCTCGCTTTTAAAATTTTTTTCCACTTTTAAAAAATATAAATTATATGAAAATACAAGTTGGAAAATAGTCGAACAGCACAATATAACAATCTCTTTTTTTTTTCTTCTTCTATGTTTATCAGCTTAAAAAAAAAAATCCCATGTGTAAAACAAAACAAAACAAAACAGAACAAAGACTTTTTTTTTCTTTTTTTTTTTTTTTTTTTTGTTTACTGAGGCAGTGAATTCCTGGAGATATTCCATTATAACATTTATGTATACATAGATTTATCATTTAGTTAAACCTCTTTGGAATGTAGACAACAGCTCACGGTGTTATATAGACCCTACCAGAGAGCAGAGCACGCCAAGGCATCCGAATTTTGCGACATTAACGAGGACCAAGCAACCAAGCCCTAAAGCCTCGCAGAAAACCCCTCCAGAAGAGCAAGAGTCAGAAGACAGAGACGTTTCTCGCAGCATCTGAATGGGATGCTTACTGGGACCGGTTTTTGGAAGAGGTGTTGGTTTGGAAAGAGGTGAGGAGGTTAAACCTGACAAGATCTTCTATTTCTTGCCCTGTTTGGCTATTTCTCCACCGGAACGCTCATGTCTGGAGCGGGACGGTGGTAGCGTGGAAAGAAAAATGGCTCTGCCCTCGCACACAGGCGAGCGTCCATGGGTTAAGGTCATCCTACACCCAGAGATGGAGAGAGACAGGCAGCAGAGAAAGTGCTTGCATTTTTCATCAGGGTTTTGTTTGGTTTTTCGGTTTTTTTTCCTTTTGCTGAGGTCCCAAATATCGACTGCCGAGGCCCTGGGGAGCTGTCGGCAAGAGCTAAGCTCCCAGGGTAGGGCTCAGGCTTTGCAGGGGGGGGGAAAAGGGGACATGCCCCTGCATGGAGAACAGCAGATCACGAGCAGGACAGCGAAAATAGCCCAAAATTACCAGACACACCTGAGACATTCCAAAACAAGACAAAATGACCCAATTTCCCAAAGCCACCTGTATCTGCCGAGGGTCCCCATGCATAGAAACCAGCACAGGAGCGAGTCCCGTCCCCAGCAGATCTCCATCATCCCTCTCCAACCCATCCTTCTCGTCCAGCACGCGTGTGTGCGGCTTAACCAAATTTTTGTGGCCTCAAAGAATAGGAGGTCAGAGGGTTTGGGTTCCAGCACATCTGGTTCAGCACATCCCTCGCCAAAAGTCAACAGGCAATTAAAAAGCAGAAAGAAAAAAAAAAAAAAAAAAACAAGAAACAAAAACAAATCTGCAAATTTCCAGTGTATAAACAGCGCACAGCCCTCTCTGGGATGGTCTCTAGAATGGGAATAAAAAGTAAAGGAAGATAGAAAACGATGAACCTGATGTCCCTAGGACTCTTACTGCCTTTTTCCTGCTGCGCCTGCACACAGGCTGCAAACGGCCAGGAGAACCGATGGAGATGCTCCAGCCAGGGGCTGCTTCCAAAAACCAGAGCTGCTTTCCACAGCTCGCCCTTCCTAACCTTCAAACCATCCTCCCACAATCACTGGGCACGCACAGGTTCAGCCTGGGAACCTGGAATAAAACAAGCGCGGTGGAGCAGAGGAGGGATTTAGCCTGGTGGAAGGATGGGGTTGGTACCTGAACCTGATTAAAAAACAAAAAAAAAAAAAAAAAAAAAAAAACAAGAAACAAAAACAAATCTGCAAATTTCCAGTGTATAAACAGCGCACAGCCCTCTCTGGGATGGTCTCTAGAATGGGAATAAAAAGTAAAGGAAGATAGAAAACGATGAACCTGATGTCCCTAGGACTCTTACTGCCTTTTTCCTGCTGCGCCTGCACACAGGCTGCAAACGGCCAGGAGAAACGATGGAGATGCTCCAGCCAGGGGCTGCTTCCAAAAACCAGAGCTGCTTTCCACAGCTCGCCCTTCCTAACCTTCAAACCATCCTCCCACAATCACTGGGCACGCACAGGTTCAGCCTGGGAACCTGGAATAAAACAAGCGCGGTGGAGCAGAGGAGGGATTTAGCCTGGTGGAAGGATGGGGTTGGTACCTGAACCTGCGGTTCCTTCCACCGGAGGGAAATTTTATCCCTGTTTTCTGCTTGAAGAAGGCACTTTGGCTGCAGTGGAGCATCCGAGCAAAGCAGGAGAAGTCCTGGGGCACGGCGTGGTGCTGAGGGCAGGAGCTGGGGCGCCCAGCCTCCTGGCAGCACCCTTCATGAGGGTGTAAGGGGGATTTTGCAAAGCAGTGTCAGAAGTGGCCCGTGAAGGGTCAGCTAAGGGCACTTTGCAGCTGCACGCAAGACAGCAACCCTGAACACCTGAATAAACCCCCCCCGACTGCTGAAAATCCAACCCGGACGGCGTGCCCTGTTGGGATGCCCTTTAGCTGCTCCTCCCCTCTGCGCCATCCCACCCTGCTCGATCCCCCTTTCAGCCTGCTCTGCCCCGGTGCCTCGCTGGTGGGGGGACCTCATCCATGATCTCTTCGGTTTCCTTTCCTCTCTCCAAGCTGCTTTCTCCCATCGGCCTGGGATGAGCCATGGTTTAACCTCCCAGCAGGCAGCGTCCCTTTCCTCCTTCGCTGTATGCTCACCTTCCTTCCATCCCATTTTCCTTCCTTTCCATCCATCCCACCCTTTTCTTTCCGTATGCTCAGCGGGACGATGTGCAGCCCCATGAGCTAAGAGCATAACTAACACCCTCCCTTACCTAAACCACCATCTGCTTCCATCGCCCTCGGCTGGAGCTCCCTCTTGGCCTGCTCGTTTCCCCTCCACCATCACCTTTTTTTAAGCACACAGCACTTTTGGGGCTGACTTACCCCAAAATGACCAACTGGACACATAGAGGTGCTGGGTGCCCCCAGCTCCGGAGGAAGCGGAGGAGAGCCCAGCACCTCTGAGCATCACCTCACCCTGGGGTCGAGCTCCCCATCCAACGCTGCACAGGGGGGGTTACATGCCCAAATATTTCGGCTCTTCTCCCGCAGAGTCCTGATCTATCAGCCTGTATCAGGCAGGCATCGCCCGGCGAGCACCTCGGCAAAGCCTCTCCCCCTCTCGCCCCCCACTGCCATCTCACAGTGCCTCTGTAATCAACACAGCTACCTAAAACACACAGACGGACAGACAAACGACACAAAAAGAAGGTACTTTTGGTTCAAACGCATAATACTGTCTTTAAAAAGAAAAGGCGCGCTGGCTGTCGGGGGCGAAAGGCCCCGTTTTGGCAGTCGGATCCGCATGGATCCGGCTTCAGGGTCGTATCTGGATATGGCAACGCTCACCGCCCGATCCTCTGCCTCACACCGAGCCCACCCCGAAGGCGGTCGTCAGCCTCCATCTGCTCAGAGCATCCCGGGAAGCGCTCGGTGCAGCAGGATTTGACCCTTCTGAACGCAAACCGCGCTGCCAAAGGTTTGGAGGAGAGAGACGGAGCAGCCCCCCCCCCCGGGGCCGGTCCTGCAATCGTCGTGGGCAAGCGCAGGAGACCTCTCGTTTTCCCCAGCACCACCACCACCAGTCGTGTGCTTCCCGTTAATCACCCCCTGGCAGGGGGTGCAGGGCCAGGCTTACAAAGAGCAGTAAAGAACCCATTTGCAAGGACAATTTCCTTCCTGCGTGTGCCCAGGTTGGTTAAGACATAGAGCAATAAAGATAGAGCTGGTCGAAACAGGAAAGCAAATACATTTCCCTTTGGTTCTTCAACTTTTTCCTGATATTTTTTCCCCCCAAATATATATTTTCCATTGGCCACATTCCGAACATGGGAATTTCTCCCCTTTCCCCACCAAACAAAAAAAACCACCCCAGATTTTTTAAAAGCACCAAAGTATTCCTTGAGTAAAACAAGTGATTTGGAAAATGCAAAAAGGCATTTTCCCCGCAAATCTCGATAGGTTTTGTGCACAGAACGCAGCCGTACAAAAAGGCCCCTTTTTTTCACAACAACAACAACAACAACAAAAAAAAGTGGAAATTTCAACCAGCTTTATCAGCAAACGGCAGAGCAAAGCGCGCGGGACTGGAAGCGAGAGCGGCACACCCAGCCAGCGTCACGAGGAGCCAGGTTGGAGTTAATTTTCCTTCACATACGATTCGGAGGTGCCGAGTCGTAGCGCTACCCTTCTCCAGTGGGGTCTACATAAACTTTCCTCACTGCGATAAACCTCTCCGCTGGCATAACAGAAACAAACACACACAATATTGCAATACTGAGACCATCTTAGAGCTTAAGACTATTT
>NW_009260185.1:1159481-1160597 GCF_000687185.1 Egretta garzetta
CCCAAAGAGTTTAAAATCCTCGGGAATGCTGTCAGTTTGTGTGCGAATAACACAAAACCCAAAGGGATCCATTTTAAAATGTTTTTTTCTAAACAGCAAGGGATGGGGAGGGGTTTGCTTGTTTTTTTTAAGTGAGCTACATTTTTCTGGCTTTCTTAAAACTCAGAATTTCACCCCAAAAAAGCCTGTCTTGGAGCTTTCAGGAAAAAAAAAAAGCTCATCCTTCTCTGAACCAAACTTCTTAGGTTTCAGCCAAAAGTTCGCCTCTTCCGCCACCCTCTCTCCCAACATCCTCAAAGTATCAAATCTGAGTTACTCTTTTTAAAAAAAAAAAAAAAAACACGACAAAAATAACAGCAAAAATAAAAAAGAACCAACAGAAAAAGTCCCATCGACTCTCCAAAATGACACGGGGTGATCCTCCGCCCTGGCCAGCCATCTTCACTCGTCGGCATCCGGCTTGACGTCCAGCATGGCATGGAGCTCCTCGGGCGTGTAGCCCAGCAGGCTCTGCAGGTCGCAGACGAAACGGTAGACGTAGCGTTTCCCGGCCGTCTTGTGGATGATGTTCTTGTCGTAGTAGTAGCGCAACCCGCGGCTCAGCTTCTCGTAGTTCATCTTGGGTTTGTTTTTCCTCTTGCCCCATCGCCTGGCCACCTGGGAGAGGGGTGGGAAGAGTCAAAGAGGGGAATGCACGCCGCAGGGAAGGGAAGGAAAAGTCCTTCTGGCTTGGTTGGGCAGCCATCGGCAAGCAGCAGTGCTGGACACGAGGGAAGGGAGAGGACTTTCCTCATCTTTAAGATGGACACGGATGGGTCACAAGCGTTAAAGTCTGGGAAAACCAACCTCCATGCAATGGCAGAGCATTGCAGAGGACTCTTATCAGGATCTGTAAGTCAGGGAAAGGAGCAAATGTCCCACCTGTTCCCCAAAACCAGTGGGAAGCCCCCCCCCCTCACCGGTACACATCCTATTTGAAGAGCTTTGGCAATACACCTCTCTCCACGGTGTTTCAGCTACTCCACACCACCTTTGGACACAAATCACTGCTTCCTAGGTATTACTGCAGCCCAATTTTTAACAAGGTTTCAGCTGGGCTCTAATTCATTGTTTTTC
>NW_009260185.1:1160629-1162809 GCF_000687185.1 Egretta garzetta
CCAACACATATCCAAGACTAGAACAGCGTGACTGCCCAAATCTCAGCCCTAAAGGGAGGAGGGGAAGGTTATCCACACCACTTTTCAGCGGCATTTGGGCTGTGCACTTAATTCCAGGGCACTCTACCTCGTCTGGGTCGGAAAGTTTGAATTCCCAGCCATCACCCGTCCAGCTGATGAAGGACTGACAGGACTTGTCAGTCAGTAGCTCCCGCAGGAATTGCCACAGTTGGATGGGTCCACTGCCTACAAAGACAAAGGAAACATGAGACATTTAACACCAAGAAAAGCATGTCCCCTTCTATCCCAGGGGGGCGAAAATTAAAAAAAATCACATGCAACCAGAGCTCACTGAAAAAAATAAAACCTTCTACTATCAAAAAAACCCCATCGGCAGCCACAGGGCAAGATCTGGGCTGAGATGACAGCTTGAGAGTTAAATCCTGCAGGTAAAAGAGCTTCCTATGTGCAGTAAGAGCTGAATATTCATGCACTGGAATGCTTCACTTGGAGTTACATAAATAGGATTATTTTTCTGGCATCCAAACTGCGAGGAGTCATTGTCTTGGCACCAGAGCACCACCGTTTCCTCCGTGCCAAAAAGCTCCTGGCCATCGCGTGAACTCCGGCAGACTCCTGCTTCCCGACCTTGACTCTTTGCTCCGTCGCTGTTTACCGAGATAAGGGGGGACCCAGGTATGAAAATTATTTGGCCCCTTTCCAGGGCGTGTTGCTGCAGGAATGGGCCACGCCGGCTCGCGGAGCTCAGCGGGCTGCTGGAGCGCCGGGAAGGCAGGGGCTGGCTGGCTCGGCAGACAGATCTCACCAGCCCAGGACTGGTGGATCTCCCCGTCACGGTCTTAGCAAAGCCATGAGCAAACCTCCCTGCGGCTGCTGCTTCCCCTAATCCAGCCGGAGAGGCACGCAGCATCCCACACCACCTACATTCAGCTTCTCCTTACAACGCCGCGCTTTCCATCTTTCCCCTGGGTGCTAATTTTGACCAACAGCAGTTTTGCCTCGGGGTCCTGAGCCCGACACATCCAACCTGCAGTACCCGGTGCACCCCGCAGACAGCCTGCGGCTTCGCAGCCTGGTTTTGGCTAGATTAACGGTGTACGTGGAGTGATTTTGAAACACGTATCTCTTCCTTGCGCCTGTGTCCCAATCAAAGGTAGAGGAGAAGCCCTCGAGCCAAAATCTCTTTGATGAGCAACTTCCAAATGTGGCCGCACCCAGAATACTGCACTTAGCTCTGGGCAACATGTTTCAGGAAAGATTTTGCCATGTTCTAAATGCAGTTTAGAATATATCACTAATAATGACAATAATAATAATGAACAGAGCCAGAGGTTTGAGGAAATGATTTCTCAGAAGAAGAATTGCACGGGCTGGATTAGGGCAGCAGGCTGGGGTAAACCCGCCCACTGACAGCAACGAGCACAAGCTTCAAGCAGAGAAAAAAAGAGTTATGGACTCAGAAAAAGGGATGGGGAATGGCCTATTTCCATGAATGACAATGAAGGCTGTCAGAGCTGTGGCTGTGGGATAACCCGCGGAGGGAAGAGAGGGCTGTTCCCCCTTTTCCACAAGATTTAAAATGACTCAAAAGCAGACAAGCCGCTGGCGAGGAGGAAATGAGAGAGCTGGCTCCGGGACAGGGGAATCACTGTGCCCCGGGACAGGGGAATCACTGTGCCCCCTCCAGCCCTTCCCAAATTGTTTCCCGCCTGTTATCCCTCAGGAACTGCTCCAGGGTGCCCCGCCAAGCCCCGGGGGTTATCGCACAGCCGTGGGCAGGGCAAAGCAGGGAGCTCACAGCATCTCTCTGCTTGCAAATGGGAAGATGACAGCGGGGAAAGGCTCCAGCCCGTCGTTGTCGGCAGGAGCTTGCCAAGACATTGACTCTGCAACCGCGCTCTCCGGTAGGGATGGAGCTGGGTTATCCGCGCCAAAAACGGGGGAGGAAATTGAGATGACGCCTTTGCCTCTCATCTGAAAGGGATGAGCCAAACCCCTGGCCTGAAATGCCACCGCATCTCAAAGCTTAGACCTATATATAGCAGCAAGCTTTAAATACAGAGAAAACATTGGGCAAAAGGGTTATTTCAGCCGCCTGAGGTCCTCCATGGGGACTCAGGTGAATTCACATGGGGCTGGTTCCTCTTGGCCCACCTGAC
>NW_009260185.1:1163619-1175279 GCF_000687185.1 Egretta garzetta
CTACACACATACAGAGAGCATCCAACACCCAAGTCAGGTTAACAGAGAAACAGTCCTAGGAGACAAGAGTGAAGCAAGACCAGGTTCATCACCTCGCCTTGATTTCTCTCCCTCCTGACCAAAGAACAAGGAATTTTTTTTATTCCTTCCCCAAAATAAGACGGATGGAAACCCATCACCTAGACGCCAGGTTCTTGGGTAAGCAACTGCCCTCAAAATACCCCTGGGCCACCCTGGTTCTGCCTGTCAAGGTTCGAGTGCCATCAACCCCGAGCCAAGCGGCCGGCTCAGTTCACGCTTGGTGCTCGTGGCTCGGCTGCCAGCTGGCATGGAGAGGTGTCGGGAAACCCAGCAATTTCTCGCCCTCTCTCCAGCACGTGGGGTAAGTCTCCTGCCTCTGTGCCGGGTGCCACTGTGCCGGGTATTTTGGGATTTTGAAGGAAGCAGTGTCATCCTTGAAACAGGGATTCCCAAGGTCTATTCTGAGCTGCCTGCAGGACACGCATAAAACCCCAAATTCCTCCGTGTTGGACAAGCAATTATGGCAAGAATGTGTTTACTGCAGGGCTCGCAGGCATGTCTCAGCTCCTATAAACACACGCCCTGCCAGAGGGGAAGGCAGCGGAGGCCCTGCAGATGTGCCGCTGCCACTGGGGCACGACTCCGAAATGTCAGCAAAGCGGGCGAGGTGGCAGGAACCAAACCCCAGCACATGCCTGAGCCTGCATGCCCAAAAACAGCTCTGGGGAGATCACAGGGAAGGAAGGCGAAATGATCAGGGAAGGGCTGCAGGAGGTCCATGCATCTGGTGGCTGTAATGAATGCCAGGATGGCTATCTTCAGAAATGAGCTGCTTCTGCCCGCTCTGCAGACCAGCAAAGAGCAGGGGGTGATTTTCCCCAATGCCCAAAAGGATTTCAAGGTGACCCTTGGCTCATGCAGAGATGCCACCCCCCCCGACATCACGTCCCCAAAGCTATCAGGGCAAGCGTGAAGCTGCCGGGCTTGTCTCCACACCCCAACCCTCCACCCCCGCAGGAGCTGGGAGCAGCGCCCATTTTCCATCCCTTCTGCTTCAACCCTTCTGCTTGTCCCCAGCCGGGGCTGGAAATCCCCACTGTGACGCCTGGTCGAGATCGCTTCATGGTACAAGCAGACACAGCCGCACCGACTGCCCCAAGGCCGGTACAGCTCAGCGGATGTACCCCATCACGCTTGCTGTTGCCTTGGTTATCTCCAAAACCAACCACCATTGGAGTGTTCTTGCAGCCTTTTTTTGGATGCGGCCCCAAGCGTGGTGGGGAGGGACACAAGCCACCTTTTATGGTGCTGATCCTGCCGCACACATCCAGAGCAAGCCCAGCCCTGGCTGGGGAATGGGGGCAGCCCCTGCTCCACAAAAAACAAGGCGAGGACTCAAAGGGTGGTGGGATGTCCTCCCGCCCCGCCGTGACCTCCAGCCCCCGCAGAGGCTGCTAAGAATAGTGCCCGCCGGAGGGGCTCGCCGGCCCAACGGGGCCACAATGGGGGCCCTGTCTGGCCTCGGTGACTCTGAACGGGGTCCTTCAGCGGGGAGTGTCACACCGCAGGAATTCTCCCGCGTCAGGGGGAAAATATGCCTCTTAAGCCGGATGACAGCCGGCTGCTACAGCGGGCACCGCTGGCTGAGCGGTGCCTCCTCGGCACCAGTCGTCTCATGGCACCCATGGGTGTCCCCAGAGCAACGGTTTTGGTGCCAAGCCATCCCCGTGCCATCCTCCCTTGGTTGGGACTGGAGGTCCCCTACCACCTTCCTACTCAGTGGCTCTGGAGGGGTTTGAAACCAAAATATGCACGACAGCCACTTTCACTGGCGAGGTGACGATGGTACGACCCGGCTGGGGCAGACAGCAGGTACCCAGGAAGGCATGGCCCGAAACACATCACCCCCACTCTCTCTCGAGACGGTTTCACACCCCCACCCTCTCAACGGCCTCTGTTTTGTTTTCCTTCTTTCAAACAACAAGAAAAGAAGAAAAAAAAAAATCCCTACTGAAAAGAAAAAAAAGGCGGCGCACCTATGCTTTTCGCTCTGTGGTTTGTGGTTCCAACCCAACAAAACAATTGGGCATAGCAACATCTCCAAAACAGCCTTTGCCTCCCTCACGTGCCCGCCCTCCCCGAGGCCTCTTCGATGACACTGTGGTGCTAGAGGTCCCCAATTCCCCCCCTGCTGCATTGGGGTCAGGGACAGCAAAGCTCATCCCCATCGCTCCCTCGTTAGACCAAGCCCAACCGCCTCCTCCCCAGCTCTTGCCCAGCTCAGGTAGTCACGCCACCGCAAAGTGCTGGCTTTGCACGGGCGGGAGGGCAGCGGTGGAGCTCGGATGGAAGCATCTCCAAAGAGGAGGCGTGAAAAGAGCAGGGAAGGACCCAGAAAGCCCCTTCCTTGGGGAGCCATGCGCTTTAGGCCAGGCTTACAGGCAGGAGAGCAGCCAGGCGGGCCACTCTGGGCTAGTTCGGCTTTCCTGATGCATCTCCTCTGTTTCGAGGAAGATCGTGCTGGGAGGACTGGTCTCACTCTCAAGGCATCTGGCAAAGCACAAGGGGTTTCGTGAGCTTCACATCTCCCCCTGAAGGTGGTCCTGCAGGCCAAGAGCTGCCGTGCAACGCTCCAGCTCGTTGCTCGAAGGAGGGACTAAGCCACAGTCGCTGCTTTGCCGTCGCCTCCGAGCTGCTGAGGAACGGCTGCTGGCGGCTGCAGCGGCTCTGCTGAGAGCTGAGCTGCCGTCACGGTTGGGCAGCGTTGCGTGGGGCTGATTTCACTGTCATTTGCACATGTCTGGCAGGTGGAGCAGGAGCCACTGAACCAGCCCCGCGCCCCACCCTTGAGCTCCCCCACCTTGCGGAGGCGCAAAGGGCTGCTGAGCGCATGCTCCAGAGCTCTGCACCCGAGGCAGGAGCCGCTGGCTTGAAGTCACCCTCCAAGGTATGGCCCAGCATGAGCAAGCTAACATCAACCCCTGCACGGCAGAGGGGCTGGAGGTGCTGTTGTGATGCTTCTGGTTGCTGGGGCAGCCGACTGCATCTCCAGATTCCCCATGATATTAGTGGCTACGGGGGCCCGTGCAGGCACACTTCTCCAGGAGTGCAGGCAAGCAGGCAGGAGGGGTGCTGATGTTTCTAGGAAAGCTACTGCACAGACTCTGGATGTCAAGGACAGCCAGGTCACCGGACCGTGGTGGGAGAGGGGCCGGGAAGGCAGCCGCTGGCAGATTTTCAGATGCCGATGACCACAGCACGTCCGGGGAGCCCGCTGGTGGAAGCCTCAGGCCAGCAGCACAGGCAACAAGAAGGGGAGGGGAAGCAGCACACAAGCTCTCTTGAAAGAGACCCACTTTCTTTGGCACCGACACGACTTTCTTGCAAAACAGCAGCTGCGTGCTTTCACTTCTGTGTCACAGATAAGCATCGCTCAGAAACGGAGCCTTGTAGAAGGCTTCAGGCTCTGCACCACAATGATTTGGACAGGGCAGATGGGTTTAGCAGGCAAATTTAGGCCCTATCAATGTGGTGCTGCGAATGCTGATAGCGAGGAGCAGGGCTGGATCTGGCCCGGGTAGACAGAAGCGCTCCTGGGTGCTGGGGTGAGATAGCATCTGTGAGAGGTCAGCTATTCCCTGTGCTACTTTCTGTCTTCTTTAAGGGCAGCATGATAATGAAGATATCATCAATCTGTCGCTGAGACACTCAGGTCATGTGTGATATTAGCTGGGAAGGGGGCATTAACTCTTTAGGTGCTGAGATGATTGTCTATAAAGGCATCAGCAACTTCCTAACCAGGTCCGTAAGAAAGGACAGTATGACCAATGCAAAACCAGCCTTGCAGATGAGGGATTGAGGTTTGGCGTGCGCTCACTTCACCGTTATTGTCCCTCTTTCCTCCTTTTGCCTCTCAAACATGAGGGGAATGGCCCTGCTCTGTCTGTTCAGCTACGTGGAGCAGCAGCGCGGCACATCGCAGCTCCGGCGGTGTGGCAACGCAGCCAACACCTCGAGATGGAAAGCCCCGGCCTGCACAGACGATGCTGAGGTCCTACATTGCCACAAAGCAAACAAGCACAACATCTTGGCTGTAAACCCACGCAGGTGCTTTGGGGCGCTCGAGAAAAGCTGAAAACAATTCAGCCTTGAGCGGCTATCGCCAACCACAGGGGCAGAGGGAGGGTCTGAACCTCCACTGGACCTACAACGCCAGGAAGGCAGCGGCACAAGTAGGTCAGAGTAGTGGAAAAATAAATATAGGGCAGAAAGGCCAAAGACCAGTGCGGTCAGACCCACGCCACCTGCCCTCTGCATGGGTTACACACTTCTCTGCTACAGACCGTCCACATTTATCCACGTGGCGTCAGGTCTCACGAAGGATGCTGGTGGCCATGGTACCTGCTGGAGGCAGCGGCTCGCAGGATCCAGCCACGGCACAGCCCCGGGCAGGGCTGCAGGGGGCACGGAGGCAAAGCTGTGCTGGATTTAGCCCAGCTGGGCTCAGGTACGGAGGGGTCTGTGCCCGTGTGCCAGCGTGCACCTAGCATGAGCTGCCCGCCCACACCAAACACTGCATGAACGAGGGAGCTTAAACTGAGCTCAGCTAAGCCAACGTGAGGTTTAGCACATCTGCCTGCAGAAGACGCCTCCTGACACACCACTCGCCTAAATTTAACAGATGCATTCTGTCTCCATTTCCTAGGTCATGTCAAAAAAAAATAAAAATTTGGCTTAATGTAAGACTCAAGCTGGCCAAGCTTGGAGAGAGCTGGCCCCGAAACCAGAGGTGTCCAGAACTGGCCCTCCCTGCAGCTATGGAAACTGAAGTTCACCAACTCCTGAGCAGTTACATTTCTCCTTCAAAAAAGATAAGAAAATTGCATCAACCTCTATCTGAGCAACCATGGCAACTTGTTAAATTAGGTCAAGATGTGGGGGCAGATAACGCAGCTTTGAAAAGCTGCTTGCAAGCTGGGTGAAGAACACATCAAACGCAAACGGAGCTTCCGCCAAAATGCACCTTCTCACCAAAGCATGCGTCTCCTAAGGCAGATACCATCAGAGATCTGCCGCGGCTGCGATAAAGCACTGTGCCACCTCCCTGGGCCACGGGCAAAACAGGCCCTTGGTAACAAAACCTGAACAATATTGTCAAGTTCTTAAAGCCAGCTCAGAGAACCCTGAAGATGAAGGACGTGATCTCCCAGGCTTCACCCTTCCAGCCCTAGAAGGTGCACACCATGGCGTGTCTGCTGGGTGCTCCACTGGTGGGTGACTGGTGTTGGACACGTGCTGGAGGCATCACCTGAGCGAGCAAGGGAAAGCAGGGGTCCCTGCCGCTTCGCGCCCCTGGGCTGGTAATCCCCTGCTCTGCTCTTTTGGAGGCTCCACCTCCTCATCAGAGCTGCAAACAGAGCCCAGACTTTAAGTTCCTCTGCTCTAGCTGTGAGACAGCACTTCCTCCCCTGAGTAAAGTAAAAGTAATGTAAAGCAAAGCAAAAAAAGAAGGACCTAGGAGTTCTCCCTGATAGTCCCCACACTCCTGGTTCAGCTGGCCCAAAAAAGAGATCCAGCACTTCCCGGGGGCCAGCCTGGATTTTTTTTTTTTTTTTTTTTTGCAGAAATACACTAATACAAAACAGTTTTGAGAGTTCTCCTACAGTTTGTAATGCAACATGTTCTCACTTGCTCTCGCTGTGACCTGTTTTCACAGCAACCTGGCTTCGCTTTGCACCCATGCTGGGCTCCATTTGCACAGAAAAAGTAAGGTGCTGACAGGTCAGTAAGCTTTAAAAAGAGACCGAGGACATCTCTGGAGTCACACGCCTGCAAAGATCATCTGTCCAAAGATCATTCCCAATGGTAAATGCAGGCTGTGGCGGTTTGAGAACTGAACTATTGCTTAGCAGCCTTTGGAGCAAGCAAGCAGTGCTCCAGTCCAAGGATTTCCAAGTGACTGCTGATTCTGGAAAGCTCTGATTTTGCTCTCCCCATTTAAAGTTTCTCAAGTGAAGCAATGCAAAAAAAAAGAAAAAAAAACCAGGCGCTCCCACTTATTGATCACACCGAAACGCCTGGGCCAAGGGATTATTTTCCCGGCTCAAAACGGGGTTTGAAATGAGGCAAGGGAAAATGTTAGGCCGTGCAAAGCGTTTGGAAGTGTGCTCTGGCGTTGCATTAGCCGAAGTCTCCCCTTCCTGGCGGCACGAGTCCAAGGACACTCTTTGGGGTGCTAATACTCCTTGGCAAAACACAGGGTCCAGCCGCTGACTTCAGCTCCTCGCTCACGGAGGGAGCTGGGAACGCCGCCTCTCTACGGGGGCGGCTCTTTTCCATGAGCTACAGCAAACGGGGAGGGAAACATCCAGCTTGGAAAAGCTCCTAGTGTTGCCAGTGCCTCCGTGCCTCAGTTTCCCCAGCTGTTAGAAAGCAACCGACAGTTCCTGCCCAGGCACTGGGTACCCAAAACACTTCCATGGGCCATAGTGAAAGGTGTTATCAGGAGAAAATAGGAATAAAAATTGCAAGTTGTGCTCCCTGGTCTCTTTTTCTTAGGAACATCAACTTCCGTGGCGCGGTGGAGGACGGTGTCCCGGGGCACAGCCCCTCCTACCACTCATGCCTCTCCCCACCACATCCCCCAGCCGAAAACCATTCAGGAATAGCAAAGCACACTTTTATTTTGCATAGACTCAGTTGAAACAAGCTCATTCAGCAGGCAGGGCTGAGCTTTCTTTCTAACTAAAGCTATAGCAACAAACCACTTCCTTTCTTACACATAGCTCCTAAAATTATCTCTCCACCTCTCCTCCCCTCTGCATCTCTCCCCCCCTTACAAAAAACTCGATATCAGCCCTAAAATGAGCTGTGCGTGGGAGGAGATTTCAGGGACAGTCGCACCTCAGGATCTGCTCTAAACCTTTTGATGATCTTTATCTGCACAAACTATTTCCACCGCTTGGCTCCTCCGGGCCACAGCTGCTACCAGCTGGGGCAGGAGAGCTCAGTATGTGCGAGGGAAAGGGGAACTGGCAGGAGGCTACCCTGAGAATTTTACTTATAGTACAGGGAAAAGAAATGGCACAGAAGGACTGGAAAGGATTATCTCAATTTTAGCTGGAAGCCCCATCCCACCAGGTTTCTCTCCATGGAGATGCCAGATTGCTGGAGGGCTGAGTATAAAAAGCCAGAGTTTCCGTGGCCTATCACCTTCTCAACTCTCCCAGAGCAGGGAATGGAAAATGTTTGGGTCTGCTTTGGCACCATCCCATCCCTGCCTCGCACCAAGGTAAAGAGCAAAACCAAGTGCTTCCTCCATGCCAAAAGGGGAGAAGATCATTTCACATCACACACAGCAATGCCAGAAATGCAGCCGCTCCCACCCAAGGTAGGAAACCACATGCAAGTGGCCAGCACGTTGCATAAAAGTGTTGGAGGGGGAAACGAGGGGTCTCTACTACCTTCTGTTCTCAGCAATACAAACCAGACACCAGTTCCTACCAGAGCCAAGCAGGAGGCATCCAGGCATAAATGAAAACACGAGGCATCAAATACCCTGCACTCAGGCAGGTCCTACATCCTCCACCAGGTCTGGAGTGCCCACACATGAAGGACATGCAGCCCTGGGGGGGCTGAGTGATCTCAGGTGCCCGCAGGCACGTGGCTGCCCCCAGGGGCACCCCAGAACCCCTCACTCACAGACACAGACATTGGGCAACCCAGAGACCCTGGAGGCTCTGCCCTCCACCCATGGAGAGGCTCTACCCAAGATGCTGAGCCGAGAGGTGGTTTCCTGAGGAGCAAAGGAATGACAGGCTTGTCCTTGTTCATATCGGCCCGATCTCGAACATAGTCCTTGAAGGTGCCCTTGGGCTTGTGGTTGGGCAGGGCAGTGGGGTAGTCCTCCGAGTCAAAGCTGTCGTAGGAGGGGACGCGCTGCAGGCTCTGGAAGGAGGACTGGCTGCTCCAGGACTGCGTCAGCCGGTCGCAGCTGTCGTAGCTCTCTATGCTCTCGAAGGAGTCCTGGCCACCCAGTTTACCTGGCGAGAAGGAAGGGCGTGTGAGATGTGCCTGGCCAGCACGGGGATGCTCTAGCTTGCCATGGCCAGGAGAAGGATGCTTCACCTGCCCGCTGTGCGGGCAGAAGGCAACCAGGCAAATGATGCTGTCCCCCTACGCCTCATCTCCAAACAAACTCAAAAGTACAGGCCTGAAACTGGGATACTTTTGTTATAATTCAGAGCAGGACTATCTGAGCCCTGGAGATGTTCAGGCAGTAGAGCAAGGCAGAGCAAGTCAGGGGAAAAACCCCAAAGTCCTGACTCTCTACCCAAGACTGATGACTGGGGCTAACTGGAAATTGTCCTCTGTTTCAAAAAGGCAATGGCTGAGGAAGAATCCACTTGAGACAGATATTCAAGGTTCAGTTCAGGTGCCTAAACATGGACACTCCAGGATCTCTTGCTCTTGCTGCTGAAAGGTACGGGCCTCCAGCAAGTCCCATATTGTATCTGCCAGCCCTATATAAACACCGCCCGGGCATACTCAAGGGCACTGGACACCCAGCTTCTTTACTTTTGATGTTTCCTGCAAAACTATACAGCAGCCTTTTATTGCCATCTGTTACAACCAGCTTCCACCCCCAAATCCCCAAACAGCAGCAGATTTGATGGAGGAGGAGAGCAAAAGGCTGAGAGCTCAGTTATTTTTCCAGTTCTGGTAAGGTGAGCACAGCTGGGCTGTATCAAAGCTACTCTCTGGGGTATTTTTAGTAAAGACCAGAACACAAGAGGCCAGATCCTCAGCAGTGCTATGCTGCTTTACACCCACTAGAGACAGCGTAAGTATACCCTCTGTACTTAAAACAGAGAGCTAAAAAAGGATCCAAAGAACAAACTGAAATTGTTCTCTCTGATCTCCTGTACGCTGCCGATTGCTCAACTTCTTTACTGACAAACTAAGAGCGTAACAGGATCATTCAAGTTCACTAATTTCCCAAACTGGGCTAAAAACAGCTGCTGGGATTGTGCAAGAACTCCTGGAGAAATTTCCATTGGCAGAGCTACCCACAGCTTGGGCCCAGATAGTAAATCACAGGGGAACAGGAACGTGGAAGGACGCTGGCACGCTCCCCCAAATATTTGTTGTGTTGTAGTTTGAAGAGCACTTGCTGCGGAAAAGACTCAACTACCGCGGGCTCTGCCCTGATTGCTGGCCCAGAATCATTTGAAGGTTGGATCAATTGGCTTGATTCTGCTGGTAACATCCATGCTTCAGACTCAGTTTTATTTTTTTTCTTTTAGTTTTTTGAGAATTTCACAGAATACGCTTCAATCACTTCCTGAATCCTGCAAGGGGAAAATCAACACCGCTTTGTGCGTGTTCATTAATTCACATAACCACTTCCCTGAGAAGTCCTGTGGCACAAGCTCGTTCAGAAAAGGAATTAAAAATCTGCCACATGAACAGCCGCAGTGTCGGAGACGTGACTTGGGTCGTTTCATTGAAAATTCACCGAAATTTGACCTAAATGTGAGCCTTTGGAAAAATCACGCCTTGTACCTAACTCAGGAGAAACTTGTTAAGAGTTTGTCAGCTACACTTCCCAACCAGACGTCCTCACTGATAAGGCAGAGTGAAACAACTCCCATGGGACCACAAAATTAACTCTTAAAGCCCACACAAAGACAGACAAAAGGCGACTGTCTGGAAAACCTTCGTCCTGAATTTCCCACTGCTGAAGCGCTTGGCTTCGCAACAGGCTAAGCTTTTAATGCAGTGGAAGGTAAAGACGTACGTAAATATAAATAAGCTGGGCTCTGCTTTATATCAAGGCTTCTTTACACCGCTCTGGGAGGATTAATGCCACCCAAAGGCCCTTCTACATGGCTGAAATGTAGCGTTAGCATAAGCACGGCCGTAGCCTGTTGCATTTCTTCAATTGCAATCAGCGTGTTCGAGTGTTTGCTAACACCAGGGGCCCTTGGTCCCCAATGCTGAGTTAGGGGCTCTTTCTTCCCTCCCCTGGAGCCTTTTTAGGCTTGGCAGTGAGAAGAGGCTCAAGGTACAATTGCAAAAGCATGCCCGAATTATCGCATTTCAGTGAGAATTATTACGAAATCACCTATGTTAAAGAAAAGGTCAAGAAAAGGGAAAGACACTGATGAAAGACAGCCAGAAAAACCACCCCAGCAAGAGGAGTTTACTTAAAATTATAACACTGCTGCCCTTTTGGCTCACCATATCGCCCAAGTCACCTCTCACGTATCGCACACTCAGCCAGCAGCAGAAGCAGAGGTAGTAATACAAATAATAACTTTCCTGTCATTAGCTCTCCCAGCTTGGAAAAAAGAATGAGAAACTTAAAATGAGCTCCACTGAGCAACGCATATGCGATGCAGACCTGCAAAGGGGCTCCGGCTTTCACAGGGAGCCAGCACATCTTCAGCTCTCGTAGCTGGATGAATGGGTTTAAATACTCAACATCAAACCTGGCTCACAGCAACACGTTCCTATAATGAATTTTAGGCATGGGGACACCTGGATTCTATTCAGGGCGCGATCCAGGCAGGTCAGATCTCTTCTCCATGCCTCAGGTTCCCTACCTGGAATCGGGAGATAATGATACCCCTTTGTAAGTGACTTTGAGCTCTATGGATTAAACTTTTGCTTTGAATATATACTGTGAGACAGATCCCTCAGCCTTGCATTAAGTGATGTAATTACAAAGTATTTGGGCATCTGGGCCCCATGTGCTCAGAATTTAATAATATTAATTGAAAAGGCACTTGGGCTCAGATCCTCAAAAATGTTTAGGTGTTTAAATCCCATCATCTCAAACAGGAATCATGTACCTATAACTCTTTGGAGATGTAGGGTGGTAGCACAAGGATTCGGGGGGTCCTTTGACTCTGTCACTGACTCAGCCCATGACAACTGCATCTCCTAACAAAGCCCAGGGCTTGGGTTCATCAGAAAAGATTATCAGTTCAAGCAAACAGCCATCAAAATCAATGGACACAATGGATAAAGACTTCGGATCATCAAGTGTAAAACCCTTCAGAGCCTTGGGCAGCAATTCCTGATGAGAACTCATGAAGGATTTGTGGAGTTTTGCCTGGTGTCCCAGGAAAACGAGATTTTTACAACCACACAGCAGTCTGTCCTCCCTAATTACCTTAAAGCCTGTTTCAGTTTCACTCAAGTTTGACATCAAAGTACAGAGCCAGAAATGCTACGTTTCTGCAGACGTTGTAAAACCAGACAGCAGAGCAGAGCAAAGAAAGACCTTCTTCATGTTTTCCCCAGACAGAAAGGCAGGGAGGGCTCAAAGCCATCAGGGAATCCATCTGGGAGTTCAAGCTCCTAAGATACGTGGCTTCGTTACTGGCATTGTGCAGTGCCCTGATGGCCTTGGTCCCCCCAACGTCCATCTCCTACAGAGGGGAAGGCAGCGCTTATGTTGCTATAGGTAGAGGTGGCAAGAAGCCCAGCAAACCCTGGGAGATGCCCAACTTTACCTCGACTGGCACGTCCCATGCACATGTTATCTGGCGTTACTACTTCTTGCTTGATCGTGAAGTAGTCTGTCTGCAGGGAGTCCGTCTGGACTGGGTCACGCAGGATGACCGAGGGAT
>NW_009260185.1:1175302-1185937 GCF_000687185.1 Egretta garzetta
CTTCCGAGCTGATGGGATGGAGGGTCTGGTAGGACTCCGTGATGAAGCTGGGCTCAGAGAACTCAGAGGGAGGCACACACTGTGCATGCTCGATGCCATAACCTGCCGGCAGAACCGGAGCGTCAGAAAGCAACCCAAACACAAGCAGTTCAAAGAAACCAGAGCGTTGCTCTCTCCCCCTTCACTCTCCCACAGCACAGTGAGATTTGAGGTCTGCAGTGCAAGAGGAGACTGTCTTCGGATAGAAAATACCTGGAAAAATTAGGCACTAATTTTGAGTAAGGTTTCTAAAAGCTACAGAGAGATTGTGTCTTATAATTGCAGCATTTAAAAAAAATAAGACATGTTCAACCACCATAAACGTGCATTACGCCAAACTCCTCTCAAGCAAGCTGCTAGTGGGAAAAGGTTGGAAAACCATGAAGAGTGTAGGCTCAGCAAAGGAGATACAGGGCAAACAAGTTTCATCGGTGATTGTAATAGATGAGAGTCACTTCCATGGTCGCCTCTCCTCACTGGCCAGAGCCTGCAATCCCAATTCAGGTGAGTTGGGTTTTTTGCTGGTTCATGAAATAGATCACAGATTTCAAATGCCCTTAAAGAACATCTCCAAACCAATGGCAATGGGAAGGGCGAGAGTCTAGATGGACGACTCATCTCTCTCCTTGCTAGGCTCCTACCTAGCAGTTCAGAATTAAGCTTTCTTCCCCCTCCCCCCCCCCACCCCCCTTTTAATATGTTTTTTAAAATTCCTAAGGTTCTGGGATGATGAGGTCGCTTTTCAGGTCTACTGAGCTACAGCTTCAAACGGTGGTTGCAAAGTCAGATTATGGCATGTCAAGGCAGTCCCCAAAAAATAAAGACGGCTTCTAAATGAACCTAAAACACCAGAAAAGGCAAAATTACACACTTTGCATGCTCTGCCATGACAGAGCAACAACTGCATGGTGCAGTCCTCGTGTGATGCAGACAAACCTCTAATAGAGGTTTCACTTTCACGCCTGGAAGCACCAGAATGATACTGATAATTGAGACTTACTAATTAAGTAGTCTGAAGTATAGCGGGATTCTGGATATGTTGTATTCACTCCATTTGCTGGGTAGGGTTTTACCTCTTCTGCAAAGAGAAAAGGAAGGAAATGTCACATGGCCCTAGGCAGATCGTGCTTCGCAAGACTTGCTGTAATACAGAGAGGTCTGAACTTCCTAAAATGCTCCTCTCTGGGTTAAACTGGGATGTTCAAAGGAATAGAAATGAGTTAGGAGCTGAAATCCCACCAAAACAAGTGCTTGATGCATTTGGGTTCCTTTGGGAATGCTTGCTGCAGGCGTGCCCAAATTTAAACCAAACCAAACAAAACAGCAACAACTTTCTCAATCAGAGGCTCCAGGTGGCTCTGAAATACTAATTGCATAATTTCCTTGCTTGCCTTAATTTTTTGTCGTCTTTCATTCTCTTGAGGATTGCTTATCACACTTACACGTACAAGCTCGTGCAAAACCCCCACCATACAAGGACAGCTGTTTTCCTGAAAAAGCTATTTTTAGACCAGCCGTAGGTGTGTGCAAGTCAGTGGGTAATGCATACCAAAACCAGCTCCTCCAACCCCAAATTAATGCTAATTCCCAGCCTACACAGCACCTTTTACCCTACACCTGATGCAGGCAGAGCATCCCATGCTCAGAAAAGCTCTGTCTCACTGTCACCCCACTCCTGGTACAGACTCCATGGTGTCTATATGGGCAGCACGCAAAATTTTAGCCTTTCTATAGGTGCAATTCACTGAGAAAGAGTATGTATCATGTCAAAGCATAGATTCTCTGCTTTCCATCGCTTTTTCTGAGCGCTTTGGTACCCCTGGGCTTGGTGCTGAATTTGATTTCCCCTGTAAAAGCCACATTGCTCCTACCCTGACCGTTTTTTCCATTAACACCTTACTCATTCCAGCACGGCATGTGGGCAGAGATACCGGCATGGGAGATTTTATTTTCTTTGCAGAGGGTAACCAAAATAAAAAACACACAGACAACTCCGGGTTATGTTTATTTCTGCTGAGGCTAAAGAGAAGCAAACCGAAGATAACGCACGCTCGCTTGCAAGGAGCCTAATTTTGGCCCTCTCTCCTGAGGATTGCAGGGTGGAAAATATTCTCTAACAAAAGGAGGTTTTGAGCAAACAGAGACCTAATGAGAAACGCTCTTTTTCTCTCCCCACGGTGTCTGCCAAGGGGCAGGGTGGGTGACCACAGAGAAAGAGAGCAACCTTCAGCTATGCTTACAGTCAAGTGGAGGGCACTGCTGACTGCTGGTAACTGAAGAGGTTATTTTAGGAAGAAATTTGGAAAAATATGCCTGAAAATACCCAAATCCATGCAGGGAAAAGTCGCCCATCTGCTGCCGTTTTTAAACCCTGAGCAGCCTGTGGTACATGAGTCACTCTCGGAGAGCAAGGGAGGCATGTTAGGGGACAGCAAGGTCACAGCCTGTCCCAGCACGACCCCAGGCCAGCGGTCACACCACTATAGGTAAAGCCAAACATTTTGGGGCTAACCACCACCCCCAAGTGATGATGGTGGGTGGCTGGGGAAGATGGAAGAGACGGGGACTGGCAAGTTGGGCCCTGACTCCATGGGTGAGCCTGGGGAAACCTGGATCTCTTCGCGCTTCACATCCACAGCTGCGGAGTGGAGACAACCATCTCCTCTTGGGTGGCGAGAGATGCAACAGGGAGAATTTTGCACGTTGTGTTTGTACAGCACCAGCACAACAGAACCCAGATCTCGTCAGGGGTTTGGAGACGTACTACCAGTAAGACAAGTCCCATGACTTACAGAGAATATAAATTAGTCCTTGGGGTGAGACTGGTTATTTCTTGGAAGCTCTTCTTAGTTACTCTCCAGATACTTCACAGATATTGCCCTTCTGGGAAATGTGTTCAGAAGCCACTGTAGCAGCTAAGGCTCAGATAGCTTATGCAAGAAGTGGCAAAGTAAAACGGAACATAGAACGGAGATTTCTTGGTTCCCAGGGCCACGCCAACAGTGTTGAGACAGAAATTCAGCTTTATTCTTTTTCATTCTTTCAGAAGAAAAGCTGCAACAGGCACAAAGATTTCCAGCTTCTTTGTAAAAGCTCCTCTGTGTCTCAGATCTTTTGCATCCTCGTGACTGCAGCATCTCAACACCCATGTGTGTGTCAATGGACTCACGAGCCTTACTTTACTGTGAAACTACAGCACCAAGTTCATCTCCACACCTTGGGGAATCTGCAGGAAGGAGCTGCAAACCCAGCTCTGATGCTTCGGTCGGTACCTGCAGCACATGGCACCCCTCTCCAGTTGCCCAAACAAATGAAGAAGGGTTGCGAGAAGGCAGAGCTGTGTTACAAGTGATGGCTTATAGCAAGGAGAAATTGGACTGACTGCAATGTTTTGGACTGACCGCAACGTTTTGCTTTGTTTGGTTAAACTGCTTGCTGTTGATATAAGCAGTCAATAAAAATTATGCAAAACGAGGAGAACAGATATAGAGTCAAAGAGCAGAAAAACAGCCTGGCCTACACAGGCCCTGGGAAGAGCTGTGTTTACCTTTTGCAAACCACAGGTAGCAGTAAAATTAGTAATCAGCAATTAGCATCCATTTGTCAATGGTTTCCTGGAAGGCATAACTTCGCTCCCCCTCCCCTTCCTGCCACCGGTACAAGCCCGCTGACAAGCACGCAGGGTCAGTATGACAGCGCGAGGGGTATTCCAGGAAAGCAAATGGCTCTGCAGAAAAAGGAGCTAGAGAGAGAGCCCAGATTTGCTGCTGCTCCTGCTCACGGCTCGGTTAAAGGTGTTAAGGTCTTCACCTGCTCTTTCAAAACCATTCTGGGTTAAGCGCTGCTTGGGCATCCAGACGCTATGAAAATTGACCCCCAAAATCAATGTGTGTCCCCCCAGTCAATGAATTAATGCCCTTAAATGCTGTCACACAGGGGACTGGCAGAGATGGCTTCTCCTGTGGTGGGGAGGGGGACAGTCACTCAACAAAATGCCATTACACCTTTTGGGACACGAAACAAAGCTTCCATTCACAACTGGGAAATTAGGGTGGGATTTGGGTGGTATTGTTGTACCCAGTTCCACCAGAGGAAGTAGGAAAATTCACAACAGGAGCTGAATAAGCTGAGGAAGAATGCTTTGGAAAATCCCACCGTCGTTTCCAGGCAGGCAGAGCGTCCCTGCCCGCTGCGGATTCCTGCCAAGTGGCCGACGCAAACACCCTTCCTCTTTCAAGCAGTGCCAGGATTTGCATTGCCCACTACCGGTTGGGATGCCCGTTTGAAATCCTACTGGAAAGTTGGGCTTTGAAAGCTGGGATTAAACACCTCATTGCACAGCCAGACTGCGAGCCAAGGTCTTTGGAAAGGCCCAAAATCAGGCTAGCCAGGACGGTGTGAGCCATTCACCCTGGAGACTCCAGGACTCACCTTTCTGCAAGATCTCCAGATGTTCCCAAAGGATATCTCCCACAAAGTCAGGTGCTAGCTCCAGGAAGCACTCCTTGCCCAGGGCACAGAGGGCAGCTCCGTTCATGCAAAACTTCTGGAAATCCACTCCCTTCAGGCTAAACTCATTCACTGCCCACATCACCCAGTCCCGCACGTGCGTCTCCGTCCACTGCTGGGGATCTGCAACAAGGGGTTGTAGAAGAGATCCATTAATGTGCAGCCACAAACCATTTCCCCAGGAAAACAGGACACAAACAGCGCTACAGCTGTCCCAGTAGATAAGCACCTGAAGAGCTTAATCCCATAGTCAGTCCATTGGCGTAAGGGTAAAACGTGGTGGGGGAACACCGTAATACAGTTTGGATCAGCCCTATTTCACACAAGGAACGAGCTTTGGATTTGTTTGAGGCTTTTAAAAATCCCACCAGTTCTCTGACCCCCTCTCCCACCCATTTCTCCATTTTGCATGGTTTCTCCTGTCATCAGCCTCGCGTAAAGGCTCCCCGCTGCTTCTCCATATAGTGGAGATGACTTGCAAATGGAAGCCCTGGAGCTGCCTCCAAAGAAGCAGGTCCCCAAAGCTGCAAGAGCAGTCACGCAGCAGAGGTCAGCAGGACAGACAGGCACCATCTGTCAACAGGTGTCATTTGCAAGTGGTTTTGCCTGTATGTCCAAGTTTTTCCAGCTGAAGCTGCCAAGAAACAAGGCAATACTACCTGAAGAGAATCAACAAAAGAGATGGCAGATGGAGAAGAGCAACCTGGCAGGAGGACACGTTCTCTGGGTCTGCCACGGCTGCTCGCTGGAAGCCATCGCTTACCTTTGGGGATTCCCAGCCGCTGTTGCTCTTTTGCGAAGCCGCTGAAGGTGGCTTTCAATGCCTGAGACATCATTTCTTTGCTGCTGGGAGTTAATAAAGGCACATCCGCACATTCCATATCTGAAAGAAGAAGGAGAGAAAAATGGCCATAAGGACGTGGGACTGGGAAAGATGGCAGGAGTTGTGCTGGCTATTGAACTGTCAGAATAAGAGGGAAATCTTTTTTTCTTCTGAAATTTTCACACCCAGACCATCCAGCCCTACACCTAAACCCTGCAAGTCCATGAGCAGGCTTCTCAAATACAAGAAAAAGAATCTTGTGCTTATAATAAGCCTGTAATTGAAGGGCATAAAAAAGACGTGTCCGGTAAGCTAGGTAACGTGGTGCACGTGGTCTCCTGACAAGCCAACTACGAATGCGCTGCTGGAAATCTGATGGTAATAGCAAAGACTTTTACAGACATCAGCCTGCTGGGCTTGGTGGCACCTGGAGCCTGGGAGATGCTGAGCGGCTCCAGACACCAGTGAAGGTAGAGAGTCCCACACCAGAGTGAACAAGAAAGCAGGGAGAAAATCATCTCTGAATTACTGCTCCATCTCCGGGCATTCCGGTCAAAAGAAAAGGGGAAAAAAATAATTTTGAAGAATCACGGGCAATCCTGGAAAAAGTAAGTTGACAGTAGGCTGAGGCAGGATGAAGAACCGGCAGAAAACCCATTTGAGGAGGGAGGGAAAACAAAGAGCTGGAAAATCCCATGTTAGCACAGAGTTACATCATGTGCAGCCCATAGCACGGAGCGACGCGATTTGGGGTGAGTCACTGAACAATGCTCAGCCGCCCCCATGGGAGAGCGCGGGGCCAAGCCAAGAGCCGAGCCTTGGAGTAAGTCCTGATGAAAAGCAAAGCTCTTCCTTTCTTTTTTTTTTTTTTTTTTAATTTTTCTAATTTATTTGGAAGGACGTGGATATTTGTAGCCAAAGAGTTTCATAAACAAAAGCGACCATTTGGGAAAAAAAATTTTAAAAAAAAGCTCCTCGATCTGAATAAAAGTTTGGCTCTTTTTCACGTTTTTTAAGCATTCCTGAAAATTCGCAGAGAAGGAAAGCCTCATACAACCACCGTCTCAAATGACTGAGCTTTATCTGTCTCATATGTAAATCTCCCACCTGAGGCTGGGTTAGCACTGTAGCCTATTGGAAATCTTTCAATGAAAACTTCTCAGTGGAAAAATGACAACATGCGCAAGCTCTCCTGGTGTTTTCATGAACGTCTGGATGGAGACATCAAAAGTCAAAGAATTCTCTGTTTTGTGGAAATTCCAGCCACCTTGGCTTACCATCACGCTAAGTTAATTTAAGCTCTGATTTAATAAGCCATTATACCTGCAGAATGCCGGCGAGTGCTTGTTTCAAGCAACGTTGAGTGCATCCCTAATGGAGACAACGCTGGAGCTGCCGAGCACGGGCAGCCCAGTGCAACGCTGCTTTCCAGTCTGACCCAGTCTGGGGTTCCCACTCCACTCAGGGCCTCCACAGCCAAACTCGCAGGCATCATTTAAAGTCCAAACAACACAATGTTGGTTTTTTTTTTTTTTTTGCAAGTGGGAATCTGGGGGTTGGGTCAATAAGCCCCAATGTGCAAGCTCTGCAGCACAGGGTGAGGTTGACCACGCCGCAAAGCATCCCCAAATCATCGGCTCGGATGCACCAAATGCAAATCCACCACCAAACCAAACAGAACCACTTTTCTGGTTCCATCTTTGCACCTTCGGCCTATCATCCCCAAGCAAAAGACATGCAAAATTACCCTCTCTACTGGCAGCTCCCTCTAACGTTAATCACCGAGGCGCTCACGTAATGATTTGTACGGCTCTTTGCTCAGGTAGGAGTAGTAAAATCCCTGACACCGACCCTCTCGGGACCCGATTCCTCCCCCTAGCCCCACCATATAAATCAAGGATTCCCTGCCACAGTGGAACTATCAGGACCTTCGAAAGCAAATAATACATTCAAAGGCTATTTGGCAAATTACACTTCATTATTTACTGGATGTAGCTGGAGAGGGCACGGAAAAATGAGCAGCCACCCTCGCTATCTCTGTTCTCCATCTGCTGCTTTGAGATAACACTGGGAGAAAGTGGTTCAGTGCCCCTTTCCCTTCATCCTCATGTTACATTTTAATGCTTTGCTTTCTGTGCTCTGTGGTTACAGGGACCACCCAGGAATCCGCTCCCCTCCGCCGGCTGGTTAAACGGCAGTTCACTGCTCCCGGGTGCTATGGGAAGATGAGTCAGGCGTAGGCTAAGAAAACATTTCTAACCCCAATTTTTACACTGAATCACACGTGAAAACCTGTGCAGAGATGACCTCCTTAGGCAAGCCACGAAGAGCAGCGGGGCAAGGTGAGGCGCAGGCAAAATTGTATTTTATCTCTGCAACACAAGCGAGTACCTATCGCCGATCCCCCCCATTTTTTCCCACAGGATTCACAGCGTTGGGTTTGCACATACCCAGTGAATCAATTTTTCAGTAGCGGGGGATAAGGTTTCGGTTTAGTAAGGTGAACGCTGAGCTCTGCACAAACAACATGTCAAAACAGGGACGACTTAAAAGTGATTCCCAGGGAGAGGTCATCAGAGAAGCAAACAGTCTATTTTCAAATTTAAAAAAAAAAAAAAAAAGAAATTAAAAAGCGAAGTGCCAGAGGAGGGTTTCTATTTAAACACCAAAATAAACCAAAATACGCATTTCAAGGCTTCTCCTTCAAAATACGTTGTACTTGGCAGATTTAGGATTGAAACATCATTGACTTTTTTTTCCTGTTAGACCGTAGCTACCAGTTAAAACTTCTTCAGAAGACAAAACAGCCAAAAAGCCCCAAGCCTGCTAACGCTTGCAGAAGCCTTATTTTAGTCAGCAGTGTCCCACATCTATAGAAAAGCTCACACGTGTAAAACTAAATGTGTTTGTAAAGCTCTGCATACGTGTTTGTGGACAAGTCTTAGCCGTGCGATCTGAAAGAGATGGGGGGGACGGCCAGTTTCTAATCTAAATTCTGCCTCTGCTGGTTTTGAGATACTGCATCTACTTAAATAGAATTTTCTTTGTTAATCCCTGAGTGTCCAGGGAGCACGATGGGCTTTACCCAGCTCTCCCCCATGCCACTTTGCTGGGCATTACTTGCCCAGGGAGGAGAATCAAGCCCTGGCGATGTCCTCCAGCGCCCGCAGACAAGTCCTTCGCCTTCACTTTGGGATGCCTAAAGGTCAGAGCCAAGCAGAATTTCAGTAACAAAAGCAACCCGGGCTTAGCTCCCCCGGTTTCAGCTTTCACTGCCATCTGAAACCTGTTTCCAAGATTTTAATCAAATCTTGCACAAATAAAATGTCTCCTTTTGTGTACCTCCTGCTGTCCACAAAGTACACACACGCATGCATGTGTGCACACACGCGGGCTCGGAAGAAATGTATGGGAAGGAGCATGAGCCAGCACCAAACCCAGCTGTTACACCTAAGCTCAGCTTAGAAATTCCAGGGGTTTAATCCGAAAAGCAAGCGCAGCAGCAGGGGCCAGGCGACCACGGCGTTGCATCCCAGACTCGCGTTTGCTGTATCGGTTTTATGACGCCCATTAAAGCCTCATCGACACGGCTGCCACGTGCAGTTTGCTGCCTAGATGCCATGTCCTCCTCTTGCTGCCGCTGCACTGACAGGGAACTGCATTTGATTTTCCTCCTGGGAGACCAGGCAGGGTGTTATGGTTTGATTTTTAAATACTAACAGGAGTTGCAGTCGCTCTGGAAAATTATGTCACCAGCATCTCCAGCATCTGTAGAGCAGAGATAAGTAATTTGCCTTGCACAGTGGGAAGGCAGAGAGGGACATCTATTCATGGCTGCAGCTTTCCAAAGCCAGGAGGGATCTGGGGGCTCTGTTTGAGACCCCGGAGGCTTCTCAAACCCAGGCCTCTATTCCTCCTCCAGCTCCCTGACATCCCTGGGGACAGGACTTCAGAAAGACAAGAGGATAATAGCAACCCTGACGTTACCGAGAGCCAGCGCTGCATCCCTATATGGGTTTTATGCAAAGGGGGATCTGCCCAAACCCCACTACCCTACTTGTGCTAGGTGTTGCACCAACAGCCCTGGAGCCTGGGAGAAAACCAGCCAGCCTGGGAGAAAACCAGCCAGCAAACGGACAAAGAGGCCGAGATCGCAGAGTTCATCTCCCAGCCAAATTCCCGCTCTGCTCTCACCAGGCTCCGCATGTATAAACTATTTCTACCCATCTGATCTTTTTAAAAGACTACGATTTACAAACTTTAGGGATTTTGACCTTAAAATGCAAGCGACTCCGCTGCACGCCAAAGCATTAGCATCTGATTGCATAAGCGAAATAAATGGCAGTAAAGGAAAAAAAAAGATGCTCTGAGCAGGAGGATGGGAGCAAAGTCATTTTTCACCCGAGTTTCCACTTGGGGTCAATGCCTCTTTAAAGCTCCTCTCGGCCACTCACTTTTTTTCCCATCAAAAGCCCCAGTGTGTCCTTGTCTGGTCCCCGCTATTTTACCCGGTAGCCTGCGTGGAAATGGATGTACGGCGGGTCAGAGTGGAGCCAGCTGACCCAGCGGCCTCCTCCTGCCCTTGCTCTGATGGATGGACACCAAGGTCAGGAACCCGACACGCTGTTGTCTCAGGTAAAAGCCCTGCCCAGCCTCCTCGTCCTCCCCTTCCCAGGCCTGAGACTAACCCTGCAGCATGCCGATATCATGAGGATTTCAGGCCTTTGGGTGGCTTGAAAGAGGCCTGGGGACAAGTTTGGGAGGAGATGCATGTTGGCTTCGAACTGGACCATTTGCAGAGAGTCAAGAAAAATCATCTCTCTGAGACTGTGCATCCAAGGGCTGCGTGAATTTGTGCCTGGGCTCCCTCAAAAGACCTCAGTCCTTGAGCCATGAGCGGGACCATCCTCCTCTGAGCCCCCGTGT
Organism: Egretta garzetta; assembly: GCF_000687185.1. Classification (NCBI taxonomy): domain Eukaryota; kingdom Metazoa; phylum Chordata; class Aves; order Pelecaniformes; family Ardeidae; genus Egretta; species Egretta garzetta. The sequence goes on from NW_009260185.1 coordinate 1,185,600, forward strand.
GTGACCGCCACCAGTGCTGCCCCACACCTCAAGGTGTCCATGGTCTAAGACATTCCCCCACCGCTGGTTGTCTGCAAGGGAGCAGGAGGAGTTTCTCAGAGGCTCTGCAAGGAGTGACATGGCTTTGCTCTCCTACCCTCTTCCCATGTGCCCATGGTGAGCCTGTGACCACCAAGCCCCAAGATTCCCCATCTCCAGCCCACACCAAGCCCAACGCTGCCTGAGCTCGTCCCCCTGCCGTGCCGAGCCCGCTGTATCCCAGCCTTCACGAGGACCAAAAGGAGAGCAGAGTTAGGGATGGGGGAAGCTGAAACACAGATTTCCCAACGTCCCCCAGC
>NW_009260185.1:1185984-1187300 GCF_000687185.1 Egretta garzetta
GGGAGAGGGGGGCCGGGAGCTGAGACCCTTCCCACGCTCCCCAATGAAGCAGCCTGGGCACTGCAGAGGCACCATCTCCCCATCTCAGGTTTCCACCACCACCACCACCAGGCACCTCCATTCCCCCCAGGGCAGCTTTGCCTTTCCCAGGTACCCCCAGCTCCAGAGCTTGGGCAAATAACCCAGGCTGAGCCCCCTGTTATTTAGGCAGGATTAGGCAAAAATTTGTCTGCACTTTTGAACTGTTTTCACAAGCGTTGCCTCTCACTCCCACGCAGGAAGCAGGAGAGGAGCCGGCCTGTTCCAATTAGGGCTCCTCGGACAGAAAGGGCAGCAAAATTCAAGGGGGGGAAAGGGAAAGCGGGATAGAAAGCTAGAAAAAAAGGGAACAGAGGGAAAACTGGGAAGCAAGGCCAGATGGGGAGAAGGGGTGAGTGCTGGGATAGGCGTTTGCTGGGGATGCAGGGACAGGAGAGGGGCAGAGAGGCAGAGGACCGGGCGGTACGGAGGGGAGATTTGATTCCCCTTCCTGCAGCAACTTGCCAGAGACCGGCCCTGCTTCCCTCTGCAAGAAATGGCACAAAAGGCACAGCTGTTTGCTAAAAAAAAAAAAAGGACACAATATTTTTAAAAAAAAAAAAAAAAAAAAAAAAAAAAGTTTTTTTTTTTTTTTTTTTTTTTTTTTTGTCCTTCAAGCAGTGAAAAATAAATACTCTGAGATGAAAGCTGGGCTTCAAGAGAAAAACAAGAGAGGAAACCGAAAGCCCACACTGCTTAGCGCTGCAGAAAGCACAACAAAGCCGGCTTTCTTCCGGCATTCATCAGCTTTCTTATGGAGATGCGGTGTGTCATGGGGGCGAGCTCTTCCCCTAAATAAAGGGCCTGAAAACTGTCTTCCCTAAATGCAGATAAAAGCATTTCTTCCAAGTTTGGACTCTCAGCACTTAGAGCATCCCAGGGAGCGAGGAAGGGGAAAGGTTAAGGCGAGGGTGCGATGTCGGGATGCTCTGCTCAGCCTTGGGCTTTGGGGTAAATTGCTTCGCCCCTCTGTGAAATGGAGACACCCTTGCACGGGTGCAAGCTTGCTAGAAGAAGGTGCCCGGGGGGAGACGTGGTCATGAGGAAAACTGGACCCAGAGCAGCCAAAAGGTGAGGGAGGGTTTGTTTTGGCTCTGGGTATCTTCAGGTGGTGAGGAACCAGGCAGCGGCACCGGCAGGTGAAAGGATGCTTCGCCCACTATCCCGATGCTATCAAAGTCGCAGGCTTCATCCTCCGAGCCTGCCTGCTGCCCTCATTCAGGCTCCTTTCTGCTCCC
>NW_009260185.1:1188588-1191558 GCF_000687185.1 Egretta garzetta
GGCTTCGTCCTCCGAGCCTGCCTGCTGCCCTCATTCAGGCTCCTTTCTGCTCCCTCTCTCTCTATCCCAGCTTTAGAATGTGGGTGTTGGACGGAGATCCTGGGAAAGCGGCATCCCCTGCAGTCCCAGGAGCTCGCAGGGAACAGCAGCCTGGTGGTCAGCTCGCTCGGTCCTCCCCGGCTTTTTGCGGGGGAAGAGGAGGGAAAGAAGCGCTAGAGAAACCCCTGGACCAAAGCTCAGCAAAACCACAGGGCTTGAGTCAACGCTCGCTGCAATTACAGGAAAGTTTCCCCAGCCTCAGCAGGCAGGGACAGGACCTACGGTTCGTCTTCCCACAGCAACTCGAAGCGGGGCTTCCCTCGGTGGAGGGCTTCGCTCCATCCTCCCCATCTCAGCTGCTGGAAGGAGCACAGATGGATAAAAGCAAGCACCGGGGAAGATGCGGCCACCCCTGAGGTTGAGGAACGTGGCTACAGTTTAACAACGCTCATCAAAACTATGCAAAGCAGTCAGCAAAAAGATTTTTCCATCAAGACGAAGCAACAGCAGAGGTTAGGCTGTGCTACAAGGCTGGTGTGGTTTAGCTCCAGCATCGCTGTTAACTCAAGTCCCCCCCGCAAAGAAAACACTCTCACATCAGCTTCAAAACAGCTTCTGTCGCTTTAGATTTAACAGCACGGGAATTAAAAACTTGCGCAAGCCTTATCCAAACTCGCTGGGCCTGACAGCAGAGTCCGGGGTTAATTAAACCCGTGCAAAACCCGTGCGGAGGCTGAGCTGGCAGGTCAGCGCTCTGGAGATAGCCGGAGCAGAAGGCTGCAGCCAACGCAGAGGCAGCGAGGAACAACCTCCACGTGCCCAAACCACTCCTGCTCGGGAGTCGAAGCCTCTTCTTGAAGCGGTCAGGCCCTTATGGCCCTTCACCCTCCCGCTTTGCCAACTGAACATCACATGAGCCGGGGCATCCCCTCTGCAGATAGGATTAGCATCTCACTTTCAGGCTTGTTTGCCTCCGATCCTTCCCTAGCAGGGCTGGGAGGACACTCCCTGCCTCACACAAACCTATGAGGCATGCTTCCCCTGTGATAATTCGCTCTAATCCCCGCTAACCGCGCTGCTAAAGAGCTCTAATCCCCGTGCACAGGCACACAGGCACTAATGGGAGCGCGGGGTGGGTTCAGCAAAGCCTGTAATGGACACCCAGCCCCGGCTGAAAGGAGGTCAAGTGTAAATAGCAAGTCCAGGTCATGCCCGTGTCAACCGCCCCGCATCAGTGCTCCAGCTCCGGGAGATGCTCCTCTGCAAACAAGCGGCTAAAGCCTGAGTCCCAGCAGTGAAGCTCAAATTGCTCAACAGCAATGAGGGAAAAAAAAAGCAAAAAAAACCCTCCCCAAACCCAGCGATCCCCACCGAACAAACAACTAGATATTCATTTGCTTCTTGGAAGGGTGCCCGAGGTATTCAAATGGCTCACGCCTGGGACCAGAAGCCTCTTGAAATTCCTCGCTCTCTCCAGGCTGGGCTGGGAGCGCTGCAAGGCCAGCCGTGCTGGCTTCACCCCCCGGGGGCCTTCCCCAGCCACAAGAGCATGGCCTGAGCCCTCCCAAAACCAAGGCAGGGCCGGGCTCCAGCACTCCGCGGAGGAGATGGTGGTCTGGGTCATCCACACCCAGTGCTTCCCACCATCCGCGAGACCACACATTTCTTTCCAGCCAGGTGAGAACCAGGAATTCTGCTAGTCTTCCCTCAAATCTCTGGCCGATGGTGCCAATTCTGGCATCTTCAATGAAGAAGCGATGCAACTGGAGGATTTGTCCCAAGAGAAGGATGCATCCCAGTACCCTGACATAGATTTATCCTGGGCTGCAAAGCACACACGGGATGCTACCAAGGTACTGCTGTAATCACACCCGAGCAGTTTAGATTGAGCATTTCTTTATCCAAACAAGCCCTTACTCTCTCCTCCAGACATTAATCTCCCTCTCCTTCGTCATCCAGGGATACAGACAGACACGCAATGGGGATTCAGCTCCAACACCTCCAGCTGCTTGCTCCAGGGAAGGATGGGGCTGCCAAACCACGCACGACAGTCTCCCAGAAAAGGGAGAGCAGAGATTTTGCAAGGCCGGGTTGAGGTTAATCGGCAGTAAATTGTGCGAGGAAGATGCTGTCAGGATGGGAAGTGTGAAAAGGGAAGGCTGAGATCTCTTGGCAGGGCTGTCCCCTTGCAGCAGGGATAAGGGCCAAGGAACCTTCACTCGTGTTGAGCTCTTTCATCACCCCACAAAGAGATCCCAACCCCTCTAAGTCGGCTCAAACACACCTGAAGAACACGCTGTGCCGACACATTTTGTAAGCAGCTACACATGACCTCACAGCTTGGGGTGGTTTCATTGCCTATCCACGGCCACGTGAAATGACTCTGTGCCCGGAATGAAAAAACAATTATTTATGCTGCCCATCGACAGGGCAGGACATACTTCTGGCGTAGAAGGACTCCGCAGATGTCCCTGCTGCTGGGAGCCCACTGGTCCTAAAAAGAAGCCTCAATTATCCTTGCCTCAAGAAGGGATTAGACATGCAGATGCTCAGTCAAATGCCTCCAATCTGTCTGTCCCAAGGAATTCCCCAACCTTCACTTGATTTTCAGCCCAAGTCCTGCATAAACTGATCTCTCTGTGTCCTGGCCTTAGCCCTTGCCTCCAGGCTGAGTCAATGCCACGTCATGCCAGACACGAGGGTACCACATGGCAGGACACAGTCTGAAGTGCCCTCAAGCTAGGATGATGTTCAACCCCCAAATATCTCCTTTCACATCAAGGTCACTCTCTTCCACTCACCAGCAATCTCATTCAATAAACTAAGTTTGTTAAAGCTGGAAGGGCTGGACCTGCTGTGGAGACACATCGGTGGTGTCCATGCAACAGAAGCGCCTATCGGCCACGAGTGGAAGGGGGCCCCGGAGAATCC
>NW_009260185.1:1191593-1193208 GCF_000687185.1 Egretta garzetta
TGCAGAGAGCAGAAAGCCAGTGATGCAGAAGGGATCGAGTTGATGACGAAGAAAGGAGGCTCGCTCGGCAGCAGTCACCTCCCGAGCATGCACGCTGCCCCGGGGCGGCAGGGGACGGGGGCGAAGCTTGCCCCATCACTCTGCAGCTGCAGATTCCTGCCGCCCGTCCCACCCCCACCTCCGCAGCCTTCCTGGCCAACCCTTCCCTTCAGGGCAACGCCAGCCAGACGTACAGCCAAGCCGGCAAAAAACCGCGGCCGATTGCTCAATGGGAGGGTGCAAGCTGCAGCGTATCACATCCCCCATGGATTGCAGAGGGATGGCTGCTGCTGCCTTACCTAGAGAAAGCCCTTCTTCTAATATTAGGCTTTTGACAGCATCTTTTTTTTTTTTTCCCCACACAGCAGGCAGCATTTCGGCTCTGCCCAGGAAGCACAGGCAGCACTCAATGAGCACGGTACGTGCAGAGGAGGAAAAGAAGCCCATGCGCTTTAGCCTGTCCTCACCTGGTGACCATTAGGTCCCCATCTCACCACCTTGCCCCTTTCTGCCCAGGAGGATGCCAGGTTTGTCTTCCCTTATCAGGCCAGGCTGCTCAGTGGTCTTTGCCGTTACCAAAGGAGAAGAGGAGAGATTACAGTATTTAGCCTCAAAATCAAACAAGTAATTGCACAGGCTTTTTGCAAACAGATCAGGGTTGGGAGGTCAGAGAGCGGCTGGTAAATCTCAGCACTGTTTACTCTGACTAAATAATATTAGACTAAGGATAATCAATCATTTTAATCAACAAAATTATTTATAACTCTTTAGAGCAAATAGTCAACTCTGCTAGCAGCTGCCAAGAGGTGGCAGGTAGCGTGACGATCCACATACCTCCAATTCCCCTGCGCTAGATATGGATTTACTTCTTTGCATCACTGGATTTACTGCCACTGAAGACTTGCTCTTGCAAGTACCCTGACGCCTCCTCTCTGAAGGTATTCTTCCTCCCTCTCCGTGGCTCACAAATACACACAACAGCCCCCTGCAGCTGAAATCAAAACCAAAGTAGCTCGCAATATTCACTGCACACTCCAAGCATCTTCCCTGTGCTAGCTGCATCTCTCAGCGCAGCATCATTTAACAGGAGAGGAGAAAGAACCAGCTAAACAGAAGAGGCAAAAGATGCTCACAGCAAGGGACCTGCTCTCTTTGCTGTGCTGCCTGGCAGCCCCCAGGGTTGTGGCTCCACTAATGCCACCAAATGACACCTCTATGAGCACCATCCACGTCCCAGCCCACAAACAAGAGCCACACACGCTCTACACCCATTGCACATTGAAGGTTTCCACCCACCAGCCCTGAGACAGGCCTGCTTTGCACAGCAGCAGATGACCCCAGCCACAAACGGGGGAGGATTTTGCTGGCTGGGCTGAAAGCTGTGCAAGCGAAGGTATCGCTGGGGCAAGGCGAAGGAGGGTCAGCTTCACATCTGCCTTGGGGCCAGGAGGGGACAAAGGACAAGGCCATCCCCAGATGCTGCCTGCCAGCCCAATACTGTTCCACCTCCCTCTCCTCTGTCCCCACAGAGTGAACCAAGCTGCTCAGATCCTCCAGGGATGGAGGCCAGAAAGGG
>NW_009260185.1:1193248-1203226 GCF_000687185.1 Egretta garzetta
GCCTCAGAAACACCGGTGCCAAACCAATTTCATTTCACAACATCCCAAGAACAATTCTCCTGGTATTATTCTTTTTAAGCAGGCAAGGAAATGAAGGTGAAGAACAAGAGGATTTTCCCAAGCACAGCAGGCAGCTGAGGAGCCCCAAGATTAAGCCTCCTCCATCCCTGGGCGAGCACAGAGCTCCTGGGCTTTGCCCCTTCCAGGCTACACCAGGTTATCAAGCATGCCCAGGCAGAAGAGCAAGGGTTTTCCCAAACGAACACAGGAAGGTCATCTTTTGCAGCTCCAACTTCTAGGAAACTTCCCACCCGGGAAGGGACCAGCACAGAGACTGGGCCAAACAAAGCCCTGGGAAGATGAAGAAGGTGGGAGTGAGCTGGGGAAGGCAGCCAAAGATGAACCAGGCTGCCCCATCGGCTTCAGTCATCCCCATCCCAGAGCCAAGGGCTGTCCAGGACGGGGATTATGTCACCTATTGGCTTCAGCCCGGAGAGACGGGAGAGCGAAGGGCGGGCAGGGATAAATCAGAGCGGCTGAAGGTGCTCGGATTTGCCCAGAGGAAGCCTGAGCTTGGAAACCTCAGGGAAGGCTGGGGGGAGAGAGGCTGAGACACTCGCAGCCCTCGCATCCACCCTGCACGCAGCATCCGGAAGCTATTAAGGAATTACAGCCTCTCTGGCCCCGAGCCTTCCCCGGCAGAAGTGCCTGGGAGCAGATGGTGAAAGGGCTGATTGAATTCGGCTGCTCAGGCCAAGAGGCTATTAGGAGGAGACGTAAATGGAGGAGGGGGTGGAGGGGGTGTCATTTGGCGACTCAGGAGTCGGGAGCCCTTGCCAGGAACTCTGGGAATCCTCCACCGACCGTAACAAGGTTGGAGGAGCTTTGGCAGGGCCCTGGGTGGGCGGCTCGGAGGTGCGAGCCTCCCCGCTGCCCTCGGCGGCTCGGCCCCAAGCTCCTGCTGCTTAGGGGCTGGGGTGAAACCCTAAGTATATGGGGAGCGGGAGCCACGGGCTGGTTCCTCTCCTCAGGCATCTTCATCTCAAAAGGCAGCACACGGCCACCGCGGCGGACGGGCATCCTTCCAGGGAGGCAGGACACCCACAGACGCCCGTGTCCCTGTGGTCACAGCCCCAAGAGCTGTGTGCTCCCGAGCCTTGATGCCGGCTGAGGAGGTACGAGAGCTGCCAGCTCAGCAGCCCTGCCCGCCCGTGGGGCCAGCCTTCCTCCCAGAAAAATGTAGGTTTGCAGAGGTACTCAATTCCCAACCTGGTCTAATCCCATCCCATCCCCAGCACTGGGCAGGGGACCAAACCTCCCAAAGTGCCTTCAGAAGGGGATGGGACTCAAGTGACTTTGGATGGGGAAGAGGTGGGAAAAAAAGGCCAGGGTGAGAGAGACAAGAAGGGTGAAGAAAAGCCAAAAGGCAATAAAAGCATAAATACGATTTGTAACTCATCCAGGGTGCCAGCCCTGCCGAAGGTAACACTGGTGTCTGAGCAAAAACACCAAAAGAACCAAAATTGCCTGGGGGAAAAGGAAGGGTTTAAACCCCTCTCTGGGAAATGGGGGAAGAAAAAGGAGGAATGACCCAAAAATCCACACAACCATAAGCTCTGGGCTCCCTGCCCTGGCAAGCCAGCTCCAGCTCCCCACAACCCTGCACCCCGAGGGGGGACAGGCTCCGGGGCCCCCGCGCCACCCCCATCTCGAATCCATCCCCCTTTTTCCAAAAGAGAAAGGTCCAACGAGTCCCCCAGGGCTGCCTTGGCTGACTGCCCCAGCTCCCTGAGGTTGGGAAATCAGGAGCCTGGAGCCTCATCAGGGCTCTGCCGGAGGGGCGGGCACGGAGCGCTCCGTGACCGTAAGGGGATCTTTTCGGAGCAATCTTTTCCGAGACAAGTCATGAGATTATTTCTTGCCTGGAATTTGCTCCCGCGGATCCCATCGGCCCTGGACTGCTGAGTCAAGAGACCGCCGGGGCTGTGCCCTCCAGATGAGTAAATAAATTGCCATGGGGAGTGGTGGGGCAGCTGGGGGGGGGGACGGCGCCCCGGCGGGGAGCGGGATGAAAGGAGGGGAGGGGACCCGATGACTCCTCGAGCCTTTGCCGGGGACGCAGCCCGGCTTGGCAGCCGGCTTCGCTGCTGCTTTGCAACGCACCGAATTAGTCACCAGATTAGTGAGCGCAGTTACACACGCTGGCGCACAGCTGTTTAAAGGCACACTATCCCTCCCCTCTGCTTTTCTTCTTTTTCTCTGGGTTATTTTCCTCCCTTCTTCCTTTTTTTTTTTTTTTTTAAAGAGAGGGCTGGTCCAGTCCAGGACCAGCTCAGAGCAGGGGCTTAACGTTACGCTGGTCCGACGGGCTGCCAGGTCACTCTATAGGATCCATATGGCCCCAGCTGCTTGGGGCTCGGCCGTTTGAAAGCAGGAACGCGCAAGAGTCATCCAGCTCGAAGGCAAAACAGGCGCACGGCCGGGGCCTTTCAAGTTGCAAACTTTAGAGCCAGCTTCAAATCTGGAGCCGCTTAAAGGGATGGAAACCAGCCCCAGTGACTAACCACCCCGCTGGGCCACGGCTACCGTGACAGCTCTGAAACCCCACTGCTGACGCTGGAAAGCGAAACTTTCCCAGCGCCGCGGCGGCACCGGGCTTCCCAGAACCAGGGACAGCCCTCTTGACATCAAGCCCAAATTTCTCCCCATCCCGTCGAAAGGACAGGTCCAGGAAAAGCCACGGGGTCGGGGTACAGGACAGGGAGCCACGATGCTGCTCCCAACCTGCTGGACTCATCTGCCGCCTGCGGCTGATGCTAGGGATTGAGTAAATGAGTTTTTCCCCACCTCCGGCTGCAAATGAGGAGGAATTGTATTTACTAACCTCACGGAGTGGTCTGGAGAGATGGAGCGGTTGGGTAACATGCCTTGAGCATTTTAAAAGAGAAAGCACTTGGCATTGCATTTTAAAACCGCTTCTAACAATAATGTGTAAAAAAAGAAAAAGAAAAAAAGAAAAAGACCCAAATTTCACGTGTTCCACTACATCTTTTTTTAATTTTCCAGTGGAAAAAGCCAGGAGTAGTCAGCTTTTGCAAGTTATTTCTTTTGATGGTTCATGTTTCGGTAAACAATTTCTCAAAACTAAAAGGTAAAAAAAAAAACCAACGCCTTGCTGCTTCTAGAACACTGACCAAAATTAAGCGGTTTTGCACAAACACATGCAGACACCTATGAAAAAAAAAAACTTTCATGTGGGTCAAAAAGCCACATTTTGATTATTGTGATACATGGTGCTGACTGGTGTGGGGGGAAGCAACAGAAAACAAACCCCAAAGCTCCGGCTCCAGTTTCTGGGGTCCTCTGGCTGCAACATCAGCAGTAGCTTTCCCTTAGTCAGCAGTTTTCAGCCAGAAACCCGCAAGCGCGTCCCAGGAGAGGCAGAATCCCAGTGGAAATCCCAGCCCGGGACTCCAACCACCACGAGGACACGCAATCCTCATCCTGCTGTGCAAGACACTTGGCTCCTGGAGGGATGCAGGGCTGAGCATCTCCCAACCAGTCTAGCTCCCAGCCCAAAACAGAGTCAGCCAGTACACCCAAACTGGAAATCCTGAGAGGCGGAGGGCTCCTGGCCTGCCCGGTGCTGTGCAGGAGCCAGAGAGGCGAGTACAGTTTAACGCAGAATGTAAGAAAACTTAAATACTGCAAGCAGAGGGAGACCTGGAGCATGCGACTGGGGATGCTCCCACATCCCTGCTGCAGCGTAATGGGGCCACTGTGCCTCGGTTTCCCCTAAAACCAGGTCTCATCAAGCCTTTCTTCAACATCTTTTGGGGTCAGAGGCCCCAAAAGCATGCTGCATTTAAAAAAAAAAAAACCAAAGTCCCACTTGCTGGCTTCTCCTGCGCTCCCCACCAGCCATCTGAAGAATGCCTTGGAATCACGTCAAATATTTGAAATGAGATGGGGGGGGAGAGGGGGCATGGGGAGGGGAGCGCGGGGGGAGCTGCTCTGCTTTTGACTCAGTGTCTGGCTTCTTTCATCAAACCCACATTCCTACTCATGCCATCACCCTCCGGGAAAAGTGCGACAACGTACATAATCCATGTGGAGCCAATTTAAAATCCCCTCCGTGTAAGAAAATGCATTTCATTCATTAACAAGCTCTGAACGCTTAGCTGGGGCTAGGAGCCAGCCTGCAGCTCCACAGCCACCCCAGCAACATGGTCTTCAGCAGGGAAGGTTTCCTATGCACAGCCACATCCTACAGGAGAGCACCCCCTGCAAACCCACCCAGGGTGCTGGGGGATGCTGAGCCACCCCGCTTTAGCCCACCGGACACGCGCTGCAGTCTGAATAACGTTGGGTTTTCTGCACCGGCCACCTGAGATGGAGGTCTCTGCCTCTTCTGGCTTTTTAGCAAAGGTTTAACGGGAGGAAAAAAGCTGGAAAGCAGGGGATTTCTGGAGCTGCTGTGTCCAGCCCCAGCCATGAGATGATGGAGATGGGAATTACAGCCCCTGAGCCCAACCAGCTCGGACCCAGACAGAGCCCTGTGACTTTGCACATCCCAATCCACAACCGGGGCTGCCGCCAGCACACAGCAAATAGCTGAGGGCTCACGGTAACCTCTGATCTTCAGCCCTCATTCCCGAACCAGAGGGAACCACAGAAATGAGGGGATTTTCCTCTTCGGGAAAGCAAGCTGCTATTTCTTCCTTGCCTTTGTAATATTCTTCTGGCGGGTTATATTTATCCCCAGGCTGCGTGGCTACAGGAACCAGAGGCATGACTGACCACCAGCACAGCATCCTGGCTTCTTGCAAACAACAGGTCCACCCGTGCGGCGCACAGGCCAGGTTGCTGGACGGAGGGAGACAGGCATCAACAGCAATTTGAGACACACCAAAAAATCATGCATGGTCAGCAAGACCAGGGGAGGTGATGGGGGAAAATGTATCGCCTGCACGTATGGATATTGCCCCAATGACGTGATGCTGTTCATGGGACAGAAGAGCAAGCCAGGTCTCAGATTTTTGCCAGTTGAGTGGAAAAAAAAAAAATACTCAACACAAAAATGCGCAGTTTCATCTCACAGTTCAGAAAGAGGTGAGCAACGGTGGAGAGCTCGGGGTTTGCCCCCCACCCGGGGCTAAATAAGCCAAAAGTTACTCTGAGCCACCCACCACAGCGGAGAAAGGAACAGAACTTAGAGCACTTTTGAATGCAAGCGCCAAGAGCTTTGCCTTCATCTAAACACACACAGCCTTGCAGAAGCTCAGGCTTTGCATGCAAACATTTGCAGCCTGTTAATGTTACACGCTTTCAGATCCGACGGGTGTCTACAATCTAGATATGAAGGCTGAGACTTTTATCCAAATTACACACTGAAACCACCTTGATTTTTTTTTTTTTTGCCACCTCTCTGGACCAGACAAGTATGTACCCCCCCCGCCCCCTTGCAGGATGCAAGCCCCTCCTGTGTTCATGGAGATATTCAGGCAGGTAAAGCGACTTGCAGATTTGCACATTTTCACATAATTACCACCAAAGCCTGCAGCAGTCACGAGCACAAATCCGCAAACCTGGGAAAGCTGGGACAGACAGAAAAGAGCAGATCTATAAGCTGGATGGGAGCAGCCATGCAGCAGGACTGAACCCAGCTTTGCAAGGGTCACCTTCACGTCAGAGACCACTAGAGAGACGTTATCTCTGGAGCCATCTCACAATTTGGGGATCGGCAGGACTCAAGTGGCCCTCCCTCAAATTCCACTGCACCTGGGAAAAATGTAGGAGCTTGTAGGAGAATCAATAAATATTTATTGTTTAACCAGCAGTATTTTGACTGGAGATGTAAGCATGGCCCAGCGCCAAGGAAACCGGAGCCTTCTTGGCCAGCGCTGCAAACAAATTTTTTTCTGTATCTAGTTGGAAGATTATAAACTACACAATGAAGGGGGGGGGAAAAAAAAAAAAAGAAACACAGGCAGCGAGCAGCTTAGTCACGGAAGAGGAACAAAAGAGTTGAGATGCATAACTATGTCGTGGGTTAAAAAAAAAGGGGGATGCAGGCCCAGTTTTTGGCTGCGAGACAGCTGTACAGTTTATATCAGCTACAGATTTGTCCCACTGGCTTCTGCAGTGATGAGGCTTTACGCTGGATCAGAGCATATATCCCCGGCTTCAGTGGAGCTACGCTGATTTGGACCAGCTACAAACTGGCCCATGACTCACAGCCGAGAAGCAAACCTGGGGAGTCAGGTCTCGACCTACGGAGGCACGATTCTGCACCCATGAGGAAGACCCCAGTTTCCGTGGGGATCCCCAACCTCACAGCGCAATGAAGAGTCAGTCCCCGGCTCCAGGGGCATTTTAGTGCTGGAGTAAGGCTGATCATCCCCTCCTCCTGCACTTCCATTAGTCCCCGGCACCATCCTACCAAGCACAGGTCCTCCACCGAGCAAAATTTGTAACCCTGGAAGATGCTAGCAGCTCCATCCTTTGGATCCGTTCCAGGGGCACTTGCTCTCCTAAATCGTGTAATTTGTTTGCCTCCTGCCCATGCAAGGAGCAGCTGACAGTGCAAAAAGGAAAAGACCCTTTCTTCCCCAAAATCCCACCCGATATCAGTACCACAACTGAAAACAGCCATTCCAGTTGACACATCTGCAAGCTTACAACCCTAAACCGTATTTGGACAAAAGCCTGGTCTTACTCACACCTACCTCTTCCCCAAGCACCCGAGATGTATCTGCTCTCACCAAAACAGCAGCCGGCAAAGAACACAAAGCCACCTTCCATTTTTGCTGCCCGCATCAAACTGTAATCCCAAGGTCTAACCAACAGGACGACCTTCGCACCGCTGTTTCCCTAAACCTGGTTCCCACTGCCCCCCCCCCAGCTCAGCCACACAGCAGGATCCATCCAGGAGGATGCAGTCACTGCTTTTTTCACCCAAAACCTGGTTCCCCTGGTAAAAACTCAGCATGGCACAGTCCCGCCGGAGAGCGCGCACGCTCCCAGCTACTCGCTGCCTGCCTGCCAGCAATCTGCTATGGATTTGGGAGAGCGGGATGGCATACGACGTGCTCGTCAGCTCGCTTTGGAGAGCTCGAGCGCGGCATTCCAGCATGAGACTGTGTTATCCCTTCATTTCATAAGGCCTATCAAAGCATGGCACGCCGTAATTACATGGCAAATTAGCGGCCGCTTCGTAACTACACTGTAATTACATCCTTGTTACATGCTTTGGGGAGTTCATGATGAAAACGTGGAAGGAATGGGGCTTTGCTCCTTTTTCCTGGAAATCTCACTCCCTGCACCCAGGTTAAAAATGCTGTAGTCAGGGATGTGCTTTAGTCAGTGTATCCCTGAAGGAAAAGTCTATGGAGTTGCCCTCTTTCCACCTCTTATCACAGCTTTGTCCCTTAAGTAGACAGAAGTTGACACTAAAAAGTTGGAGCGGGCGGCAGCCAGGTGCAGACAGCGCCCTCCCTCCTGGGAAACTATCATTCCCCCATCCCAGCTGGATACCAGAGTGATGGGCATTTTGTAAGTGCATAGAAAGATAATTGCTCTTTTTCAGTTCAAATTCTCACCTCCTCCACAGGCAATCAGCATCGAAAATGCCAGAGGAGCCCAAAGCCCTCAATTTATTAGAGTCTCACCCTTGTTGGCTGATGATTCGTGCCCACCCAGAGCAATCCACAGCCAAAGCCCAGCTCTCACCTTTGCTGTTAATGCAGAAGCAAATGCATTCAGAAAGACAAGGGATGCAATTCCCTGCAGCCCTGAAATCACCTTCCAGTGCTTGTTTCCTTTCCCCAGGCTTTGCTGGGCTTCCAGGCAAATGCTTTGGCATTTTGTGTGCAGGCAACCCGTCCCAGTGAGGACAGGTAAATGCTCTTCCAGTACGACTGACACAGGGGAAAGGACAGAGGACATCTCGAAGCAGAGAGGGAAATGCTGGCGTTGGGCTGCTGTGCTTCATCCCGCACACAAAAACGTGACCGTGCAAGCCACCAGCAAGACTGATCTCTTAACAGCAGCAGGGAAACTGAGTCACGCAGCGGCTGACACAGCTGTAGGAACCAGCCTGGAGTCTGCGTGCTGTGCAAGGATAACGCAGGATCAAACCTCCTTTTTTGCCATGTTCCAAGTCCCTGTGCGCTACTACTCTCTGATCCCCAACCAGCTCAACAAATGGACTCCTTTGAGCGGGCTGATCTGGCTGTGCCCCTATTCTGTGCACGTATATAAAGACCAGGGGGCAAACGTATGGTTGGAAACTTGCCCTCCCTAGACGAGACAGAGGGAAGGGTGAAGGATCCCATCCTAAGACTGTAATGAAGACGCCTTCAGACTGGTAAACCTGCAGCAAGGCACTGCGGAGGAGGGTATGCATTTGCCAGAAGCCTCGCTTTAAATGCAAACTCCCTTATTTGCCTGCATTGAAAGTGAAAGCAAAGGACAAAAAGAAAAGATTGACCTGGCTAAGGGAAGGGGAAGCAGCATCACGTCACGCAGGCAGGTCCTACATCCAAATACACACTGCAGAGAAGCTGTCTGCTTCCCTCTACCCTGCAGCAACCACAGCAGGAAAAAAAATCTTGCTTCAGCCCCGACCCGACGTTGTCCCAAACCCTAAACAGAGGGAAAGGCTCTTGCCTTTGTAAAAATGTAAAATGTAAAAACACACCCCTGGGATGCCACCCACGCACAGGCCAATGGAAACAACGCGTCTGTCTCCCAGCTGTCCTTAGGGTACGCATGGGAAGCGCCGAAAGGCACGGGGTCCTTCCGTCCCCCGGCAGTCTGGATTTCTACGCTGCATGTGCGCAGAGCAATTCCTCTTTTCGTGCCAGGCAGGTACAAATCCACCACGTGCCAGTAAACACACCTCCGGGGAAGGAAGGAAGAGGGGGAGCGGGTGCAGGAGGACGGGGAGCCCAGCATCTCTGCCTCACCTGCGATGCCCAGCATCTCCACCTGCCATTATAGCCCTTCTACGGTACCTTGTGGGATGCCTCGGGGGCAGCAAGGCAGCAGCTTCGTTAGGAAGAAACGTCGTTATCTCTCCTGGACTTGGGAGTCCCAATTACACGCTGCCAGCTTCCAGTCAAGGGTTGCGGAGCTGCTTTTAACTCTGACCGCAGAGAGCAAACAGAGCTTTACAGAACTGGAGGAAACAAATTGATTTGCGGAGGGCAGCATTTACCAGTCGCAAGGTTAAGTTCCCGCTAGGGTTGATTTTGCAGGGTTTGGGTTTTTACTGTCTGAAAAAGAGCCGGTACACTAAGTCCCACCAGCCTATTGGCGGATCAGTCACATACCTGCAACCAAAAGTGATGTTACCATCCTCTTTATCAGATCCTTACAATGGAAACCCACGCACATACAACTGGTATGTTAAAGAAGCCCACCGCAGTGGCTTTTTTGGCTCCTGACCTACTCATCTCACTCACATTCTTACCGGCAACAGCACGGGGCGGGGGGGTATTTGGCTTTTGGAAGCTTTGTGCAACTTTGCATCCCTTCCAGGTGATTTTTAAACCCTCTGGACACACTACAAAGCCCACCTAACTTTACACGCCGGGGCTGCCTGCACGTGTGGCTTGGAGCAGGGTTTTATTTCGGGGGAGTGAGAGGGGGACGGTAACTGTGCGGCCAAAGCATCTCTGCAGTTTTACAAAGCATCTCTGCAGTTTTACGGGGCATCAAGCACCTGGCACATTAAAACATCTTGCACAATTGAAAACCTATGCCTGTAACGACTCTCCCTGCGTATGGTTAACCCTATGGATACCGTGAGGCAAATCTGCTTTGCTGCTTGTTGGCATGTAAAGGAACGAGGGGCTGGACTCCTTCCCATTTTGAAAAGAAGGGCAATGGGCACATTTGGTGGCAGATTCGGCGAGAAGACCAAGTGTTGAACGAGCCACCAGGGAGCAGTTGAGTCCTCAGACGCAGCCCAAA
>NW_009260185.1:1203254-1205240 GCF_000687185.1 Egretta garzetta
CCTACACACGGCATTGCTGGATCCCCGAAAGAGAAGCTAGCAGCATCCATACTCCTTCTCTCACCATCAATCCGACCAAGCAAGAAAGCTTCAGCATTCTCTACGAAGTTAGAGGGGAAATGAGGTTAAGCCAGCTAATTGACAACATTGACCTTTTTGGCTCACAGTGTTAGCACAGCCACCAAAACAGAAGCGACTGCAGCTGAAGTCGATAGGGAGTCAGCTCTTTTTTACCTTTTTGGTTTTTGTTTCTCAGCGCTCTTCCTGGCAAAGTTTAAACTTTTGGTCAACTCTAAAAATTGCTTGCTGACATAAGCTGCAAAAGAGCTTTCAGGGCGAGAAGAAAACGAACTTAAAGACGGCGCGAAACACCGAGTCTTCGCTTTAGGCACAAGGCAATTATAGTGATCCAACGCTCAAGCACCTAAACAACACAGACGCCTCTGTTACACACTCCCACCCATGCCAGGAGACGTGTAAATTTAAACAAGATACTTTGGTCTGAACTGAAAAATAAACCCCACGTCCTCCCCAGCCCTGCCCCAATGGACCAGGTGTTTCTTCCTTTCCCATTTCCTTCCCCTGCAAGCAAACAGACTGCTGTCACCTGAAGCACAGGAGTGAATCCCCCGTAAATGTTCTTTAAACCAAAGCTTTAGGACATAGGCACAAACAGGTCCTCAACTCCACCAGAGCCTCTCATTTAACCTGCATAGGTGCTATGGAAAATCAACCTCAGCGCCCCCATTGCATTTTGAAGCCCGGCCCTGCAGAGCCCACACCTCAAAGCCAGGCTCAGCCTTGCTGTCAGAGTCACTGAGCACCGAAATAGCGATAACCAGAGACCGGGTCCTCTCTACGGGCAGGTAGAGCAGGAAGATGGATCCTGCAAAAGAGACTCCCCCAGCATCGGACAGCGTGCAGCCCATCAGTGGCAGACCCCCCAGGCTTGGGCTGACTTTACTGGAGCTCTCTGCAGACAAGCTGATCCTACACAAGCATCTATTTTAAGCCTGAGCACCAACCCCTGCGCCGCTCCGGCCCGCCTTGCACTCCAGCAGTCAGCTGTCATTTTATTTCCCACACGCAGCCTGAAATCATATTGCCTGGCAGGAGTCGAGCCCCCTTTCTGGGTTTCCTAGAAACTTGCTAAGCGGCAAAGAAACGCACAACTCTTTAATTCGATTTTCTTCAGAGCAGCAGCACAAAAGCCAGCAGTGGGAATTACAGCAGGAAGAGATGAAGCAACGGGGCTCATTTCACCCTCCCTTGTACCCAGGATGAGAAGTTTGTTTCCCTGCTGGTCCTCCAAGCCCCATCCTCTACCTCGACTGAGCAAGGCAGAAATGAGTTGAGCGTCTGGGGTCAGCAGGCAGGCAGACAACACCAGTATGTGAACAACAGCCCTTATTATGGTAAAGGCTCAACTATTAGCGTTAACCACAGCCAGCAGCAGCCGAACTTATCGCTACAACAGGAAAAAAAAAGAAAAAAAAAAAAACCCACACAAAACCCACACGCCTCGATGCAGTAACATGTTGCTATCTTCCCTGATAGCTCCTGCACCCTTCCTCCACCCATTTCTTCAGCTCCAGAGAAGGAGGGGGGTGAGGGGGGGAATAATAATCACAGCAGCGGGCTGTCCTGGTTTACACGCGGTAAATCTAAAGGAGGCACCGCTGGAGTTTTGTTTCCCAAATACCGGGAGTGCTTGGACCACACAAGACATTTCCAGCGAGGGATGGGGAGAACGTACATCCCGGATAAGGAGCTTGTGTGGGGCTGCCAGCCCCGGCGTGGCTCACCCACTCGGGAAAGGGTAGGGGTACCCCGGGCAGCTCGGAAAAAAACCAAAACAACTTATCCGAGTGGATCTCTCCCGCCTCCCAGCCGGAGGTGCTTGCCTACATCCCCGCAAGGATGCCAGAAGCATGAGAAAAGGAGGCTGGAGGGGCGGCGGGTTGTTTTTTAAGAGAAAGGGGGGTG
>NW_009260185.1:1206048-1217616 GCF_000687185.1 Egretta garzetta
CGGGGCGACGATGGAGGGGGGGGTCTCAGCGCACCCCGCGCAAAGTTGGGTGCTGCCGCGCCTCCGCCGCAGCCTCCGCTTGCATCCCAGCGCCAAAGCACGAAGGGGAAGGGGGAGTTGCGGGTTTAGCACGGGAAAGCGCTGCACGCAGCCCGGAGCCGGAGCCGCGGCGCCTTCCGAGCCCCGGCGCTCCTTGCAGCCAGCCCGGCCGCCTGCACCCTGCCTGTCCCGACACGAACCGCTGCCTTTCACGCTCGCATCACCCCTTCCCGCTCGCATCATCACCCCTTCTTCATGCTCGCGTCACCCCTTCTTCATGCTCTTCACCCCTTCTTCATGCTCACGTCACCCCTTCTTCACGCTCACGTCACCCCTTCTTCATGCTCACATCACCCCTTCTTCACGCTCATGTCACCCCTTCTTCATGCTCTTCACCCCTTCTTCCTGCTTCCATCACCCCTTCTTCACGCTCACGTCACCCCTTCTTCACGCTCACGTCACCCCTTCTTCATGCTCACATCACCCCTTCTTCACGCTCACGTCACCCCTTCTTCATGCTCGCATCACCCCTTCTTCATGCTCTTCACCCTTTCTTCATGCTCGCATCACCCCTTCTTCATGCTCTTCACCCCTTCTTCATGCTTGCATCACCCCTTCTTCATGCTCACATCACCCCTTCATGCTCTTCACCCTTTCTTCATGCTCACATCACCCCTTCTTCACGCTCATGTCCCCCCTTCTTCACTCTCTTCACCCCTTCTTCATGCTCACATCACCCCTTCTTCATGCTCTTCACCCTTTCTTCATGCTCACATCACCCCTTCTTCATGCTCTTCACCCTTTCTTCATGCTCACATCACCCCTTCTTCATGCTTGCATCACCCCTTCTTCATGCTCTTCACCCCTTCTTCATGCCCACATCACCCCTTCATGCTCTTCACCCCTTCTTCATGCTCTTCACCCTTTCTTCATGCTCGCATCACCCCTTCTTCACGCTCATATCACCCCTTCTTCACACTCATGTCACCCCTTCTTCACGCTCACATCACCCCCTCTTCATGCTCTTCACCCCTTCTCCTGCTGGGAGCGAGCGGCCTGACCCTCTCCCACCCGCAAGCGTGCCCGAGTGTGCGGGTACGGCCAGGGCAGAGCGTGTGTGCACAGGCACGCTCAGTCGCGTGGCGATGGGTGACGGCCAAGGGCGTGATTCGGACGGGTGAGAGGCCAAAAAGGTTTGGGAATGGACTGGATAAAAAGCATCTTAGAGATGCAAGACGAGCGTCATGCCAGCATGGCATGAAGTTAACAGAAGTATATCGGTTTTCACATGAAATATGTTTTATTATATTTAGGTAGCACAAACTTCAGACCACAAACGGCAGAGCAGAAGGGAGATTATGACTCACAGATGTCAATTTACCGGTACAAGTGTTTTAAAAAAAAAAAAAAAGTCATTAGCAACCAGCTCTTGTGGTTCTCTCACTCTGAAAGTCTTAACAGTCTCCAACACGCTGGCGGAGACTGGGCTGCTCTGATCAAAGCTGGGCTCAAATGAACATCCCGGCTGCAACGGGGGGAAGAGGGCAGCCAACTTGAGTCAGGCTCCGGGGTTGAGCCTGCTACCCCGTAGGATGAACCAGGGTCCTGCCTGCAAGCACCATAGAAACCTTCAAACGCACTGAAAGATGAGCTGCCCGTGCAAACGTTACGGCTCAGGATTATTTCTAGCTCCTGCAGCGGTGCCTTTCTCAGTCGCCTAAGGCGTATTTATAGACGAAAAGTTCATGTAACTAAAAGAAGCTGCAAGGTGCCAGGGCCAGAAATCGAGAGCCTGATTCTGGCTCACACGAGAGGATGGTTTTACCCGGGCAGATAGCTCGAGACGCAGCCAGGAGGAAGTGTAGGAGCTAGCAAAGCCAGGCAGGCAGTTAGCACCAGCCCAAAGTTCATCTTTCAGGCGCCTCACCTATTGACAAGCACTCGCATTTCCAATTTTACAGGCAATCGTCTCTCCAATTTACTTGCAAGCTCAGTTACGGGCAATCTATTCCTGCAGCAGCGGAGTAGGATCAGCGATTTGCTGTGTGACCGGTACATAACCTCCCTCCACTGATTCCCGTGTGCTTTGGAGAACCTGAGCTGTGCTCGGGCAGGGCACAAGGTTTGAAACCTCGGGTGGCGGGTCCTTGGTTTGGAACCTACCACAGGAGCGAACCTGGAATTCTGAGAGTGAAAAGGGGATGGCTAAGAGGACAAAACTTGGTCCCTATCGCCTCTCCCTGTACAGGATAATGTGCTTGCACCTGCCCTTCGTTCTGGGTTTCTTTCCCCTCTTCCCCATACGGGATGGACAGCAATGATTGAAGGAAGAAACTACAGGGAGGAAATTTAGCAGAACGTTTCCAGTTGAAAATCAAAAGGGGATTTGGGAAAAACAGCTGCTTTTCTATATGATCCCTTCCAGAGCAGGCTCGGGAAGAGAAACCCGATGCAGTTATCGCAGCCTGACAATCTTCCCCTTCCTACGCTTCGCTCCCCGAGCGTTCGCCCCGATTCGGCGGCGCTCGATAATCCACCCTGCTCAGAGCGCGCGCAGCAAACCACAATCCCCAGACTGAAACAGAAGAGGAGGCGCGCGGCGAGGTCGCTGGGGCTCGCCCGAGCCGGCGCTGATGGGGACAGGCTGTCGAGGCCACGAAGGAGAAGGCTCTCGTGAGCAAGAGATGGTCCCAGATGGAGCTGCCAGCGGGATTAAAAAGCGGCACCAGAGTTGGCAGCCGCTGCCCCTGTGGCGCTTGAACCTTGCTGCTGTGGCCGATGCGTTTGGCTCAGCCTCTCCCGCAAGCGTTACGGACCTAAGGACTGGCTGAACTCCAGTGCACCTGTAATGGGGCTCCTTCTCTTCTGCACCTCTCTCATAAGGACCTTCCTGCAAAGGCTCTCATAAAGATCTTCCTTGCAGCTTGTGTGGTTTTTACTAGGAAAGATACACACACGCTCTTGGCATCCCAGCTCAGCCCTGATCCTGCAAAGCTGCCGATGACACTAAGCCACAGCTTAGTGTAAGCATGGCTGTGGCAAAGCTTTGAGCTTCTCCACTCCCCTGCCTCACCCCGCCCTCCCTGCCCCCCCAAACTTCTGTTTCATTTTGTTCGTGCAATGTATGGCAGACCCTACGTGCGGGGAAATGAGAAACGCTTCCAAAAGTAGCACTGGGGCAAAAAAAACCCAAAGTGGAGGAGAAGAACAGAGAGGCTGCGGACAGAGATTTCCTCCCAGGGCAGCTGAATCTCTCCTTCGAACTCGACTCCGTCCAAGCAGCCGCCTTAATTTGTGTTCACTTCAGAGCCTGCAACATGAAAGCCCTGGCTCTGAACTCCAGCTGAGCCGCTCAATGGCTCAGTGTTCGCAGAAGGCATGGAAGGAATCCATTGATTAGTTTCTTCAGCTGGGATGTGACCATTTGGAGTCCAAGACCTGCCAAACATGACTTCGCCTCAGCAACTGGTTCCTATTTGCTGCTTACAGACTTTAGAAAAATCTTTCCTCTTCCACATCCAAGTCTCACCCTCCTTTTCCATTCTGTCGTTATTCAACGTTAATATCTATTCAGGCTCTCTCCTGTCGAGGGAGGATGCTGAATCGTGGAGAACAGCCCTCCTGCCCTTAATATAGCCAAAAGATTTTGCCGTTGATCGGAGATAACCATCTGCCCTCCCTCCACAATGCAGCCCGACTGTTTTTCAACAGTTTGGAACAAAGAAAGGACGGGCAGTAATGCCACATTGTTCCCAGGGACGCTGACTAACCTTGGTTTAAAAGAATAATAATAAATATTCATTTAGAGTCGAGGAAAGGTATTGCCGTGATTTCCAACTGCGCAGTGCGGGCAGGACTGCTCTTCCACAACCTCTCTCCTAGCCGGGGCCGGGTCTTTCCCTTCGGCAGGACCAAATTCGCTCCTGTCATGGCCCTTTTGCAAATGGGCAGTTGCTGGCTCTCCTCCAGATGTTATGGAGCTCGGACGGCATCTCCTCTCCCTCGAATTTGCCCATTCTCATTACAGCAGGCTCAGGATTAGGTGTTACCGGTTAGTCTGGAGAAGGAGCTTTTCCTAGCACCGCTGCTACCAAAACGCAACCACCTCTGGGGTGAAATACAACGGCTACGTAATAACGCGGAGCAACACCGCCCAGCTGTTAGGGACAGGAAATGAAGAACACCATATCCAATTAAAACTGCAGGGGGATATTTATGGCAGAACGTAATTAGCCAAATTGGAGCCTTCCCCAAAACTGCCATGGGATTTTTAATGACTGCAAGCGGTCAGGGCTTTGGTTTGATGTTTTGTCAAGTAAACAATATCCAGAGGGCATGAGGCAAAAATCAAGAGCAAAGGGGAAGGGGAAGAAAAAAAAAAAGAGTCGTGCAATTCCAGGAGACTTTAAAGGATTTATCGTAAGGGGGACATTGTTGGAAAGAGCAGCAGCCGCCACTCCAAGAAAGGAAAGAGCAGGGAGGTGGCTCTGGGTGTGGAGGTGGCCCTCTGCAATGAGAGGAAAGAGCAAGCAGCTGCCATGACCATTCCCCAGGGAGATACCTTTCCTGGAATTTAAAATGATATGAGAAATCCTTTCAAGCACCGTAATAGCTGGGAAGTATTTGAGTGAGTCGTTTTACGCTGGTAAAAGGAGGCTGGATTAGTAGTCCTGGCGACTACAGCCTCCCCCTTTTTTGGCTAAGCAGCGGGCACGGAAGTAGAGCTCGTTAGTCAGCACGTACTGCAGCCTGCTCTCAGAGCTGGCGTTTGTGGCCAGGAGGTGATGACCATCACAAAAGTGTTGGCTCCTCCGTGACCCAGATGACTGTGGCCTCTGGGGTCCCTTCGCTGCTCCACGCTGCAGGGCTGGAGTCACAGAAAGTCCCCATCCTCCGCGCTTGTCTGCGTTAAAAGCAAGTTTCTGTTCACGCTGCAGAGATCCAGACTTCAGGCCCCGGCTCAGCCCCGAGACAGCGCTGCCACAATACCGTCCTCTGATTGCCCTCCAGGCGCGAGCAGAGGAAGCCGCCGACTCCTGCTCTCATTAACTTCCCAGCGGAGATGGCTCACAAAAGCATCTTTGTGGCCAGCTAGGAATCAGAACTCCCGTGCACACACATCCCCGCATGGCTGCGAGGGAGCGACAGCTCCGGTCGACACGCTGTAGGTACCTCAATCAACAGTCTCGCAAGCTGCTTGAGCATCTCCAAGTGCCTCCTGCTATTGGTTTCCCAGAGGTCCCATGCTGATTCATAACCTGATTAGCTAATCTGGGCTCCAGCAATGTAATTCTGCCTTGAATTTCGTTGGCGGGGGGTGCTGTCACTCACTTGTTACCCTGCTGGAAGAACTGGCCGGATGGAAAATCCTCATAAGCTGTTCTTGCAGCTCTGTTTGCTCTCGGTACATTTTCCCTCTCCTCCTCAAGTAACAGCATTGAGTTCTTGGTAAACATAACCTGAGGATTTTTGCTGTTTAACTCTTGATACTCACGATTACTCTGAGCATGCACAGAAGATACACATCAAACATCACCTGTAGGACCTCTTATCTTTGGTTGGATCTCTTGGACAGCCTCCTTCATAGCAGAAACAAACGCAGCCAGCTCAGACTTAAGCAACACATCTCTGCTTGCGACTTCACCCTTGGCATTCACCAGTCTCTGGTGACAGAGGTTACCGAAACCCATTTCTGATGGTCCTTGAGATCCTCTTCCCTGGGAAACAGGTGAGGTATCACAAAGGAGAGGCAATGGGATCATCGCAGACCTCCTGGACAGCTAGATGGCATTCACTAACACTTATCTGCTCTTTCAATCTTTAAAAAAACCTACCATCAACAAAAAAAGAAGACCCACTGCTTCAAGAAATACCAAGTGACATCCACATTTCACTTTCATGAAGGTGCCAGGAACTGCACAGGCTCCTACCAGTGAAGGTCAGTCCAGCACCAACCTCTAACATACAAATTCTCAGCCTAAGAAATGGCAGCCACCAGAAAAACACGCTTGCACACAGCCAGTTGAAAGTGGTCAGTGTGGGGAAATAAAACCCTTGACTGCAGTGACCCAAAGGTTAATGCTGTGGCCGGGACAGAGGGGTTCAAGAGATGGAAGTTTAATACCTGGTCAATATCTCCACGTGACTTCTTACAAACCTTCGTGCCTCCATGCCCCTTTTTTAACGAAATGATGTTTTCTTGTTTCACAAGGGGCCGGGAGCATCAGTTTGGCAGTCCCAAAGGAAAAGCTCAGGGGCTGGGGATGGTGATGGGGTCTTGCCAGAGAGAGATTTGAGGGGAAAGCTCAGGAAAGAGTTGGCTTTCCTGTCCCTTGTCATGCAGGACCCTGGGAAGCACAGATGCTGCATCCACAGTGGCCAAGATCCCTCCAGCCCAAGGCACTGTCCCACCGTGACCATGGGATGACAGGTGCATACAGCCAGTCTATGGAGATAGTTCGGCGATG
Source organism: Egretta garzetta (assembly GCF_000687185.1). Classification (NCBI taxonomy): domain Eukaryota; kingdom Metazoa; phylum Chordata; class Aves; order Pelecaniformes; family Ardeidae; genus Egretta; species Egretta garzetta. The sequence goes on from NW_009260185.1 coordinate 1,212,555, forward strand.
GGCACGATTACCCGACATACACCATGCCCATAGCAAGGGAATTACAGGGTGAGACCCACACTAGCAATTAAAGCCCTAAAGCTGCCTTCCCAGATAGGCTCTGCTGGCGGAGACACCCCTTTGGCCCACCGCATCACTCCTGGGATGAAGGATTCGCCCACGTATGAGTTTCGAAGAGGAAAAACCCTCGTCCAATGCTGGAAACCTTCTCGCTTGCAATTGTCTCCGCTTGGCAACTCGGCCCGATAGTGAATAAACGGCAGAGAAATATTCCGCTCTACACGTGTTTGGGTTTTTCGGGGTGGTTTTCTTGGACGGCGATCCTGGCTCTGCAACAATACCCGTCTTGTTCGGCCCCAGCTACAGAGCAGGCTTGAATAGATCTGTCTAAAATTATAAGCGGGCAGCCCCTGGGCTCTGCGAGATCACAGGCCACATGCTGGGGCTGAACAAAGGCTCTGCTATTTCCTAACAATTAGCCCAGCTAAAAGGACATCTATCTCCTTCCATTAGAGCCACCACGTGCCTCCCAGTCAGTCCATTGTAAAGCTAATTAAATAACACGCCTCTCTCCCCATGAGGGTCTCCTGATTAGTTCGCCTAGGTCCTAAATCCTAGCTGGTGTGAATGGGGAAGAGACAGCTGGTCAGCAGGGGCCTTCGACTCCAGTGGAAGTATGGTCACCCATCTACAGCTATCATCATCATCGCCAGTTATTTCAGGTTTTTTAATTATCCTTGGAAAGCTGTTGAATGGAGATCTCAAGATACAAGGTTCAGCACACAAACTGGTTTGCTTCCCTATGTGCTTCCCCACTGCCTGCAGCAAAAGTTGTGAAAACAGCTGATTTATTTATTATTTTTTGGGGCTTTGCTAGTAGTTGGAGGAAAAAAGCAGACGTAAATATTTTTGCTAAATATGTTCCAGGTTGATACAAGTGAGTTTGGGTTTGGTTTTTTTTTTTCACACACTTCTCATTGGGCTAAAACAATGAAAAGAAAATAAACAAGGAAAATGGTGTGTCATTCCATCTGAGCTAAAACTTTCTAATTTTGCACTTTTAAAATCGGAAGAAATTTCAAAATGGGGGAAAAAAAGTCAATTAAAAGTAACCTGTTAACAAACCCTCTTGTCTCACCCAGTTCACCTCTTCAAGAAGGCTTCTGTGGGAGGGGTGGGTCTCGGATGCTGATGAGCTGAAACGAATCTGCCTTTTTAGCTGGGAAGCCCGATTTGTGTTTTTGCGTCATGAGTGAGAAGAAACAAAATATATCTCTGACACTTGGAGCTTCCTTCCAATCTGAAAATTCATTCTGGCAAGTCAAGAAAATTAATTCAGCCAATACACCAGACACCGCAGGGGCTATCTGCAATGTCCCTTCAGGGAGGCCAGGGGCCACCACAACCCATCATTTGTCCCCAGAGGAGGTCAACACGGCTCCTCTGCAACACCCAAGCCAAACGCCACGAGCAGCTTTTTTTCTCCGTCAACCCGCCCCGGTTCTTCAGGGTGAGCTACGTTTGCACCACCAGGAGCACGCAGCCTCACGCAACAGCACGGAACTGCTAAATCGCTCCAGATGTTCAACACCTTTGCTCACACGCTCCCAAGACCCGGAAGAAATACAGTTTCCTTCTGCCAAGTCTACAGTCAGCAATAGTTGCGAATATCCCCTTTGCCCCTTTTAAATCATTATTTTCCACCCTTGGCTATTTAAATCATTATTTTCACACCGAGAGAGCATCGCTGGAAAACTGGGAAGGTGGGTCAAGAGACTAATGAGCTGATTTCCTGTGGACCTTCGGCTCCAGGCCTGAAACAGCTGGACCTGCCGCTACAGATGGAGTTCCATCCACCCAAGGACAACAGAAAGACCCCGTTCCTCAGCTCTCGTGGAGGGGACACCGTGGGAGGAAGGACACAGAGGAGGAAACAGAGCTTGGTTTCGTTCTAATGGGAACAAAAACTTGCTCCTGTTTTCCAAACCATGCTGCTCAGCCATCCTGGGTAGCAGCCGTGGTTGGAGCTTGGGTGGGAAAATGCTAGGAAGCTTTAGAAATGCATCAGGGCTTGCCAGGAAATATATTAATTAGCGTGTGTGTATGCATGCCCATAGGGTTTTATTGTAAAAGCACAAGGATCAACTCATTGCCCATTGCTAATGAAATCATAGGAACCCTACACTCAGGCAATACAAGCGTTTTACATCAAATAATCAAATTTTACAGGGACATATCAACACGGATGGGTAAATCATCATGAAAAGATGTACATAGCTCACCTGAAGGCCTACAAGGGGTTGGTACAAGAGTCAAGCCCAAAATACAGTTTGAAAGTAACCTAGGAGCATTCTACTCAGCCCTCCGGCTGCTTTCAAACCCCAACAGCCAGGTCTGACTGCTTCATTCATCACTAACCTACAAAAAAAAGGGGCAAGAGCCAAGAAAAAGATGCCTCGTATTAACTGCCTACCTCCCCTCACCCAGCTAGTGCCCTTGATCCCAAAGCTATGGGAATGGCTCCACAAGCCACTTGATTAATAAAAGCCCAGGGGGGAAAAATCGTTTATATAACCTCATCTTCTCTAAACTTCCTAAGTGCTTTAGAAAGTGGCTGCCCTGGAAACACAAACTGGAAACGAAAAATATTATCTCTTCCATTTATAAACATCTCCGGTGCTAATGAAGTGAGGAGCGGCAGCAGCGGGGAGGGGAACGTCGGGATGCACTTGGCAGGCGTGGGAGAGCCCCGATAAAACCATTTCATTTCAGATGGGTGTGGAGCAGAAAGTCCTCCCACCATGGTCTGGTGCCACTGTAGGCTGCTGAGTACAACGCTGCGAGGCCCCCGGGGAGGGATTTGGGAAGATGGATGATTATGGAAGTATCTGCTACACTAAACACAGAGGCAGGCCGACAGCCTCACTAGGTGCAAATGCGGGGGGAAGGAAGACAGGGCGACACGAATCAGGCAAGAGCAGATGGATGAAACCTTAAAAATCAGCTCCCTTCGCTTGAAGCTGTAGCTCGGGTGAAACATCATGTCCTGATACTGGAAAACAGGGAGCAAGAATCAGTACTTACTGTGCACGCATACTTTGTGGCACAAACTGCTCCTCATGCGTGTCAGCAGAGCACGTCTGTTTACACCAATCTGGTCTAAATAAACATACGAGTGATCCAGATTAAGCTCTTGGGTTCAACCACCCTCTGCCTTGCAGCCCCTCAGACACACATCTGAATCAGAGAGCCAGGAGAAGCATTCTGCAGAATATCCAACCTATTTCTCCATTTTCTCTCCACGTTGGCATTTCCCACGGAGATTTATTTTTGCATCAACACAGCCAGCACCAGAAAATGCTGAGTTTTGGCTGGACATGTTTGGATTTTATTCTGACAAAATATTGATGATTTCCGCAGAACAATCCGTCACTTTTGGCAGCAGCAAGAAGAAAAGTCAAAAAGTCCTATTTCATCTAGATAGGGGACTGAGCTGACACCCAGCCTGGAACTCAGCACAAGTGGAAAGCAAAGCAGGCTACTGTGTTGCCTCGTTATCCTGTCATTTTGATTACTGTAAAGCAAGGGAAACTGCTACTACTTGCATGTAGTAGCTGTTTGCCTGGATAGAAACACAACCAAAGCTGCCAGACAAAGGAAGCATCTGGTCTCCCGGGGTTAGGCAGTAACTAGATGCAAAGCAGGGGAAGAGAAGGTCTGATCATCTCTGGAGACATTTCACAGGAGATGTAGATACCCCAAGGTTGCAGCGTGGCGAAGAGCTGGTCCAGGGCAGGACTGAGATGCCAGCTTTATTTCCATCACTACCTTCCATAATTATTCGTGCCTCCTGAGCCTGCAAAACTGGGTTGAAGTCTCCCAAGTGCAGGCTCTTCTGTGAGATGCATGGAACTGACCAAATTAGAAATTTTCCATGAACGGGCTCCCTTGGGGCATCTGCTCCTTTTTTCCTATTCTACTTCAATGCTGACATCAGTCTGGCCAACACGAGTACCCTCTTCCCCCCCCTTGAACTTAGGATGTGGAGAGTGAATCATGCAAACCAGGGGAGAAAGGCATTTCTGACTCCTGAAAAATAGTTGCTGATGAGTTAGGGAGAAGTCATTTGGACCAGCTCTTCTTAGAAAGCAAACCTCCGCTTTGGTGGAGCAGTTTCTTTTGCTCCATCCCATTTGTGCTACGGGAAACATGAATATCTGCAAGTGTTTTCACTGCCCCACGCACCCCTGCTCACGTAGCATATGCCATGTCAGCGGCCTTGTTTCCCTTTCCAGGGAGGGAAGTCCAGTCATGAACTTTATTATATTGCTTTTTGGTGTGTGCGCCCACCCCCTCCATCGCTAAAATCGATGGCAGCGTTCCCACTGAGCGGGCTGAAGCCAATCCTGTTTTCCCGCAGGCTCGCCGAGGGCTGCAGCTGGCTTCGGGGGTTTAAAGGCTAGAACCTGGCCTTGAATCTTAACTTGCCCTTGCAGCGTTGCAGGGGAAGAAAAAACACTGAAAGAGGAACCCTGCCTCTAAGAGGGGATCAGAGGTCTGCGAAGGCAGCTCCCAAAGGATGGACCTGTGCCGCTCACGCTGGCTGAGAATCTCCTTTCATAAGCCTAATGCCAAAAATAAGCCCGCATGCAAATTGCACCCTCCATCCCATGCTTTTCCCACCCCTCACTCAAGTCATTTGGAGGCCAGCAAGCCACCCGCTGCAACAGTTCCATGGCTTTTCTGCAGAGAAACCATCTTCCCGACGTGCACACACCACCTCATTCGCCCTGCCCGCTGAAGGCAGCCGCCCTGCCCGCTGAAGGCAGCCTCCCTTCCCGGGAACCAGCTGCAGAGACAGAAACTGCATTTCATCTATTGTGAAACAGCCAACAATTGACCCGCTGCAACTTTTTCAAAGCCTATTGATACAAAACCCCACAGGGGAAGGTCCATCCGGTGGGCTGTGTAAACTTCAGCACGTGTTCAGCAGCTTCAAGGGCTCGGCCACGCTGGCAGCTCGCTGTCGCTTAAGACATCTATTATTTTTTTTTTTTTTACA
>NW_009260185.1:1217749-1222879 GCF_000687185.1 Egretta garzetta
CGCGCGCTGTCTTTTTAGTCATCTTTTTTTTTTTTTTTTTTTACAATATCAAGGACTTGTACAACACCGTTCTCCAGGGACTTCCAGCCACTCGCCTGACCTCAGTGAATTAAGCATCGCAATAAAATGTGCAATGAATTAATCATCTGCATCTCCAACGTGAGAAAATGCTACGCAGGGGCTCACAAGGCAGCCTTTTGAATGATTTAGGCATCTCACTCCAATGGAAGTCAGTGGGGTTTAGATGCCTAAAGATTTTCTGTTAAGTGATGTAGCCAAGGTCTTCCAAATCCCAGCTGTAAGACCCTGTAAACTCATCCAGATCTCCTAAATCTCCGTTCTGATCCCTGAGAACCCTTCCTCCATAAAAAGACCGTGGATGCTGGGGAAGAGCCCCCAGGACCTCAGAGCTCAGGTGAATGAAACCACCCCAGGGTATGGGAAGAGGATGTTCCGTTATACAGACCAGGCCTTGCAGGGTCCTTTCAGTCACACAGTTGACTGCTGCAAAGGAGGAACGAAGAGGAGAGATGCTAAGAGAGCAGCGAGAGAGCACAGACCCCCCCATCTCCCCCCAGGAGCTCCAGACAGGGCGAGAAACTTTATGTGCACAAAACAGTGTCTGGTCAACAAGGTGCAGAAAGCACCCTGCATTAGAGATAGCTCAGACCTGGGGCTGCTCTGAAGAGGAGGAATCATTTCCATCCACAATTAACAACAGGGGCAGCTCAAGCTTATTTCTACTCAATTTTAGAAAGAGAGCAGAGAGAAGCGATCCCTTACAGGATTTTCAGGGAATATTCATCCTAATCCTGTCCTTACTCTTGTGTAGCTGCAAAGCATGGTACTTCTCCTTCCTGCTCACATCTATCCAGCCTGCATACAAGGACAGTCCAGTCCTCCTGGGGGGGTCTGTGTGTTAGAAATAACAATAAGAAAAAGACAGACCATCCTAATACAACTTGCCCCCCTCCCCGAATGTCTGACAGCCTGGTTTCTCAGACTGAAGTGATGCAAATAGCTCAGATAAGGTTCAGATAAAGTATCTGAGCTCTCAAGGGCTTATCTGAGCTGAACACCAACTCCAAAAATTCTGAAATTTGCCCTGTGGGACTGTCTCCATAGAGCTTGATTTCCATCTGAAGCCTCGACCTCCAGAGGCTGCAGTTACAGCTACTGTTCAAATGCATTCTTGAGATAGCGGGTGGGACACGGCAGGTCTGCAGCTCCCCTATCATGTACTATCTGAGGATTTGCCTTCTGGTGGGAATGTTGCAAGAGCCCGGCTGATGGCTCAAGGAACCGGTGACGGCACCTTTCACCGCTAGGGCTTGCACTGTAACAGATGAGGTAAAACCTTCTTCGGTGGTGTCAATGGAAAGATCACTTTCCCTTGGCTGAGAAGGGCTCCATGCTGGCTTTTCCTTTCAGCCGTGTTCCCTCTCAGTAATTGCTGGCAGAGGGAAGGCTGGCGGGAGAGCACCGGCTTAGGGTGCCGCACCGTGAACTCCATCACAGACTGTGTCAGCGTGGGCCTCGTGCTAAGATTAGGGGTTTCCAAAGCAGCCTGGATGCAACATGGAACTGGGTGCAAAACCCATCCGGGCTTCTCTGAAAATCTCAGCCCGGCAGGATGTAAAGGGAGTCAGCAATCGCGGCAAGGAGCTCTGACGAAACAGACCCAGGCTGACAGTAATGGACAATCTCTAATATTCACTTACAGTGATAAACATTCGTGCTCAGAGATCCAGCCTTCCTGAAACACAGATAGCTGCAGCGGTCTCAAAATGTGTGAGACCTGATAGTGAGCATCCATTTATAGTATGCAACTCAGACTGTGAAAGGAGCCAGGGGAAGTCCAAGGCCAGGCTTAGAGAGGGTAAATTGAGATCTCTTTGTAAAGTTGGTACAAAGGGCCCATTGGCTCACTTACACCTGGACTACAGTTATTCTTTGTCCTGCAGGAGCATCAAGGGTCCCCCATCTTACAGCCAGATCCCGTATGCTGGGTATTCTACAAACACAGGAGTAAAAGACAGCAGGAAGGATTCCTCCCCGAAGGGTTTGCAACCAAATAATCAGTAATCTTATCATTTATACACCTAATGCAAATCTAGCAAGGATGAAAAAAAAGCTTTCTGAAAACGGTTCAAAGCTCTGCAGAAATTACCCCCAAATCTCGCTGATTCAAGCAGAGAAAGATTTCCTCTCTGTAGAGGTTTGCAACCGTCAGGCAGAGTTCTCAGGCAAGAATAACTATGAAATTCTATAGGATGGCTCATAAACCAGAGAAAAAAAGGTTTCATTTCCTACTAAAATATTCCCAACGGCTCGTTCCCAAAGGGCTGGCATGCCAAAGGGCTGCTGCGGAGTGCTGGCTCCCCTTCCTCATCGGCGCTTTGCCCTGGCTAAAAACCAGGGAGCTGGGGAAAATGCGTGGGCAGGCTACGGGCTCTCCGCAGCAACCCGGCGCTCAGCTGTGTTGGCAGCACCAGGGTTAACCGCGGCGGCGCCCTGTAATGCAATGATTTCTGGTTTATTTCAGCAGGGGAAGTGTGTCCCGGCCTGATTAGCCCAATGGTTTCCTCTTTTCCCATAACCTCCAGACCCCCATGGCCTAAGTGTTTACTTTCTGAAATAAAAAATCTGCTAGTGTTTTTCTTTTTTCGGGGCATGTGTATTTTGGGAGGATTCGGGGGGAGGAAAGTGGAGAGGGGGAGTTGAATGGGATGGGAGGCTTGCGTACACCTCCCTCCTCTCTCCCACCCCTCACCCCCAGCTCCTTTCCAGCTGCAACCTCTGAGCTGAGACTTCTGGCTTCAATGTGAGAGAGAGAGAGAGAAAGGGAGAGAAAAACGTATTAATGAGAGAGTTCAGTCTCTTGCTTCAGCTGCTATAAACACAGTGAACATCTGGAGGGAGGGAGAGGTGCTTCGTGCTGCCAGGAGCTGAAAGAAACAGGCTGTTTTCAGGGTCCCAGCCCCCCGCACTCCCCACGTCCCCCTCTGCCTGCCCTGCACATACGCACGCTGCTCTCCTGGCATCGCCCAGCCAGTCCTGTCCATCCGGAGAGAAGATAGTAGCTGGCCTCACTTAGGTTGTCCTTCCTGCTCCGTGCCAGTGCAGCAAAGCCCACTTAGGTGCTGCTACAAGAAGGGCTGGCCATGTGCAACCCAAACCCTCTAGAGAGGGTGCTCTGCCTGCTATCCCCAGAGGTAAGGGGTCATGGGTCCCAGCATGGTTCCGTAAGCAAAAGAGGTTGGGAAAGCTCAAAAAAAAAAGCAGCTGTGCTTTGTGTGGCCTGTCTGAAGCAAGTGTTTGGTGGCTCAGGATAGTCGCCTCCTCCGGGAAAAGAAACAGGTACATCCACCACAATCCATCCCTGCAGAGGGATCAATCCTACTCCAAGACCAAACCAAAATGAGGTGCCTTCTGCAGTCATCCTCGAGGCACCACAGAAGCCCTGGGTAGCCTGTTGCTTAGTCCCTTCCCCCCTTGATTCTACATCAAGTTATTCCTTCCCCACGACATACCAAAGCTGCCTGGTGCAGCGCACTAACTTGAGTTTTCCCTCTTCTGGAGCTCCTGTCCCCCTGTTATACTGGAGGCCCTCAGCAAATGTGCAGGCATCACCCAAAGCCCAAGCAACAGCCTTCCAGCTTTCACCCAGCCTCATCCAGGGCACCAACGCCCTGCCCAGAGCATGATTCCTCCCTGCGCGGCAGCTGATCCCCAGCTGACATCAGCCTGCAGCTCAAGTGGGAAAAGAGCTCAGCGCTCATTCTCTGGTGATGACCCAACACGTAGGGAGCTCCCTTGGGTTTTGTCTTTGAGAGGCAAGACAGGGATTTTTCCAGTCAGGCAGGAAACAAATGGAAAAGCGAAAGCCTGGATTTTTGTCATTCTATGGCTTCAGTGCAAATAAACCTCTCCAAGTGCTGACTTGCAGCAGGTTACAGCAGGGGATGCAGAGGGAGCATCACTAGGTATCATAGGGCCGCCTGCACGTCTTTTCCTCACCTGCAAAACGACAGGGATCCACACAAATCAGACACTGCGTCCAGCTCCCACTGAAGAGCAAACAAGTACCTGCTCAGCATCCTTCAGGGCCCTTGCAAAAGGGTCGGGAGAGTCTAAGACACCACAGGCAGCCCACAGCTCTGCAATTTATTCACAAGGCATAGAGGGATCTTTTCTCTCCACCGACAGATCCGAGTAAGTGCTCTTAATGGAGGAAATTATGCATGTCCTTCAACAAACCCAGAGCGCCCGAGTATAATAGGTGTGACATGCCTTTAACTGGGGCCAATGAAACACCCAAAGACTGCCAGGAAGAAAAAGGGTCAAAGAAAAACCCATTCCAACGGGGCTATAAACAGCGCCAGACCCCAAGGCTTGCAAGAGGCTGCGCCGCCTCGCCGGCCAGAGGATGACAACAGAGCCCAGCAGAAAGGGCTCATTCATCCCCTGGGCTGGAGCGAAGGGCCAGGGAGGGCTGCGGATCTGGGGGAACGACTGGCAGCAGGTTGGGCAGAGGCAGTATTTTGTGCACGGCTTTTGTTGAGCCTTGAAATGAATTAGCATCCATCGCCTCCGCTCTCGCTCGTCCCTCCCCGTGGTAGCTCACCCCTTTTTTTCTCCCCCCGTTCTGTTTCCCTTCACCTTCCCCCATGTCCTCCCTTGCCTGCTCTTCATTTATTAAGGAGGGAGAGGACAGGGCAGACTGGCCGGTCCAGGAGAACTGCCTGAGGAGCCCTGCTAGGTCTCGCAGCCGCAAGCAGATGTGCGTGCCCTGTGAAAAGACGCCCATTCATCTCTGCGGAGAGCGTGCGGGGGAGGCAGCAGCAGCGCAGGGGAGGGGGAAGTGTTGGAGGAGGCTGAGAAAAGGAAGGAGGCCGCAGTTAAAAATAGGATAAAAGGACATAAAAAAAAAAAATGCAGATTTTTTTTTTAAAAAGCTTCGCTCAGAAAATGTGCTGCAGCTGGAGAAGCCATCGGGCTGAGCCTGGTCAGCTTTCACCTTCCCCCGCCTCTCTCCTCCTCCCCAAGCCCCCTTCCTCCGAGCGTGGGCCTGGAAGACGGCCCAGAAACCGCTCACAGAAAGAGCTTTCCTCCGGGGATCTCCACCAG
>NW_009260185.1:1222937-1233467 GCF_000687185.1 Egretta garzetta
GCAGGGAGAGTTTGCCACGGATGCAGGCGGTCCCCATGGGGGTCCTGCCTGCAGTCCAGGCTGAGCTGAGAGCTGGGCTTGAAGGAAGATCACAGCCCCAGGGTGGGAGCAAAGGGAAGGAGGGCATCCCTATTTTGTCAGCTACAAGGGCTTTGCTTTCCTGCCAACCCCAGCACACCACCACTATGGCCCAAGCTGCAGGGACCATGAAGCACCAGGGGGTCGGTTGCAGGTTTGCTGCATTAGGGACATGCCACCCCTAAAGCTAATAAATCCCAAATATCGTGGGTTGAGAGGCGGCGCTAAGCTAATACATCCAGACAGCATCAGCAACAGATTTCTCTCCCACCACACTGGCCTGAACGGTGCTGGGTGTTGGGGATGAGCCTAAGGTGATCCTTTTTATTTGTGACAGTGTCTCGGTGCAGGAAGCCTGACCAAAATCAGCTGGACTGCTTTCATGGCAGCATCTGACCTGCAGCTCTAATTTCTCCTCTAGAAAATGCTTTAATTTCATTTCTCGCCTTGCAAATCCCAAAGCCAATCCCATTTGCCTCAGTGAAAGCAAGATCACTCCCCCAAATGCTCCTGTCAGTGTCCAAAAGGCTGGGAACACCTTCAGTCCAAGCGTGCTAATTCTACAACCCTTGGATTGTAGAAACGTCTTCAGCCAGAGTTGTTTCACCCCTCACTTGCCATTAACAACAGTTTTATCTCCCCTATCACTAAGGGAAACAAACCCGTTCAGAGTGGAAGCGGTTGCCAAAGTGGCCTTGGCTCAAGAAGGCAGCGCAGTCAGGACCATGTCCATAATGAAATGATAATACTGCTATCAAATCCTATCCTCCACTCCAGCTTTGTGCCTAACCTTGCCTCAGCCAAAAAACATTACCAGAGGGTAGCATTAGGATACTATTACCTTAGGAATTAAGCATACGGCGCTAAGTGTGGCTTTCAGCATCCTTTCAGCAATCCTGCCGCTTCGGGCAGCCCCTTAATTTTGGGCTGCCAGATGGTTCAGCTAAGGTGCAATGGCCTCTACCGGCTCCTGTCCAAGGAGCAGAGCTACTTTTCATAAACAGGGAGCAGCTTCCCCCCTCTTTTTGCTGGGTTTTTTCTACCATCTCTGGGATGCACCCTTTGCTTGTGCACCCAGTTTAGGTTGATTCTCTGGGCAGTAATAGTCCCAACATATGCACCGCAGATTGTGGTAGCTGACTCTATACCATTTCTGAATTTTTGCTTTTTAAACAAAAAACCAAAAAACACCACCACCCCTTCTTGTCTTTATCAACAAGCTAAATCCACATCAGGCTTCCCTTTACACATATCACTGAATAATCTAATCGGACTTCAAGCACAATGTAAATAAACTCACCCAAGCTTCAAAGGCAAAATATCTTCTCTAAACACAAGCAGCTTTAAAACTTTTAGAAATGTTGTGGGTTTCTATTGCAAGAGGATATATTCACACTTGCGTTTTCCTTGTTGACTTGTTTCTTTCACCAGCATCAAGACCATGAAAACCAAAATAGCCTCTAGTACAACAGAAGAATAGATGACAAATGGTTTTAATGTGCACCCGAAACACAAAGGAGAAACGAAAGACCGTTCCTAGCAGTATATACAAATGAGAGTTTCCTCTCATTTAAAATTAGCAACTGCTCTAGACGGAAGAAAGAACAGTATTTAAAAAAAAAAAAAAAAAAATCACAGAAAGAGTACCTTGTCCTGCAACAGGAAGAACCTAAGTATTTCTTAGGTTTTGCAAGAGAATCAGAGGCCTGTCCTACCCGTCCCAATGTACCGAAAGTTTGATTGAAACCTGTTGAAGACGACAACAGCTTTTTTTTTTTTTCACTGGCTTCACTGAGGTTTGAACCAGGCTCCAGTCTCTGCAACAAGAAATTTCACAGACCCAGCATGGGGTAATGAAGATCTGGGTTGCAGATATGTTGGTCCCTGGAGAGAGCACTTTCACAGAAAAGAGGAGAGGGTAGGGAAAAAAACACAAAGAAAACTTTCCAGGCACAGATTTACAAAATGTTTGAGTAAATCCAAATGCTGCGAGGGCAGATTTCGTCAGAGCAGAGTTGACATCATGCTGAGAGAGGTCACCCACAGGAGTTGAGCAAATAGCTGAAATAAGAACGGCTGGGAATAGGCAGCGGAGTTTTGCTCCAGCCACAGGCGCAGCACTGTGTCCATCTCCTGCTCACACACAAGTGCTCACCAAAGGAGGAGAAAAAAAAATTGAAATGCCTGAATATTTGCCAGGGAGAGATTTCAAACTGTACATTTGACCGCAACAGTCACTGGTTCTGCTGAACTCTTTAGCTACAAAAAGTCTCTAAACACCAGGGCTTTTCCCCTCCCAAGGGGCCAATGTGCATAGCTAACGAGCCGGGAACAAGTCACAGAAGACCAGCACATGCCATGCAAAAGCTTACATGGGATTTAAGTGCTTCACGATAGGCTTATGTGGGACTTAAGTGAAGCATAAACTTCATATTGGCCCTTTGCAAAGGTCACATTCGTGCAACTTGAGCTCTTTCACTTAGTCCCTGGGGCTGGCCTGTGCCACGGCGTACCTGAGCCTTCTCTGCCACAGCACAAGCGGGCTCTTTGCTGATGCCTTGTCACCCATCCCGCAGGCAGAAGGACCGGCTGCCCGCCCAACGTCTGCGCTGCCAGTTGGTTATACAAGAAGCAGCCCAAACTGCAAGCTCAGCTTGAAGATTCACGGGTTGAACAACGTGCAGGGCAAGAATTAGTCACCGGCGATTTTGTAACGACTTTCAAATTATGAATGCATTACAGAAGATGATCTGTCTAGTCCAAGTCAGTAATTTCTTTAGCTGTGCAGCACGTTGCAACCATGCACCCCTGACAGCACAACATGACCACACATCTCCAGTTGTGGTTACCTGAAGACCACGCCACCACACTCCCAAGGAGCAAGGCAACGAGTTACAAGAGCAATAGACCCAAAATTACTGCCACAGTGGAATTAAAACTTGGGAGTCCTTGGCCTCTTGCAACTCTCCATGAAGGCCACTTTCCAAAGCCACCGTCGAGGACATCAGTCCTGCAAACACTATAAGGAATGCTGAACATGCAACCAGCAGGTTGGCAGGTCCACCTTGCCCATGGTATGCTCCCAGAGACCCCAATGTCTGTCAAGATCCCAGGGAGCAGTAACCAGGGTTGCAGTCCCTAAATGCACAGGAGATGCACACAGGAGATGCACACAGGAGATGCACACAGGACATCAAAATCACCACCCGAAAGAGGAGAAGGATTCTCCCAGCCAGGCACCCGTGCCATGTCGGGGAAGAAGGAAGCTCCCATCTTTTAGCATCACCCCGACAGGATGAGAATAGTTAAACCAAGCAGGTTTAAGGTTTTTGTCTGCTTTCTGGCCCAGAGGAAAGTAACTAGGGTGATGGGGGGACTGGAGCATCTCTCCTAGGAGGAAAGGCTGAGGGAGCTGGGCTTGTTCAGCCTGGAGAAGAGAAGGCTGAGAGGGGACCTCATCACCACGTACAAATATCTCAAGGGTGGGGGTCACGAGGACGGAGCCAGACTCTTCTCAGTGGTGCCCAGCGCCAGGACAAGGGGCCATGGGCACAAACTGAAGCACAAGAGGTTCCAGTTGAACGGGAGGAAGAACTTGTTGACTGTGAGGGTGCCCGAGCCCTGGCCCAGGCTGCCCAGGGGGCTGTGGAGTCTCCTTCTCTGGAGATCTTCAACCCCCACCTGGACGCTGTCCTGTGCCCCCTGCTCTGGGTGAGCCTGCTTGGGCAGGGGGGTGGCCCTGGGTGAGCTCCCGAGGGCCCTTCCAACCCTTGCCATTCTGCGATCTCCACTGAGGGAGACCCTTGATGGCCAGCAAGGCAGGTACCAACCTGGTGATGCTGTGATAGGTGCCCGGTGACTGCATTAAGGGCAAAACACCCCAATAAATTAAGTCAGGACTGGGGCAGAAAGCAAACATAGGAGAAAGGAGATGAGGGGGACACCGCACAACACACAAGGGCATATCAGGGCTTTAGGACTTGTCTTTTCACCTGAGCACGCTGCCAGGCCCCATGGCACGGGAGGGAGAGGCATCATCCCCGGTTTGCCAACCCACCCCCGAAATGGTGTCCTACCCGTGCTGTAGTGCTCCAGGCCGGTGGGCACTTCTTGCGTGGCAGGCTCGTCCCAGAGCGGGCAGCATGTCCTCGGCTGGCAGCAGGCGGACTGGAAGCCACAGGTCACCCAGGGATCCTCACAGGGGCTGGTGGCACCTTGCTTCTGGGAGCAGGAGAGGGGACAACATCAGGGGAGCGGCACCCTGAAATGGCCGCCCTGGGCAAGGTGGCAGTGCACTTCCCCCCACCCCCAAAATCGGGCACAAATCCCCAGGCCGGCAGGATTTGCTCAGAAGAAACAGCATCATCCAAACTCACCTGGCTGAGGGGCATCACGACAAGGCCAAAAAGGCCCTTTTTTAAACAAATGTGAGGAAAAAAACCCAAAGGCCTGCAGTGAGGCTGTGCTCAGCAAGACGATGGCGGGGAGGGGGCTCTCCTCAGGGCCGGCTGAGGGAAGGACCCCCTCCGTGAGAGGGGGCTCATTTCAGCCCCGCCAGCTGGAGCTGTTATTTTTCGGCAGCGTGAGGCAGGAGGCCCCATGCCCCCCCCAGAAATGTGGGGGGTCTGTGAGGGGGTGGAGAGGCCACAGCCCTGCCCAGGTCCCAGCCCTGGCACTATGGGGGAGCCCAGCCCCACGCTGGCGGGAGCTGGGGCAAGCCGTCGTATTTATGTTCATATTCCTATTTCTATTGATACTATTTGTGATTCTTACGTTTATATTTGCATTATTTTTGTATTTATATTAGTTATATTTTTGTGTCCATGTACATATCTGTGTGTCTATACATACATGTGTATGTACATATGTGGTATGCACACACAAAGTCTATACACATGTGTATACTTATACAAACATGCATTATTACATATATATTACATAATATGCTGTATTATTATATGCTTACACATAATACATTAAATATACATATACATGTATTGATTGTATGTGTGATATAGGCATCTATATAGCCACTCGTATGTAATCCTAGGGTGTCATTATATATGATATGTTTGGGTTTATTGTATATAAAATTCTATTTATACTTTATAAAGAAAATATATGTATTATATACACAAACATATATAGGTATCTGGAAATAGTCCCAGGATATAATTTTCATTTTATTTTATGCAAACCTTTTTATACATATATATTTATAAATATGTATATGTATTGTGTGTATATATGTATATTCCTTGTATGCATATTTACCGTATATACATACATGTATATACATATATACCATGTAATATATATATACGGTACATATACGTGTATATCACTATCTAAGAGGATAACAACATATACAAATACATAAATAATTCAGGATGTTTTCATTTTTAATATTATTATTATTATTTCCCTGCAGGGAAATAGTTTTGCTCCGTTTCCAATCAATATTTAGAAGCCAAATGCATGCTTGGAATCATTTAAAGGGAAAATATCGAGCTGTGTTGGAAATATTTCACGTGTCAGCGTGGTCTTTTCTTCCTAATTTGGTGAAAGATTTTGCTTTCTAGCAAGCCTTCTGTGCAGCCTGGTGTCTCAGCTCAGAGTTACAGCTTCCATCCGACCTCGTCTAGGATCTTTAACACTGGCCAGCATTTCTTTGGGCAAGCGTCTATTAATGTGACTTCTCTAAATAAGGGTGGAAGCATGGCCAAACCTGTCCCACAGCTGCTGGCAGTCGGCACGGGCATGCCCAGGATCACACTCTAACATATATTACACATAACCACCCATCCGCTGCACAGACAGAAGGGAGCTGGCTCGGGAGAAGGAGCACCAAACTCATCCAAAAACTCCAACCAAACCTTTCCCAAAGCCTGATCTGCTCTGCGCCGATCCCACCGCGTCCATCCACGGCCTGTGAAGGTCAGCACGGGGAGCAGAGGCACCGGGACAATGGTTACCCTAACAATCCCCCTCCGAACACAAGCGCAGGAAATCCGATGCAGCGATCCGATTTCCAGCTGAGGTTTGCAAGCTCGAGAGGTTCAGATAAGCTCCGGGTAAACACTCAGCATTCGGATGCTGCTCTGAACTACGTGAAACCTTGGAAGGGTTTAGCGGCTGACACCAAGCCATGTCAGTGAATGGGTTGGCAAAGTCGCAGCAACCAAAGACAAAACCCACTGTTAGGGATGGAAAAACAACTCAAACGCTTTTCTTACCATCACGCCAGGGCGAGCCAACGGATAAGGGGCTGCATTGCCGATGGTTGTGTCCATATAGTAACTCATCATCTCAGAGGTGCCTGCAGAAATGGAGACGGACATTAGATGCCCTGCTGCAGAAAGCGTAAAAATTCGGTAGCAGCAGCCAAACCTGTGCTTTCTCACAGCCCTGTAAAGCTAGGACCAGGCTATCACCTTCATGAGTTTAAGCTGGAAAAGTTAAGAGGAATAATATCTGTATTAAGAGCAGATATTGTGATTAGATGTGTTGTATCCGCAATGCAAACACGCGGATCCATTACTGTAAACTGATGAGAGCCTGACAATGGTGAATGAATTATCACCTGGAAGCTGATGGAGCTACGCTGAGGGAAGATGAGATCATATTTCCTTTGCTGTAGAATCGGTAGGAAATTGTTGCCAATTTTTTTCTTTTGACCAAAAAAAAAAAAAAAAAAAAGGCAGGTGTTGAGATCAACACCTTTCCTGTAACAGTTTCATCAAAAACAATCTGTTTCACAAAGAACTCTGCTGTTTTCAAGAGACATCTTCTGTTTTCCTGCACTAGCTTACATCCCCCTTGCTAAAGCTTGCACTGCTGAGACTCACATTCCTGAGGGGTTTGCAGCGCCCTGAATATCCACCTCAGCCCACGGGAGCACGTCAGTGTTCCCCGTGTCGATCCCAGCGTGGGACGTACTCCTCTGAGCAAGTCCTTCTACCAGTGCTCTTCATTAGATGTGATTTTTAATCATCGATTATGTGTGGCTGAGGCGAAGGAGCTGCAAGCTGGCTCTGTTTTCAGATACGGAGATGTCTCGATCCCTCGCCTTTAAATTCACAGTGGAGAACGCAGGGCCAACGCGCTTTCTGTGTTTTGGGGACTATGTCTCAAAGGTGCTGGGAGGAAGGAGGAAAGGGGGAGCAGGCTGGGCTCAGAAGGGCTCGCTCGGGTGGGATGTGACTTGGAGCCGAGGGGAATGGCTATTTTCATCAAAAAACTTGCGAGAGGGGAGGGGCGGCCGCTGCTGTAACCTCGCTGAGGGCACAGCAGCTCTGGCTCCTCTGAAACACCTCCCTTTTGATTTCTGCAGACCTCCTGTGCTACCGACTGTAACCGCTGCAAAAGCCCAAGTCGTCTTCTGAGACGGAGCCTGCGCAACCACGTTACCTTCAGCCTCCACTTCTGCCCTGCACCCACGAATTCGTGCCCCCGGAGGCTCTGGGACCTTGCTCCCAGCCTCCCGTCCCTGCTCACGGAGCCAGGGGCTCACTCACCACTTCAGCAAACGGGGACTCCAGTTAGCGGCTCCCACCGTGCTCTGTGACTAATGGCCAAATGTGAAACACCTGCGTGTGTATGCGTATTAAATTATTATCATAATTTCCTGCTTGTTATTACTGACTTTTGCTCTAACGCCAGTAATTTATTTTTTTTTTAAATCTTTTTAATTTACAAAACTGAAAAACTACCTCCATGGTGAAAAAACAGCCAGCGCATTTCTTTCTGCACTTAGAGCAGCCCAAAACCACACATACTGCAAGTTACTGTGGCTGAGAAGCCTTAACTAATCTCAGCATCTGTGCACACCCTACCAGCCTGCTCTAACTAGGCGTTAAAACACGTTTGCTTAAATCTCATTGCAGCTGGGTCAGCACGCAGCTGGGCAAAACAACGAAGGTGCGCGGAGCCCATTTCTGCAACGCAGCTAATGAAGGGTGAGGGGCTCCGTCCCAGTCCACCGCACACCTGGTCCCCCTGGTCCTCACCTTAAACAAGCGTCAGCCGCCTCACGTCAACGCAAACTGATCTCCCTCTCGCTCTAAAGACAAGACTAATGCTGCCAAACTGCACCAAAGCAAGGCAGACCCTGCAAAATGGAGATGGAGAAGTCTCCGGGCTGATTCACCGATTTCAATGTCACGCACGTGCCCGCGCGTAAGGAGTTACGGCGTTAAAACAGCAGTTAAAACAGCAGTCCCCACGAGCAGCTCCCTTTCCTGCTTTGCAGCTTGTGCAATAGGCAGTTGGGGTTTGGTTGTTGGTTTTTGGTTTTTTTTTTTTCTTTGATCAAGACACCTAAGTCACACCAGTTCTCGAGAACTGCTTTCCTGCCTCTCTGAATGTCATTTGCATCTTTCTCAGGATGCCGTTGCCAGCTCGGAACCTTCCAGCAAAGTACCACACGTTGATGCTCGAAGCGGCAGGAGCTTGGCTCACAAGGACAAGCACTAAACCCATCCTGACACCCAGGACAAGGCTTCATGCAATAAGGAATATCAATAAGATTGCCAGAGCTGCAAAGCAGCACCAGCAACCCCCTCTCCTGAGCCTGGAAAAGGGGAATTATCATCTCTAGACAGTAGCTCCACCAGATTTATAGCAAGGACAGTTTGCTTTTTGGTTTCTCTTCCCCTGCAAGCTGCACTGTTAAAAGGCACAAGCAGGGGGGCTGAAATACAGTGCAAACCCCAGCAAGCATTTGCACCCCCAGCCCTCTCTGTTCAAGACAAGTCCGACTTAAGCGCACGTTAAATCAGTCCCCCAACGCGATGCAGATTTTGTGGGTGACAACGGTTAAACGACAGAGAGATGCAGGCCTTAGGGCTGGGGAAAGGACCCGAGAGACCAGCCCTGCTAGCAAAAGGCAGGTGAGCAGATTCTGTGCACAAATTAATTGTGCCCTGGAAAAAACAGGTACGCAAGGCCAGCAAACAGGAGGCAAGGCGACGGCAGAAGGGGAGCTCTGGAGCGCTTTGTCCGGGCTAATTTTAACAGAACTTCCACCACTTCCCATAGGAAACTACTTCACAGCCCAATACATCTCTCACTGTCAGCAAGTTTCCCTGATGGTTGAGCCGTATTTTTCTTCTCTTCAGCTTCCTCTAATAAGAGCCTAAATAGTTCCTCTCCTCCCCTTGGACGCCATTAGATGGCTTTAACGACCGCTCAGGAGCTTGCGGCTGAACTAAATTCAATGATAGTGCTCTTGGTGGCAGGTAACCTGGCCGATATGAAGGAAATCACTGCAGATTTACACCGAGATAATCAAGATCCACAGCTTGCTGAGAGCTGTTAATAAAGAGAGGGGAATCAGAGCCATTTGGTAAAATCCTTAATGACTTAACAGCTTGACTTCAGTCTTATTGTTTGCTCTTATTATGCCTGTCTTATTGTGAAAACATGTGTGGGAGAAACAGCATTTATTTTGGGACTTGATCAAGTACCAGCCAAAGCTATTAGACTCTCGGGTCATTTCTAAACTAAATTAAAATTTTAATTTCATTTCAACATCCATCCCTCCTCTTTTACAAGAGAGGTTTGGGTTGTTTTTTTTTTTTTTATAAAATGAATTACCAGGCTTAGTTTAAAAAGGGAGAAGCTGTTTGTCCTCATGATTAACACCCCCCCCATGCAGAAGTTAGGAAGGAGTTAAAAATGTAAAGCTGTTTGTCCTCATGATTAACACCCCCCCGCCCCATGCAGAAGTTAGGAAGGAGTTAAAAATGTGTATTAAAACAAAGCAAACTTGGTCTGTTGGGTGTATGAAGACCCTTCACAAAATTCCCCTATGATTTCCAAGTATTATATTATTTTAAGGATGGGGAAAGGGAAGCGGAGTGAGACTGCAGTGGCTTTCCCGTGGCAGAGCAGGGACCAGCAGATGGGACCAGCAGCTCCCATCTCTGTTTCCCAGTTTAGCCCCCCGTGCATGGGTCTCCCCTGTCTCCTGTAAAATCCTCCATCTCAGATTGATGCCCAGTTTCTGAGTTGTAAGAAACTTCAGCTTCTGCCCATCCCATCTCTCTCAGCCCCGGGCTGGCAGCTCGGTAAAGGTGTCACCAAAGGGTGGCACAAGTGGGACAGCTGCAAACCAGCACTGGGGTGCTTTTCTCCATCCCAATAAACCAAGATTCCCTTTCCATGGTGTTAGGGGAGGCAGGAGGATGGGGCAACCCCATCATTTCTAACTTCAAGGACACGAATGAAGACTTTCCAAATGAGAAGCGGCGCCTTCGACATGACTGTCCTCCGCGGGCTGCTGTGCTGGCAGCTCGCTGACCCAAACGTTGCTCCGTGATGGCCATTTTATTTTTGCATCAAGTAATAATTTATCATCTTTGAGGGGGTGGGGAAAACAGCTCGTGGAAATGGCATTCTTCCGCAAGGCTTTAACCCTTGAAATCCTGGCAGTTTCCAGGCCGCCTGCCA
>NW_009260185.1:1233495-1233970 GCF_000687185.1 Egretta garzetta
TTGATCTGCTGGTATGTTAAAAACCTCATTCAATTCATCAAACCCTGGCACCAGCTTAAAATAAACGGAGCATCCCTAATGCAGGGATACAAGCAGTAGGAATGAGGATGTTTCTCTTGCTGCCTATTTACAACCCATGCTTTTTTAACAGATCGGCCGCCTCCTGTCTCCGTTTCATATCGAGGGATCCCAGATTTGTTACGATTTTCAAACTTTGCAGCATTCGCAAAGGTAATACCTGATTTACTGAAGGGCAGTAAATAATGCTGTATGGTAAATAGAGCAGTATAGCAATCGCCTTTCTGCACCCGCGGTAGATACTCCAAGAGATTAAGCGACTTGGCTAAGGTCAGACAGAGAAAGTGAGGGCGAGAGGCCGAGCAGCCAAGCCCCTGAGCCCCTATCTTAACTACACGGCGGTGATTGCCGTCGGATTAGCCTTGCCGTACGGAGGCTGTCCGCCCTGGTTCTGGGA
>NW_009260185.1:1234006-1249186 GCF_000687185.1 Egretta garzetta
AGCACATCACCTTCTGCTTTAAGGCTGTGCTCTTTCTTTTCTCAGTAGCTGTCAGATCTGAAGGAGATACGATGGTACCTTGAGAGCCTTCCTATTTGGCTGGACAAACTCTAGCCGGGATGGATGACAGCAGGCACGAGATAGCGCCGGGACAGTCAAGGTCTGGACCGGTCTCATACACATGCGCCCACGAGCCCCTGTGCTTGGTAGTAAGCTGCTTTCTGCTTTAGACTTCTCCTTTACCCTCCTCGTGCATCTATTGCTCAGCTGCTATTTTATCATTAAGCTAAAATAACGCCACCCTCAACAGCACCACCAAATCTATAGCGAGCTGACAGGCAGGTTGTGGCAAGGAGAGGGGTTTGGGTGGGATACTAAACCAGAGAGGCTGCCGCCACTAAATCATGTCGTGCTCTCCTGGATCCTAGCAGCTACTTGCAATCGCAGGAAGATGTGAAGGAGGGGTGGGGGGGGGTGGGTTAATTAGGTCATCTGTTATTCCACTCACGAATTTCCCTCCGTGAAATAATAGACTTACAGCACAACGTCACGGGCCGTATCCTCAGCTGGGGCAAAGCAAAGGGGGAAAGAACTGGGTGAGTTTCCCACTGCTCAGCGAGGGATCCCCTGCACCAGTGAAGGATCTGGCCCTGCAAGGAGCAGGCATTGCCCAATCTGCCCCGTGGCAAAGGGGTCTTGGTTAGGGATTGAAGACCCAGCTGGGGGTCTGTGTTTTGCTCCAGGCTCCCAGCAGGATGCTTGAGACCAGCCTGCCCAGATCTGCTGGTGCTTTGAAAACCCCACTAAGCACCTCCCTTCATCCAAAGCTTTAGAAAGTTAGGTTACCTTTCGTTTCTCTGTGCCTCGACTTCCCAGAGGTATAAAGAGGAAAATAGCACTGGGGTGTATTCTGATTTGGAGGGGCACATGGTATCCGAAAGCTCAGCGGTGAAGATGAGGATGAGGGACGCACACACACGTCCCAATGCACAGCGAACTTCCACAAAAATCCCAGCCTCTGGGCACACAGTGCCATCCCCTGCTGCCCAAGGTGAAAATGTCTGGGTAGCCCAAAATACCTGACTTGCCAGAAAATTGTTTACACGACAGGCAGGGGTGAGCTTAAAAACCCAGCCAAATTAGAGGCAGCCTGAACAGCCTGCAAGCAGGAAACCGTGAGCTCTGGACCCAGCCCACAGCCCCCAAAGGTGTCAGTTGACAGCACGGGATGGGAACTTGATGGTAACTGTAATACCAAATGAGTGACCACATGCAAAGCAATGATTTAGAGACTAATGGGAAGGGGGAAGGCCTTGGCTGTGCTCCTCAGGGGCTCGTAACTCCCCCTGGCTCTTTTTGGCTGGGTGAGGGGTGCAGGATTGTGCCCTTCCCAAGGAACGGCAGCAGCACGGCAGCACATCCCTGCGGCCGTCGCTCTCAGGGCTCCAATTCCTCCCAAAAGCAAATGCTGGCACCTGTGGCACTTTCTGCCCTTTGGGGGATGGCATAGCTACCAAAACCACATGGAGGTGCAGCAGCAAACTCCTTACAAGCATCCTTCCAAAGGCAGGAATCAGCCCCGCTCTGAGTGGGCTCTGTTCCTTGCCTGTCTGTCTGTCTGTCTGTGCACAGGGAGTCGAGAGAGCATCTGAGCCCGGGCACTTCACCTCTCCCCCTGCCTCGCAACAAAAACAAACCAACCCCCATCCAAACCAAAATGCAACTCAAAACATAAAAGGAACTGCAAATTTAATCCACTGTAATAATGCCAAGGCGCAGCCTTCTTCCTAGATGAGGAAAATAATGTTCTCCTAAACACACATATAAAATTTATATACTCTATAGAAAAAAAAAAGGGGGGGAATTTTTAAAGAGAAGCATCAGCTCAGACATTTATATAAGTTCCTGCAGTACTGTTAGCAAGCACATGAATCGGTTACTGGGTGAAACTGGAAAGGGAGAGAGTAAAAGTAAATCACCAGCAAAACAAATCTTAGATGTCCTGAAAATGCACACAGGTACCTACAAGCCCCAAAAGAGTTCAAAGCAACTTTCTCCCCACCACCACTTACTACTTAGCTGAAAGACCAGGGGAAAAGCTTATGTCCTCCACGGCTTCCCACACTTGTCTCCGATCTCTTTCCAACTACCTGGTGCTATCCGCTGCGCCGGAGCTGGAGAGGATGGAAATACCATAGTGTTTGCAGCGGGGCCGCCTATTCAAAGGGAGGGGGAGTGGTCAGCCCCGCATCCAGGGCGGTGGGAAAGGCGAGCTCCACGCCGCTCACGCGCTGGTGGCCACCGCCAGCCAGGAAAAAGCCACCTCTGGCAGAAGTCACGCCGGTGGGCTTGGAGGTGGCCACGGGGGGCAGCTTCCTGGCAGCCCCCCCCCGGTGCGGGGTGCCGGGCTGCAGTGGTGGCATTTGGGTCCACGCTGCTCCTGTGTCCTGCAAAGCGACCCGAGGGCTCCAGCGTGCTTCGCAAGTGTTACTCTGGCCCCCCAAAATCCCCGTCAAGCCGAGCTTATTCTTGCACGGCGACTGAAAAACAGGCACGGGGAGCACAACCAGGGTGAGGTTTATCCAGCCCCGACCCCTGAACCTCAGCTCAGCTGCTGCTTCTGCCTGGTGGTGCTTAATGGCAGAAACTGCTGTTTCCTCCTAAAAGGTCCCCTGGGCACCTCCAGCTTTCCTGCTCCCTTCTATACCCCAGGGCATCGCTGGCTCCAGAGCACTGCGCTTTCTGGTGCCTGCCTTACACCGAGGCTGGGCAGGATCCAGCCCTGCTGCTGCGGACACAGCCTGGTAGCACGCTCCGAACCCCCTTATCACATACTGCTGGTACCAGGCATGCCAAAAAAAAAGCCACGGTCGCTGCTGCTTGCTTTTAAAACCATAAAGGCCAAAGTAATCTCCCCTTATATAGGGCACTAGAGAGGGGAGATGCTCGGGCTCACTGGGAGCCACTGGTTCAGCCCCCTCCTTTGGTAGGGGTGGATGGTCCCAGCCTGCATCGCCCCAAAGACTGCTTTTAATGCAGATGCTAAGGGAGGCCAAGGACTCTCCAGAGAGGAGAAGGCTGCCGGGATGGGAAGGGCAGGCGCGCGTCTTCCCGGCCAGGCAGGAAAAGGGAGGGGGACAGAAACACAGGTCGCAGTGGGCTCATGCCAAAAACCTCAGTGTGAATCACCCGCTCTACTCTGGGAGAGCAGGACCTGGGGCTGCCCTCTCCTAACGCCTCTGCATCCCCCTGCCCGGCCTGCCCGACCCTCGCCACCCGGCCAGGGACCTCAGAAGCCCCAGCCTTACCCCCAGGCCCTGGGTGCAGGAGGACGTGCCCATCTTGCCTCTCCTGCTCTCGCTCTCTAGGCAGCAAAGCTGCTTTTTCCTCCAGGAGAGGGCTCCAGGCTGAAAATCCTCTCCGCTTCCAGCGTGAGCAACCGCTCCCAGCTGAGCCCCTGCCAGCAGCCCCGGGAGCGAGGCAAAGCCCAAACACCAGGGGTGAGATATGTGCTGCTCCGGGACATTTTCTTTATGGGCAAAATGGGAGGCTTGGAAGAGCTGCCCTGATTTTCCCTAAAAATCCCAATACCAAACCACAACGTAACAGCAAAAAAAGAGGACACAGCCATGGGACTCAGCCCTTATTGCCTCGATGCCTTGATACCGTAATGTTCTCCTTGCCGGAATATTTGCAGAAGCAGCTGGGTTTCAGGGAAGGTTGCAGCATCCTCGCCATAAAAAAATGCAGTGGGTACAGCTGCACTGTCACTGGAAATGCAAGCTGGGGAGAGAAATAACTCCTGAGGATGCCCTTTCCCAGTCCAAAAATGGGAATTTTGGATACTCCCAGCTAAGTGGACATTTGCAAAGTGCAGACCGACACTGTATTTGCTATCACGTGGATAATTTCTGCCCGCATGGGGCTTCTGTGGCACCTACTGCTGCCTGATGCCTCCCAGAGAAACCAAATGTGCAAAACTCTAGCGTCCACGGGCATCAGGGACTCCCCTGGTCTTCACCCTCCAGCCCAGGAGATTGCTCAAATGTGCACGGTGACAAATAACAAAAAAAACCCCAATATTTATGCAGGTCCTTCAAGGAATTTCTTGAGCTCCTAAGAGCGAATCTCCACTTTCGCCATTGCCTCAACTTAGAAACACGCAGCTACAGGTGGCCCGAATATACGTTACCTGTTGAACTTGCAGCCGTAAGGCACGGATCGCTCTTGTAGCTATTTTAACGCAGGAAATTATTTACAGGGTTTCCATCTTCTCAGGAAGGTTTCCAGCCTCCTGGGCTTTGGTACAAAGGCTCGGTCACGTCTGAGCGCCAAAGGAGTGGAATGCATCCAGCAATCAATTTTTATCTGGGCAACTCTTCCCAAGGCTGCAGGATAACCCTGCTGGCAGCTGCAAACAAGATGTCTTTCCCTGGACTGGATGCTTTGCTCTGCAGCAGGCGGTTCATCCGATGGAGTAATCTATATATTAATAGCCTCCGTATTATGGCTGTCCAATCGACTGCGCGTCTACGAAATGGAGAGGCTTCTGGTTTCGGCTGTTCCGTACACAGCAGCACGATGCCTGCTGCGTGCAGATCACCTCGCTCGGCTTGCACACGGTCGCCTGGTTTCGGGGTCACTGCTGTCACTTCGGTCACCCAAGCCAGTTGCTTCAGCTCGCAAGAAAAAGTTGGGTTACATTTCGGGTAGTTCACGGAATTTATCATAAAGCCGCTGTGCATCGAGAAGCGCTTTCCATTTCAGATGGTTTGGATTTTCGTTGGGCTCGTAAAAAAATAAAATGATTCCTTAATGTTTAAGTGAAGTAGTTATTAATGTTTTTACCGAATCTGAAATGTCTCGTGGATGTTTCATGGCTTTGTGCACTGGTAGGCTGCTTAAATTTAGGGGCACAAGGGCACACAGGCTCCTTCTGGAAGGGGCTGGACATAGGTGCCAGCAGATGCAGCCCCTTTCCCAATAACCTAAGAAATCCTTAGGACCATTTTGCAGCTAGAGGAATGGATGGGAAATGAGAGCAGCTACGACTGGAGCTGGGGAGCGAACAGGGATCACCTGGGCAAAATTCCTCACAGCCAGAGCGCTCCGAGTGTCACCGGCTGTCACCGGCTGTCACCTCCCAGGATTCACCCCCTTGCAGCCCCTGGATTACTTTGCAGGGAGAGATCCTGCAGGTTTGTGGTCCTGCTCGAGGACCATAAGCCCCTAAGGGCGAGAAGCTGCATGTAATAAACTTCCACATCCCTTTATGGATCTGTAAGTATCATCATTTCCACATTACACTGGAAAAACAGAGCAGGAACGGAGAAACCGGCCCTGAGAGCCTGAGTCTGCTTTTGGTTGGTGTTACATGCCGACCCCCGTTCAAGGGAGGATTTTGGAGGGTGACCTTCCCAGCCACTGTTTGCCTGGTGATACAGCCAGACCATGGAGCTGCCTGGGCTGTAAATATTGTGGCAGGTTTGCCCAGCATTCCCTCCTGCCCCTCCTCAAAAGCAAGGCAACGACACACAGCCTGTGGCCCAGATGCTTCAGCAGCGATCCACTGAGGGCTCTGCACATCTGGTCTCCAGGTGCTGAGGCTTTCCGTCGCTGGCTGGCCCCAAAAGCAAACCAGAGGCAGCAGCAGAGCTCATCCCTTCTGCCCAGCGGGCTGGGGAGAAGCACCCCATTAATTGCCTCCTTGCATGGAGCCCAAGGATGCTGCAAGCCCTGCCCCAGTTGAGGGGGAATATCTGTCCTCAAAAGCAGGAGAATAAGGTTTTTCCATCCTGGGCTCAGGCAGGAGCTCATGTCCATCATCTCCAACATGATGTGACAAATACAGATACTTGTTCAGCCTGGAGAAGAGAAGGCTGCGGGCAGAGCTGAGTGCAGCCACTCAGTACCTAAAGGGGGCCCAGAGGAAAGGGGGGGACAAGCTTTTTGGTAGGGCCAGCTGTGACAGGACAAGGGGTGTTGGCTTTAAACTAAACCAGGGTAGGTTTAGACTGGATCTAAGGTAGAAATTCTTTCCAGTGAGGGTGGTGAAACCCTGGCAGGGGTTTCCCAGAGAGGGGGTGGAGGCCCCATCCCTGGGAACATTCCAGGCCAGGTTGGCTGGGGCTGTGAGCAACCTGATGTGGTTCAAGGTGTCCCTGCTCCTGCAGGGGGGTTGGGCTGGGTGACCTCTAGGGGTCCCTTCCAACCCAAACCATTCCATGATTCTATGTTTCTATGATACACTAAAAAAGAAGCAGTTCAGGGTGCTTGGGAGCATCCTGAATGCTTCAAACTGGTCCACACGTGACTCACGTAAGGCTGTAGTAGCTCAGAAGCTGCTACAGTTCAATCTCCTTCACCTGGGTTCAGTTAATTGCTATAACCTTGCCCGTCCATGGCTTGTCTCACTTCTACAAGGGGCACGAGCAGCGTGCAGAAACGGGCTTTCAATAACGTTGGCGTCTGAAGAGCTTAGACTGGCTTGGGTGTGCTACAACGCGCCGAAAAACCCCTTCCTTCAGTGTTGAGTTTTCATTTTTAGTCCGCACACATGACTATAAATACAAATACGTGTATATACATGATAAACCCCAGAATAACACCAAGTCCCATCCATATTTTCATTCTGGAGGAGGAAGTGAGAAATTTCCACTCAGCTCTAACTCTGATGTTAAGCAACGTCTCTAGGGAAGTTCGAGCCATAACATTGCCAGTCAGAGCCCTTAAGATGCAAATTTGTGAATTTTGCCTTGCAAACATAAAAAATAATCATTTTTCTAAGAGCCAACATGAATATTATGATGGTCATCTCCTTTCCACAGGGGCCTGCTCTGCTCACACCGTTAAGAACGCAGGGGAAGGATGCGCGGGAATGCCTGGAAGCTGTAAGCCAAAGGTAAATCAATTCTCATTTATGAAAATGTTAACCCGAAAATCAGTAATCATGTACCAGTTCTGCCATTTCAAGAGGAATTAGGCCTGTGGGTTGGGAGGGGGATCTTTTATTAGACAATCCGATACACTCGGAAAAAAACCCAGCTAGGATTTCATCACGCCTACCCTCTTCAAATCTGTAAATTAAAATCCCCATTCAAAATCATTTAATCTAGGACTATAAAGCCAGATTTCAGAAGTGCCCTTTTCCCAGGCAAGCGTATAAATAAAGATCAGATTTACAAAAATGCTATCAGCTAACAATTCCTGCTCGAACACATCTGGCCAGATTTCAGAACAAATTCAGCAGGCAGTTAATCACTTGCTCTTTATTACTTAACGTACTATTAGCACGAGGGGATAAAAAAAAGAGAGATATTTTTATTTTCTTCTATCTGTTAAAATATTCCCCGCATCTCACTGCAGTGAAATTCAAATTGTTGATAAAAATGTTGACATTTTAAAAAAGTCGACTGCTTCTCAAGCCAGTGTTAAAATACAGAAAATGAATTAAGATCATTTAATTGCTTCCCTTTGCCTCTTCTTTTACAAAAAATAAGATTAGCACCGCAGTGAAAATGTCATCTAAAGCCCATTCTGGCAATAATAAGCAGCTTATTATGGTTAAACTATGGTGCTAACGAATGGGAAGCTGTAATTATCGGTACTGCTCTTGCTGGAGTCTGAGGGCACCAGCCGAAAGCTGAAAGCTGAGTCCCCTTCGTGCCACCCGCTTGCTTTCGATACTGGTTTCTGTGGTGTAGGTGACCTTGCTTGGAGAGCAGGGTGGGGTGGCTTTGGTGTCCTGGGCTTGGAAGCCCTCCCTCCTGGCAAGCAGAGCCTCCAGAGATGTTGGGGAAGGGTTGAGTGGTGAAAAAGCTCCCGCTCTGCCTGTAAGGTGAGGCTGAAGAAGCTTCTGGAGAACAGGCTGCAAAGGGAGAGCCCAGGTTTTCCATTTGGCTCCACTCAAGGTGGTCCTGGAGACCTCGGGAGGTCTGGTTCCCCCCCGAGAGAGGACACCTCAGCAGCACTGCCGAGCACGGCATCTCAGCCGCATCCATAAATCAGCTCCATGGTCCCCGGGCGTGATCCCAGCCCTGGGGAATGGAGCGGTTAGCTTTCCATCACCGCCGTTTCATGACTCATCACTTGACTCAGACCCAACGCAGCACAGCCTTTGAAGTCGTTGGGCTTCTCCTTTCATGGCTCACATCTTTTCAATATCAGAAATGCCAATGGGGGTGAGGAGGAGAAAAAAAAAAATGGAATGACATAAGAATTAAGAGATTTCATTGCATTTGGGCCCTATGGTTAGCTGATAAACCTGGGAAGCAATCTTTTTTTTCTTGAGACCTTTTCCCAATATCAAGCAGACCTTTTTGCCCTCCCTCAGCTGACAGACACACAGCAGAGGACAACAAGGCTTTGGTGGTTTTTACAATAATCCCAGGAGGTCCAAGCTGAAATCTGTGCCCTCCTGGGTGCCACCGTCCAGCCAGGAGTGTGCTGAGCAAAGGAAATATTGTTTATCTCCTGTTTCTGTAGGAGGAACCGTAGGGCAGGGAGGTTGTGAGATGTGAACGTGGAGTGGAGATATTTCAGCACGATGCTCTCATTGCACATCTAAACCAATGCAAGAATGCATGCATCTTACAAAATGCTTTTTGTGCTGAGAGCGAGCAGGAGGGGGAAAAAAATACGGTAGCAGAAATGGGAGGCTTGGTTTTGTGGAAATGAGTTATTAACATGTCCTTTACTTCTCTGTTTATTTTCCACATGGTTCCAGGTCAAGGAAAGTTTGTCTGTGACAAAGATTAGGCTTTCAGAACAGCTGTGTCTTTTCAGATTTAATTCCCGAGCTCCACCGAGCACGTTTGGACAGATTCTCTTTTGTGTCCTCCGTCGATTATCGGGGGAGCTCGGGCGGGATAACAGGACACAGGTGACATCCCCCGAGAGGTGAGATGTCCCCTCAGTGAAGGACGCCAAGAGCTTCAGGAGGAAGAATGAGGAAAAATAATGCTTGTACCGGCAGGCTTAATACCCGCTGTCACCATGGCTGCCTGGTGATGGAGGGGTTATTTATGGCCAGGCTGGGGATGGCGGGGCTGGGTCCCACATGTGAAGTGAAAGTGGAAGTGTGTGGGTGGGAGGGGAAGCAGCATCATCATCACATTTATCAGCGCTCCCGGGGCCGGGCAGGTTTCCACCCGGACCCAGGCTGTGTTAAGGAATGCTTCCCATCTCCCATGCGGCACTACATGACCCCAAGGGTACAGCCACGTCCCAGCACCCATCCTCCGAGTTTGGATGAGGCAGAAACACCTACCCAGGAGACGGTGGACCCTCACCGATGTCCCACAACCCGCTCTAGGTGCTTCATTAACCTGCCCGTCCTTACTGTTCTCCAAAAAAGCCACCCTGGGCAGCTGGGGATGCCCCAGCCTGCCTTCCCCCTTCCCAGCACCCGCAGAGGTCTGCAGGAGCCAGCGTGGGCCCTCGGGTTTTAAGCAGAGCAAGGGGGGATGGAGGGGAGGGGGGTCATGGCAGGGTTAGCTGATGAACGGCAAACAATCCTAATTTATGCAAAAAGCAGTCTGGAAAAAATTACATTCCTGGTTGTCTGCATATATAATATAGAGAAATCCTAAATAAAGGAGCCAAAGATGTTTCTATGAATTAGACCTTTATCCTTCCAGCATCCCGGAGCTCAGCCCATGAATTTGGGTGAGTTTGCCTTTCTAATTGCTCTGTCTTTCTAACGCAGGCTATTTAGAAGCTGCACGGACAGTGCCCTGTTGGAAATCAAACAGGTCATTTGGGCTGGGGCTTTTATCTGGGTTTCCACCATCTTAGACAACAAACAAGCCATTAATGTCTGGGAACACGGCTTTGATTTCCACTTTGAAACCATGGCCCAGATCACTGCCAGTGGTGCCCAGAGTCACATTTAAGGCCAGCCCATGTCCTGGCGCAGATTTATTCCTCCCTGCCCTTACACCTGGGTGCCCACCTGCACCTCACATCTCAGGGGAGATGCTCTGGCTCTACAGCCCTGGGAATAAGACCACGGCACGGCTTTTTCTGATTGAAAACTTCCAATAGTAAACAAATATGGGGTTTACTTTTGGTCCTAGATTTGGCTCTCCGTTGGGTTAAGGAGGTTTGCAAAGGATCTCTGGGCTAGTTGCTGGATCAGCTGCAGCAAACAAGCCATGTCTTCATCAACACTCATCTTCTGCACCCTTGAATCACACCTGGTTTCATCTGCTGATGATTCTCCATCTTGGTGGAGGTGCTCAGTAAGATGTCCACGGGGTCTCTGCCTAGTCTTATCCCGCTGCCCCTTAGGAGACCCAGCATGAAAGTCCTGGTATCCCCTCCCTTCATAAGCTGCAAACCTGAGTTTTCAGAAGAAATTGCATCCCAAAGGCACCTCTGAGCCTCTTGCTCCTGCTCCCTTCGCTGGGCACCCAAATGCGGCCGCCTGCGCACGTGTCCGGCGTGCCAGCCTGCGGGGACCTGCATCCCAGCAGGTTTTCCCTCAGGTTTTCCCTCAGTCTCCCGGGGCACAGCGGGCAGCTCCAGCCAGACACCTGGCAGCAGGATATGGAAATTTTGGCTCAGGCTGAGAGCGGGCGAGAAGGGGAGCCTGGCTCATGGGAAAGGCTGATGGGGAGCGCCGCGGTGGAGCATCACGGGGCTGTCGCTCCCGCTCCAGACGCTTTTCCCAGATGGGGAACACCTCAGCCTTTGCCAGGCAGCGGTAACACAGTGTTGGCTTCCTCTCAGTCCCTTGGGCAAGCTCCAAACCTTGATTTTCCACCAACAAACCCTTCCAGGGTCTGCCCTCTCGAGTGACACCGCAAGCGTTCAGAACCATATGGAGACGGGGAACAGATTTCACAGGGGGTGAGATGCCGTCACTGCCCAAGAGCTGCCCTTCCCAGACCTGCAGGCAGCAGATGGCTTTTTTATTTCCCATCCACAGTACCATCTCACGGTGCAAAGATCAGGTTTCTCCCATCGCTTCTGGCTGAGGGAGGAACACACACGGCTGGCGACATTAACCCTCGTCCTTAGCCAGAAGGTCTCGCTCAGCTGGTACCGAGTCCTCGGGTTTTTGAAGTCAGCGGGAATCTGGCCTGGCGAAGGTTTATGGGATGAGTTCTGGCTGTCCTGATTGAAGCTGTTTCCAAAAACCAGCGAATGCCATTTTCAGCGCGTCGCAAGGAACCGAGGCGCACAGCATCGGTTCACTCAGTGCCCATAAATCTCCCCCTGAGGCTTTATAAACCTCAGCCAGGAGTTTCGTTTCATTTGGGCCACCCTGGGCACAAGCACAGGGCGCTGCCATGAGCACGGACGCAGCCTGGCTTAGCCTAATGCAAATAGGATGAGAAATTATTTTTTTCAAGCCCGCCCTGAGCATCTGTGGGCTGAAAGGGACCTTGCTGAAATACAGAGCGAGCTGAATTTACCTCCTCCCTGAATGAGCTTCATTAGCTCAGGCAGTCAGCTCCAGATTTTAATGGATGCAGCAAATGGGAGAAATAAAATAAATACTACAATCAAAGTGCTTAAACCTACGCCTCCTCTATGCCAACACAAACCCTGAATCGGAGGAAGCATTAGGCTAAATATAGATCCTCAAGCAAAATGGGAGAGCTTTTATTTTTTTTTTTTATTTTTTTTCTAGGTTCATACTGTAAAACATCTGCTGAACAGTTTCCTATAACTGTTTTTGGCTTTTAAATCAAAGAAAGAAGAAACAATGTCCCATTTTTGCAGAGAGAAAAGGAGGGGGGGAATAATAGACCTTCCTCTCAGAGCAGGATGACAGTAAGGATAGAAATAGAAAGGGGTGAGCTTTGAAACATCTTGAGGCCAGACAAGAAGTGGGTGGATGGCAGGTTCAGGTACCTCAGCTCGCTCTGGCTGCTTCCCATGTCGAGGGAGAACTTGGCAAAACTGCTGACAGCCGAAAGGGAAAACCCACGAGCAGAGCCGGGAGGTGCCCGGCTGCGGGTGAAGAGGGAGCAGGAAAGCCGGGGGGATGCAGCGGTGCTGGGGGCGCACAGGAAGGCGCGCGGGGCTGGGAGTTTGCTGGGAGGAAAAAGATGTTATTTAGCTGGAGAAAGAAGGGGAGGAGTCCTGCTGCAATTGTAATGGCTTTTCCCCCAACCTGGGAGAAAATCCCCTGCTCCTTTCAGCATCTCATGGCCCCGTCCCAGCTCCTCGGGGCACCCCGCAGCTGCAGCCGCCTGCACCCACCTGCAGCGGCCGGGGGGGGGCCCTCAGAGGGGGACACGGGGGGACGTGCAGCCCACGCTGTCACACCTCTTGGGCTTCTTGGCCTGCGCAAAAGCCTTTCCTGCCAAGTCACCGGATGCGATGACGGTGCGGCTGGGAAAACTTCAAACCAGCCCAAACAATCAGAGATTGTCTGCGGAGAGCGGGCTCTAAAATTGGCTCCTTGGATTAGCACCAGGCTCACCCCTGGGCCCTTTGTCAGGAGAGCTGGGCTCAGCAGCCGTGACGGAGAAGGACCTAATCTCGCTTCCTATCTGTGATATGGGTCGAATTTAGCCCCGGCTTTGCCGGCTGCTCTTGTCCCTCCGTGACCCGCTGGCATCCAGGCACCCAGACAGCGGCCAGCCACGGTGGCGGGGCCGGGAGCGGCTTCCCGCTGGCAGGGATTCTGCAGTGCAGTGCCTATAGGACCTATATGACTCAGGAGTCAGCAATCCTTTTTTATTTGTTCCCCTAAAAAGTTGCTTAGGAACGCACATCCCCTCCGTAGCCCGATTCCTGTGCAGCTCTGGCGGGTGGGGGTGCAAGAATTGCTCTTTTTTATGGCTTTAGCATGTGTTGGGCTGGATTTGCTCTTTTTAGGGAAATCCCAGTTAGGCAGTGGTAGGGTTCCTCCTGTTCGTAGGGGTTTCTTAGCACCTTTGGCCCTTGGCATTGGGGTCTTCTGCCACAAAGCCCCTGCCATGAGCACCAGGCACTGGGGCTGGATGGTAACCTGCCCCCATCCAGCCATGAACCTCTTTCCCCATCTTTTATCCCGTGGCTTGGCTCCAGCGTCCTCCTGATCCCGACACCCTTGCAACACCTGCGTGCTGCAGAGCTGCTCCCGGGGAGGTATTCAACATGGTGGGTGCGTGTCCAACGGCTCTTACGGACCCATGGGCTCCCCACCGGGCTGTGCGGACTTGCTCCTCCCTGCCCCACACAGCAGCATCCCCCCAGCATCCCTCTCCCCGCCCGACCCCTCGGAGGAAACCTCGGACAAAAGAAACTCAGAACAAAAACCAGGAGCGGGGAAGTGGCAGGCGAGGGCCTGTGTCAGATCAGCCGGATCCCCAGGCGGAAATAATTGAAACAAGGCTCCGGCACGTGCCCGGAGACGGGATGTGTCGGGGAGATGGTTCCCTGCCAGCCCCTTCTGGGCGCTGCGGGCAGGGACCAGCCGCTCGCCTGCCCAAGCCCATGCGTTTGGCACTGCCAGACGAGATGGCAAAGGAGGGGAGGCATCAGAAAATGGCATTTTGGTAGCAAAACCTCTCTGTAATTGAGCTTCCCCAGTCTGCAGGAAAGGGGCTTTGCTTTCCACAGGAGGTTCCCTCTGGTCCTGCCAAAGCCAGAGAGAAAATGATGCTGTGGGCGTTTCCCAAGCATCCAGAGCGACTTCTTATTTCTTCTTATCATTCTGCTCTGGAATACACCTTCCACCCGGGGAAGAGGGGGTCTCCTGACCTTAACGACCTGCTCTAAGGCCCATTTATGCGCCCTGGCTTTGCAGGAGGGGAGCTGTAGAGGATGGGGGACAGGGAGCGTCCTTTCCTCTGCACTGGTACAGCACCGAGGGGGCTGCGGGTGCGACCCCAGCGCCGTGATAAACACATAAAACGAATTTCAGCTCCAGGGGGCCACTTGCAATACAAGGGGGCTATGGTGGGGGGCAAAACCATTTGCCTTTTCAGGAGAATGGGCTTTTGTGTGCGTGCAGGTGCCTGAGGTTTGGAGAGGGGGAAGGCAGCAACAGCGCTCATTAAAAACAACATTGGGAAATGCTGGAGAAAAGGGGTCTGGGGGAACAGGGGGGCTTCCCACACCTATGCCACCCTGGTGAGGACCCACGCCGGGGGCAGAGGCACATCCCTCCTTCCAGGAGGGCCTACATACGGCGTGTGCATCCATGGGACAGCTTGCTTGTGCGTTTGGGTTCACCCAAGTAGGCAGGGCACCCTCCCTTGCGGCTGGCATGGGTGGCATGGGAGAAGCCCCCGCGGTGTCCCCGGGGGATGCAGCCCCACCAGAACAGTGTCTCGCGGGGTGATGCCGGGAGGGCTGCCTGCAAAGACAAATTTGTATTCTTGCAAGCGTGCCTTTGCCAGAGCGTTGATTGCAAGCAAAGGTTTGCAGCTTGGAAACTTGGAAGGGTCCGGCTATTTTCACTCTCTCTCTCCCAGGCTCTTTCATTCATGCTTCCTCTCTCTTTTCCCCAGTGCATTTCTCACTCACGCTCTCATTCATGCTCGCTCGCTCATTCTCATTTTCCTGGCTGTATTTTTAGCTCCCTCGCCGTTCGGAGGATGTGAACATTATCCCTGAGTCATGACTTTGTGAGGAAACAGGCAGCCAGGGCTCCCATTACAACCCGTGAGGGCTCTTATCAGCTGCAGCGCAGGCTTGCTGGGGAGGGGGCTTTATCTCCCCGGTCTTCTCCTCTTCCTTTTTCTCCAGCTGCTATAGCCCCAGCTCCTCCGCCGAGGCCGGGAGGCTCATCCCCCCGGCCGTGTCGTGACGCAGAGCTCAAGGAGTTAAATGAAGATTGGCAGTCAGGAAATGGGAGTAAACCGTAAGGGCCAAAGAGCATCCTCGGTGCTGGGGTGGCTGCCACAAGAATTACATCAAGCGAAAAGGTGTCTGGCAGGGCTTTGACACCAAATGCTGCTGGTGTTATTCCCAGCCCGTGCAAACAAACATGAGGTAATGGCACCTGGGGGCTTAGTCGTAAGCTTGCTCTGCGTTTGGAAAACACAAAGCCCCGGGAGCATTTTGGTCTGGCTCAGGATAACGTCGCAGCAGCAGCAAAGCGTTTCACCGGCGCTGTTCCCACACGTGGATGAGCCATTGAAATAAAAACCGTCCCACGTTAGAAATGGTCGGAGCCGATCATTTATGTGGGCTTCGTTCCCAGATGCCAGTGACATATTGCGCGCGGATCGGCTT
>NW_009260185.1:1249345-1258025 GCF_000687185.1 Egretta garzetta
GGTGTATCTCGACGCAGCCTTGCGCGTCACGACACGGCTTTGCTAATCTCGACGCTCTGTGCCGGTCGTGAGGCTCGGCTTCACCTTTTCATGACATTCAGGCTGTTTTCAGCTCATTTCCTCCGACTTCCCTCTCTAACCTTTATGTTATCTCCTTAATGCTCTCTCCTCCCTTTTCCACCCATCTGCTTATTTTAGCTGCCTCTTCCTGCCCGCACGTGTGGCTGCTGCCCTGCCCTGGGCCGGTCCCCTCCGGGGCAGAAAAGGGCTCACTCCCCTGCCCGCAGCTCACGGGGAGAGTTTTACCCCATTTTCCTGCTTTCCAAGCAATCAAGGTAAATCCCCCTCCTGCCACCCTGTTGCACACCCATCCTCCCCAAGCGTGGCTTCACCCCCCCGTCCCCACTCAGGAGCAGGACCTCCTGCCCCCTTCCCACGCACGCTGCCGGGCACAGGGAGTCCCTGCAGCCTTTTACTCCAGCAGGGACCGGCTTGTGGTTATCCCCCCCCATTTCCCCAAAAAAAAAATCCTATCTGCAATGAGCTGCTTCTGCATCCCAGACATCGATGCCCACCCGTGCCAGCTATGCTGGCGCTCAGCATCGTTCCAAGCAGTTAAAATTGATCCTTGTGGTCCTTTGTCCTCACAAGCCGTCCCGTGGAGACGGTCCTGCTCCTTCGCCTCCCGCATCCGCAGAGATGCTGTGCCAGGAGACGAGGCCTGCTGCATCCCACCATCGAACCCCTTTGTCCACCGCAGGAGGACAAGGGAACGGACGCTACCACAAACCACCAGAAGAGATGAAAGGCTGACACGGGGTCAAGAACCAGCTCAAGAAATTCAAGGAAGAAAAATCCATTGAGGGCTACTAAAGAAACCGCTTTTGGGTCAGGAAATCCCAGCGCTGTGGCTATCAGCGCTCAGAGAGGATACTGGGGGAGGATCAGGCCCTTTTCTTCTACTTCCGCCCCTGGCTCCCAGTATGAGCCGATAGTGGGGCCACTGGTTTGGTTTAACGCAACCGTTTCATCGCACACCTCCAAGCTGGTGGCTTTCTTCCCTGGGACAGACACAGCCCCCGAGGGGACACCGGGGAAAAGGGGACTTGGGAAGGGAAGGAGGGGAAATTTTTCTGTCTCAGGCCATGCTAAGCACGACGCAGCAGAGGGTATGCTGGTGGCACAGGGTATCTCACCATGGGCGTGCATGGTGGGTAGGAGAGGACCAGCAGGAGCTTGGGGACTTTCATGGTCATGTTTAGAATCATAGAATCCTAGAATCACTTCAGTTGGAAAAGACCTTTGAGATCATCGAGTCCAACCTTTAACCTAACCCTACCATCCCACCACTAAACCCTGTCCCTAAGCACCTCATCTCTCCTTCTTTTAAATACCTCCAGGGATGGGGACTCAACCACCTCCCTGGGCAGCCCATTCCAGAGCCTGACAGCCCTTTCAGTGAAGAAGTTTTTCCTAATGTCTAGCCTAAACCTGCCCTGTCCAAGAAACGAGGCCATTTGCAGTCCCAGAGTCAAAACGCTCCAACAGTGGAAGCCAGGGCTTCCTGGGCTGAGCCTCGTTGCTAAATAAAAGACAAAAGAAAGAGTAATTAGATGCCATTAATTGTCGTTAAGAGGATTTTTGCTGGCGGCCAACACTCCTCTTGGGAGGACACAGCCCTGGCCTTACCCGGCACGGCTGCAATAACACTCATGTGTGGATTGGGTTTATTTTAAGCACCCCATCTCCTCCCTTTTCTCCCAGCCCCAGCGGCTGCCAACCCTCCCATCCTCCCCGTCTCCTCCAGCCATGCTCGCAGAGAGGCCGGACATGCTCGGGGATGGGGAGGTGAGGACAACCGGGGACCACAACGGGATGTAGCCCATGCCGGGGTAACGGGGGACAGCAAATCCACGGGTGCATCCATCGCAGCCCCAGAAATCTCAGCTACCGTGTTTGTGAAGGGACGCAGTGCAATGTTATAAGCCAAGAATGTGTAAATGGTTGGAAAATACTTGAAGTGTGCTGAGCATTGAGGGAAGCGTGAAGGGTTCGTCCTGTAGACATGAAAAGGATCCTCTGCCCCTGTCATTTACCTGCGCTCTGGCTTCTGTGTTTTCCCATTAGAGTTTATTAATTATGATGGCTATTATTTTGTTGTATGATGAACACAGCCCTTTCGGCAGGCCTTGGGACATTGCCTAGAATTACGAGCAATTTAATAACAGGGAGCTGAACGCCGAGGCCCTGCTTTCACTCCTGCCTTCTCGGTGAAAAAGCCCACTGGCTTTCATCAAGAGGAGAATCGCAGCAAGGAGCCGCGGCCGCCCCAGCTTCATCTGGGTGCTTTTACAGCAATTCTGCTCGGAAACATCCAGAGCTGCAAGGCTCGAGCAGGGAGCAAGTGCTGCTGGACCCATTTCCCAGGCTGGAGAAGGGGATGCAAAGTAGGGATGCAGCCCCAGGGGAAGGAATAAGGGGAAGTGGGGCTGAGAGATTATTTTTCTCCAAATTATTTTCATTTTTCCTCCAGTCCTGCTCAGGAACTCCTCATGCCCCCTCCCTCCACTCCAACCACTGTATCTTTCCCCTGCGGAGGTCTCGGTGGAGGTTAGGAGCAGTCACTTTGGCAAATCACCCCACACAGGAAGCAGAGATGACCGCAGCCTCCACCCAACTGAGAAAGGAGCACCCTTTTAGGGACAAATTCCCACGTAAGACCCACATTGGGGTTTGGAGCACCTCTACATCTTACAGGCAATGACCTCTTCTCGTCCTCGCTGCAATTATTTGTAATGCCAAAGCCCACAGTTTGCTCACGCTCCAGCATCCTAGAGGTTGGGTTTGCTTCCTCAAAACGCCAAACCTTTGCAGTTCGCAACTAAAAGCACTTTTTTTTCTTTTTTAATTCACAGCGGAGGTGGGCAGCACCTCCCCGGAAAGCTGCATCTCCTGCAGCGAAGGCGCTGTGTTTTCAAGAAGGGATTTGCTATGAAAAGAAGGGATCGCATCTCTGCTTGGCCTCTCCCTTCCTAGGGCAGCGAGCGCCTCCGAAAGCACAAGCACGCCTCCTGAAGGCAATCCTCACCCAGGGGTCCCCCCGGGCCCCACAGCCTCCTCGGGGGGCAAAGCAAGGGGGTCCACAGCCCTCTGATACAAGAGAGTTATTGTGCGCAAGCAAATCTGTGCTTTGGGAAAAATCACTGCACTGTCGTGAGGTTTGGGCTCGTGGGGATCAGGTCCGGAGCACCCAGATGGGGCGTTATCCTGTTTTTCTGGGTTATTTCTGCCTCCGGTTGCCCCCATCGCAGCATCTGGAGAAGCTCACAGTCTTCAGGCTGTTTATCTTCGCCACACATCTGTAGGGCAGGGAAGTGCTGCCACCCCCACCGTAGGGAAGGAGTGTATTTACTTTTGAAACGGGCGGGAGCTGAGCTATAGCGAGAGGTCAAGTGACTTGGCTCGGAAAACTGCAGTGCCAGTGCAGGCAGCTCCACAGAGCTATGTCGGAGCATCGCGATACAGCAAGGGATCCTACCCCGCAGCAGGATTAACTGCCTTGGTAAGGTCCATGCAGGGCATCTGGAGAACATCCGTGGGGGCAGCACGGTTGCCTATAGGATGAAGCCCCATTTCTGCTGCGGCGCTCGTCTTCAGCACATTCCAGCACTCCTTAGACAGG
The DNA here is from genome assembly GCF_000687185.1 of Egretta garzetta. NCBI lineage: Eukaryota > Metazoa > Chordata > Aves > Pelecaniformes > Ardeidae > Egretta > Egretta garzetta. The sequence goes on from NW_009260185.1 coordinate 1,253,028, forward strand.
AGGAAGATGTTGTAATCCTCATTATTCAGCTGGAAACCAAAGCACAAGGAAAGGGAGGGTTTGCCCAGCATCACCGAGCAGAAACCCGTTCCTTGGCGCAGCCGTTGCTGAGTCCCCCCAGGCTCCACAAACCTACCCAGGTTCAGTGCAAGATATTTATTTTAGTTGCATTAAAAGCACATTTTCCAATTAAAAGTAAGAGCAAATAAAATCCTCGCTGGTGTTACAATGAAGGTCTTCCATTCCTACAACTAAAAAATTGTGCTGCATCAGTCTGTCTGTCTGGCTTGCTTTCTTTCCCTTCTTCCTTTTTTCTTTCTTTTTTCCTATCTTTCTTTCTGTGTTCTGCTTGAATAATGAAAGAAAACATTTTAACCAGTTTCACTTCCTTTTACTACGAGCAGCAAGTCAATGCCACTTACAAGTTCCCATCTATTAGCACAAGTGTGTGGGTTGCAACATTAAGTTTTTGCTTAAATTAAAAAGAGGAGGCATTTCTCCAGCAATGAAGCACCTTGTGTTTAAGGTCAAGGTGGATCTGAACTCTTGAAGACAGTTTCTAAGCTGTCGACTTCACTTAAAAGACTTTAACTCTTAAAAGACTTCGCGCCACGTGAAAAAGCATCTCAGCTGCAGCAAAAGCCGGCTGCGCTCCGGCTGCGCCTCACCGCCCAAGATTTGCGCACATTTCCCAGCACCTCTCTTCTTTTTTCTTTTTTTTTTTCTGCAAGACTAAATGTACGCATACACTTCACACCTTGCTTTTTCTCTGAAGGGACGCTCTCCCTCCATTTCTGGAATTGTTTTAAGCCTGCCACAAGCTGTGGCCTGAAAAGCATCGCTGGGAGCCGCCTGGCGCCGTCCGGCCGGCACTGCAAGCCCTGGGCTGGAGCCAGCAAACACACGGAGAAGGGGTAGAGATGAGTGAGCCCCGGCGAAGTGTAGCGCAAATCCGCCTTCCTCTAGGCCGGGGTCACAAGATCTGGCAGGTGCAGACAGGCTCGTGGCTGAAGAAAAACTCCTTTTCTGTCCCCTTTTCTCCTTCAGGGAGGCAAAAGTCAGAGGCAACACGCTCTCTTCTTATTAAACCAGCTGGAAAACCTGCACAAGGGTTATAAACTCATAAACTCATCTTTGGTCTCCGTTCTTTTCGGTTCACCTTTGCGAGATCCGAAGCACAACATCGCTGTTAGCAGATCTGGATCATGCTTTTCTTCTTAATTTTGCACCCAGTGGATTCATTCACTTACTGGCTTTTCTGGCTTGCTTTTCACATTCATCTCCCGAGTGCTGAAAAGAGGAGATGGAGCCAAAAATATATCCTCTGAGCTCCACTTGTTCTGGCAGCTCAGCTTGCAGGGGCAGGGAGTTTGCACCAGCTTCCCCTGCTGCTGTAATTATTGTGGGATGAGGGGGCAAAAAAGGGGCAGCCCCAAATGCCGAAGAACTGGGAAGGGGATGGATGGTGCAGAAGATGCGTTCGCAATCATAACTTGAGTGCCCAACCATTCCTGGGAGCCAAAAGCCGCGATCGTTTGGAGGCTTTTTTGGCGGGTAGCGTGAAATGAGCTTGGCGGAGGCTCAGTCTGCTTCCAGCTCAAACCACCACAACCACCACCTGGGCTAGAGAGGCAGGTGTGGGGCAACGAAAGCCGCAGGGAGGGGGGTCCCAGCGGGTAAGACGAAGCCTCCCCGCACGGTGACATACCCGACTGCACGCCGCAGGCACCAGCCAGCCAGCACAGCTCACCCTGCGCGGGCTGGGGGAAACCTAGCTCGCACTGACTCATTCCTGAACTCCAAACCTGCCCGTCTACCCCCCTTTTTCTGCTCAATGACGCCTTGGTTTACTTACTATTTTACTGCATCAGATGGAGCAGCCATGTCTCTCATTTTCTCCTGGGGAAGAGGTCCCCTCGAGGGGGTGGTTGCTTCATGGCAAGCCAGTGGGTGCAAAGGAGCCAAGTCTGACACAAGTCAACACTTGAGGCGATGCCCCAAATCTTCCCCAGTCCCCCTTTCACTTTCCATGGGGTAATCCCATAGCAGCAGAGCTGGGCAGCCAAACTCAGCAGCCTGGACCAGCCATGCCAGAGCATTTCTTCATGCTGGCATCTCTACCTGGAACATGGAGATGGCCCCTCCAGCAGCAGTTTTCTCCCCAAGTAGGGGTGCAACCCGAATTGTACAGTGTCCTGCCTGCCTCCCAGGTCCCCATCTGGCCCTCTGAGCTCTTCCCCCCATCTAAAGTCTAGAGAAGAGATAATTTACTGGGAAGTGGCGTTGCTACAGGTACCAGTGAAAATAAATCCGTAGGTACTGGTAGCTTTCCAAGCAGTTCAGAGGCTTTCCCATACCCCGGGGTGCTTTTGTTTTAAAGACACGTGAAGAGTCCCATACTTTGGCTGCAGATCTGAACTTTCATAGATCTTAAAGCCAGAAAGGACCATAGATTATCCAGGCTGACTTCCTGTCTAACGCAGGCCAGATGAGTCCATCCCCTTATTCCTACAGTGAGCCCAATAATTTCTGCTTGGCTATACATCTCTTCCAAAAAGGCATCCGGTCTTGATTTAAAGACTTCAAGAGATGGAGAATCCATCACTTCCCGTGGCAGCTTGTGCCAATGGTTATTTCTAATAAAGGAGGAAGCTATTTAGAGCTGGGCTTACATGTCAGAAGCCTCTCTGGGTAAAGAAACACTCACAGGCTCTCTCACCAGTAAAATAAAAGCACAAAGCAGTCACTGAAGAAGGATCTTGCCCCCAAAAGTGTGTCTATTCTTTCCCACTGTTGCAGTTAATCTATCTTAAGTTGGTATTTATCTACAAGCATCATCTTCCGTAGTCCATCATGGCTGTAAAAACATTGCTTCAGCAAGCCTATCTTTCTCAAAGGCAACCCAGCGCATTTTGCAAAGGCACGCGTTTCACAAGAAGTCCTCCCTGGGAGCCTGTAGCCACCCTGGTCCTTCCAGCCTCCATGGGCTGTGAGACAAGCAGATGCTCTGCAAGAAAACACCTCCATGACTCCCCTGATCTCCATGACACCTTCCCATCCTCCCTCCCCTAAGCTAAACCATGAAGCCATGGGGAGCAGGGAAGGGATCGCTGCTTGCAGCACCACCAGGTTATCAGGACAGCCATACGGACACCTGGCTCTACGTCATTTTTTTCTGGTTTCTTTGAGTTGACGTCTCCCAGCGCCTGAGCGAGATGGCCCTTGGCCACAGGCCAGCTGGCAGAGCCTCAACCCGGACAGGACAGTCAACGCGGGTAAGCAGGAGGAAGTATTTGGGAGAGCTGATGACAAGTAGGACTGTGCCTTGGAGGTAGGGCACATGTCCACTCGCTATGCTACTGACTTGGACTCATCCTTAATCCCGGATTCCCATCATCGCTGACAGGGGACTTGTTCTTGGGCAGATGCAGATGACCAAGGCACAGCTCTGATGACATCAGAAAGTGTCTTGCTACAGTCAAAAATTGTGAGTGACCTCTCTATTCCTCTCCCAGTGCCATCAGACTGTATGGGAGTGTGGTGCAAACCCAGATGTTCCTGTAACCTGCTTTTACCGAGTTATTTATATGCATGTAATATTTGACGTTTCCTGTTCTATTAAAGGGCTTCAGGTCCCCAAGACATTTTCAAAGCCGTAAAGCAGTGATGGTCATAGGAGCTCCTGGAGCATCCCAGACAGGGTCTCCATGCCAGGAGTGGCGTGCGTGGAAAAGCAGCGCCAGGAGAGCAGTGCAGGAGCAGGAGGGAGGGGTGGGAGTTGCTCTGCGATATCTTGACAATTTAATGCACTGAGATAAAAATTTGTGCTTCTATAGGACGGCTGTCCAGACTCGCAGGGAAGAGATTTGGCACCCGCTGAGCACCTATATGAATCAACCTTAAACTGCGTCTGTGGGAAGTCGCTTGTTCATATGGTTTAAATAACCCTTCCTTTGCCGGGTAAGGATCCCCAGCGTTGCAGCCGAGCTCAGCTGATGGCCCATCTGGCAAAAAGAGCTGGACCAGATCTGAGCCAAACCCACAGATATTTTTTACCCCTACAATATATCTAGGGCTGCTGGCCAGTGGGGACAGAGCTGCCATCAAATCCCAGGTCTCTTAGATCTTCCAAAATCAGATGAGAGAGATCTCCAGGATGAGGGAAACGTCTCATGTGGTCTCGGTTCCTCAGCCGACTGACAGAGATTCCCAGCCCAGAGAGCACGGGGAGGGCAAAATACGGCATGGAGAAGGAATCAGGATCAAAATGCATCTGGGAAGTTTGTTGTTTGAAAGACCACATCCTATGAAAGGCTCGTGCAGTCGGGACAGGGCTGCTGCAGAAATAGCACAGAGGGAGGAGCAGGACTTCCACATCCCTTCTTGGCAGCCTCATACCTTCTTCCCAAACAAATGTGCCCAATTTCTCTCTCTGCTTATCAGAATTTCCTCTCCCTCCAGCCGGATCTGAAATAGCAAGGGATTTCGAAGAGCAAGTTTGGCCTCAGCAGAAATGCTATTTTTCCAAGCTGCCACAAGGTGCCAGCATTTCAGAGTGTTACCGTGTTGGGAGCCAGACGCGGGGGGGGGGGCCCAGCTGGGGGAGGACCTGCAGCATGGGCTGAACCCCCTTCTGCTCCACCAGCTCCCCTCCAGCCTGCCCAGGCTTGTCATGGAGCCCCTTATCTCCCCATGGGTTATGTTTGTTAGAGGGCAAAGATGGGGAAGGTGGAGGAAAGCATCTTCATGGGGAGGTGGAAATCGTGACTGTCTAGGGTGCAGGCAACGGCTGGTTCACCAGCTTTGGGGCTGCATCAGCCCATCGCTACGCTGTTATGGGGCACATCCTGGTGGTCACTGATGTGAGAAAGGGCACCCTGTGCCCGTGAGGACCACAGCTTCTCCGGCAGGGCTGAGGGCCGCCTCTTTCCATGCTCGAGGGAAACATCACCCTTCTCCCAGACTGTGCAAATGCTGCTGCTGGACCTCCTCATCAGC
>NW_009260185.1:1263652-1269756 GCF_000687185.1 Egretta garzetta
GAGAGGAGAGGTACAGGAAAGCAAAAAAAAAAAAAACAAAACCCGAACCACAACAAAACCAAACTCCCAGCAGCATGGAGAAGAGAGGGGACCAGGGGAGCGGCGGGGGGGGGGGGGGGGGCCCAGCTGGGGGAGGACCTGCAGCATGGGCTGAACCCCCTTCTGCTCCACCAGCTCCCCTCCAGCCTGCCCAGGCTTGTCATGGAGCCCCTTATCTCCCCATGGGTTATGTTTGTTAGAGGGCAAAGATGGGGAAGGTGGAGGAAAGCATCTTCATGGGGAGGTGGAAATCGTGACTGTCTAGGGTGCAGGCAACGGCTGGTTCACCAGCTTTGGGGCTGCATCAGCCCATCGCTACGCTGTTATGGGGCACATCCTGGTGGTCACTGATGTGAGAAAGGGCACCCTGTGCCCGTGAGGACCACAGCTTCTCCGGCAGGGCTGAGGGCCGCCTCTTTCCATGCTCAAGGGAAACATCACCCTTCTCCCGGACTGTGCAAATGCTGCTGCTGGACCTCTTCATCAGCATCTGCAGGCACTTTGCAGTAGGAGATTTCCCTCTCACTTCCCCAAACTGAGAGAAAGACGATGCAGTTCTCCATTTTCTTGTATCCGTTATCACTGCTGCTCGGGGACGTGCCCCAGGCCAGCCCTGGGGAGCTCACAGCTCTCTTTCAGTTCTGTTCGTGCTCCGTTTGACTGACTGCCCTCCACCCTATGCCCTCTATCAGGTCCCAGCTTGAGAAGAATGACTTTGTGGACCTGGTAGTGCTTCAGGAGTCACTGCCCTGGGGCACATGGAGCCTCTTTGGTGTCCCCTAAATCTTCAGTGACAGTGCCACTGAGAAGGAGCATTTGATGGGGCTTTTCCAACTCAGCTGAGTCATGGAAAGACATACAAGAAATCTAGCTTCTCCATCATGCTGATAACCTTCTGACCCCCTGCTAGCTTGCTGGCAGTCCCCTGCAAGCCTTGGATAATTCCTCTAATCCTCCATACATCCCAATCCCCAGATGGGCACTAACGGAGTCCATCCCTCTGCACAAAGCCTGGGAGATGGGGTGCAGCAACCTGCCATGGCAGCTGAACCCCTCGGTGGCTCCATGTTTCTTCCGTAACACCTTAAAAGCAGCATCCACAGCAGCCGATGAGCCGCAAGGCATCCCCTCGGCATCCCCCAAGAGCTCTCTCTAAAATAAGATCCAGCAGTCCTGATTCACAGCCCCTCCCCAACCCCCCAACCATTCCCCTGGAGATGGGGAGATGGGAGAAATAACACATTTGTTCCCATAAAAATGTATTTCTTTCCCTTCTGGCTCTTTTCATGGATCTTCTTTCCCACAGAGAGGGAAAAAGAAGATAATTGAAGTTGATGGGTAATATGGTAAAAACACAAATCCCTTTTTGGTTTCAGGTAAGGCAGAGCAGCCAGCTGGTTTGGAGCTTTATTATTAAGACCACAACACGGAAGGACAATTTTGCTTGGGAATACGCCTTGGCAATCATGAAATGCCTCACCTCGCTGCAGCCAATCTGTATTGATGTCAGCAGAGCAACCTCAATTTTCACAACCCAATCCCAGGCCAAGGACTCCTGTACCTTGAAACACTTTTTACGCTTTCCAGTCTTCCAGCATTCTGCTTTCTGCGGCTCCGCAGAGGTGTCGGTTAAATTTCCTGTTTCACTTCTGGAGCAGCGAGCCGCAGCTTTATCAGTGAATATTTAGCGCGACAGACCCTGCTTCCAGACAATACTGTCTCCATAAAAGAGAGCTGTGAAAACGGTGCTATAGAGTAATTACTTTCCTGCTCACCGCAGGCCGGCAGTTCAAAACCACAGCTGGAGAGCTGACAGTGTGGGCTCTTGCGACAGACGGGGGATGCTCATAAACGGAGCTTGTCCAGAACGTGTGCATGGCCTTTTTTTTTTTTTTTGTTCCCCACACACATATAAAATGGACTTCTCAGCTCAAAAGTGGAAAAGCAAATGTTTTACCTTCTGCCCCCAATTTATTTTTGTTAAAGAAGGGATTATCTCTTTCCTTCAAATAGCTAAAAAATATTGATTTGTAGTTTCCTAGTAATATTTCCGTTCTACAGCTGAGGCAAGTCTGTGAAATCTTTTCACTTAGAAAATGAAATAGCATTTTATCATTACCTTTCTTCAGGGACATCTTTACGTGTGACTTATTACGTGGCACTTAAAGCATGTTAGAGAGGCGCTTTCCCTAGGTCACGAAGCAGAGCCCCACCAAAGCCAGACCTCAGACCTAACCCTGTCGATTACTCATCTCCTTCTGTACCGCGCCTCAAAACTGGGCTTCCTGGCACTGGGAAATACTGGAGGTCACCCAGTTTAACTGGGGCCATGGTGGGAGAGCCAGGGACGGCGTGCTGCCAGCCACAGAGACAGAGACATTCCGGGTCCTTTCTCCACTGCTGTCACTAACATCATGCGGAAAAGCCTGAAAAATAAGCATGCCGTTGCCAGATGTTTGGAACATCTGGTCAGGCCAATAAAGCAAAAACAACAACAAAAAATAACTGTGGAAATAAAAAAAAAGGGGGAAAGAAGGCGGATTCATGAAGCCTGCAGGTTGCAGCTTTCTTTTTGACGTGATGCGATGGGGCTTTCTGCAAAAACCTTGTGGCGACGCAGGTGTGAGCAAAATCCCTGCTCCCAGGGAAAAGCACTCACATCCCCGGTCACCAAGCCATGAAAGCCGGGGGGATGTGGACATCCACCTCCCAAGGGCAACCCCATGGAGATCTGTAGCCCTCCTGCTGTATGGGTGCCTCTGATGGACGTTTATGGCCTGTTTCATCTGCACATGACATAATCTTTACTGTATTTATAGCATCCCTGGGTGGTAAGGAAGTGTTCTCATTCCCCTTCTGCAAACTCATCCCAAAGTGCAAACAGGCACCACGACGGGCTGCGGTCAGGACTCCGCAGCTCCACGGAGATGAAATTTGGGAAGTCAACAGGAGCAAGGGGCCGCAAGGGCATTCATGGCTCCTGGCGCAGCCCCTTGCCCAAGATCACCCACGAAGAGCATGCAGGAACGGAAACCCAAGTCTTTCAAGCCAAGACTTGAGTCCTTGCTTGGATGATCTTCACTTGGTGGTCTGAGCGTAAGCCAATACCGTGGGGTGTCCTTGGATCTGCAGACAGCCCAGCCCAGAAACGCTGCTGCATTAGCATACCTAAAAAGGACAAATGCCCATTTTGGAGGGCAGGAGGCCACGTGCTTGCAGAAAGGGAAGCTTGTTGGGTTACACCAGTGTCCCTAGGCTGGTGCAATCCCGCGTGGGGACATCATGATCTGGTTTTCTGCTCTGGTTAACCTCAGCCGTACCAAAGTGGGGCCAGTTCTCAGCTTACACCCAGTGCTCCTGTCTACCTCTGCATTGCTTTAATGTCATTGATTTAAGCTCAGACACTGAGCTCTCCAGGTGTAAACCCATGGAAAAACATTTGTCGTTTCCCTTTGCAAGTCAACGACAGGTCCAAGGACATCAGACCCCAACCTGGCCCGTGCCTCCAAGTGCTCACAGCAGCCCTGGCTGCACGATGGGCCTGACTCTGCTTACAATTTTCATGCCAGGGCAAGTGTGTGCTTAAAGAAAAACCAGTAATCACAGCTGAAAGCTTGTGACTGGGTCTGGATCATCCTGCGTGACGTTCATACCTTGGTTGAGCTTTCAGATCTGCTCGTCTGTGCACCGTGCTGTGATGCTGGAGGCAGACAGCGAGATATTTTGTCTTGCTTGCTCTAAGCCTTGTTGCAGCTGAGAGTTGAACCCGATCCTGCAACCCTGCTCAAAGCAGCTGCCCCTGCTGCGTCCCACCAAGAGCGTGACCGTCATCCCACTCCTCCTGGCTGGGGACAGGGATCCTTGGGAGCAAAGCCAAGGGACAGCATGCCACAAGAGGGCACTTTCACCTCCCAGACACCGCTGCGGTAGGTTTTACATATGTAAGTATACAGATATAAATATATATATATATATATATATATAAAGGCTGAAGTCAGGAGAAATGAATCATTTGGCAGAGGTGGAGCTCCAGTTTGGTGACAGGCGCTGGCTTGCAAGCAGGCCTCCTGGCGAGACCGGGAACCGGCGGTGCGAATAAAAACACCTCTGACGGTGGCCGGCTGTCAGATAGAGAAGCCGGCAGGTCTTGGGCTGCGCGTCCCAGCAGCCGGGAGCCAGGGAGCACGACGGGTTGCAGCGGTGACCTCAGTAGGCAATAGAAAGGCAATAGCAGTCTTGCTTCCAAGTTAAATAAAGACAGATATTCCACTCGGTGCCTTTCAACCACCCTTTCGGGAGCCTGCCTATGCTCATTCCTCCACAGTCATTTAAGAAAGGCCTAGGCAGAAATGCAGAGAGATTTTTCTACGCCAGAAAACCTGGTTTACTTGCTACCTCTGTCCAGGTTTGAGCTCTACCCTCTGCATCATTTAATTCCCCTGCAGCAAGGGGTTAAGTAAAATAAATAAGGAAAATAAGAGCTCTAAAGCTGAGGAAGCAGAAACTGGCTTCTTTGCACAAATAACATTTCTTGCTCTGGATGGTGCTGTCCTCTCTCTGGCCAGCATGGGCAGCTTCAGCATCCTTCGCCTTGGCTGCCAAGGTTGCTTGCCTCCAACTGGGTCCATCTCATATTGCCCAGCCAAGCGGAAAATACCATGATGTATATCTTTCCTTGGCAATTTTGAGATGCATCAGGGCAGTGAATAATCTCAGGCCTCAAAAACTGGAAATGTTTCTGTGCCTTGTGAAACTACCATGGGTGAAAGGAGGTTTCTGACTAAGGCAGAGAATAGCAAGGTCCTGGCCTCAATGAAAATATTCGCCGGTATTTCCACGTGCCACCAAGTGCAGCGGTTTTCTCCAGGTGACATTGTATTTTCTTCGATATGAAGAAAAATGCAACTAATTACAGAGGAACTGGCTGTGCCCTTGTGCAGGGGCAGGACCATCCGTGGAGCTGGGGTGGTCTTCATGACCTCGGCAGGTGATCAGAATTTAGCAGATAAAAAGTGCATACGTGGGGTGGGGAAATTTAAAAACAAAAGAGCTGTGATACCAGTTATGCTTTACACTGGGAAATCTGGGATTTTGAAATATTTCAGGTAGCTTCCAGCCAGCTCAGTTGGAAGCGATGGCCATTTTTCTGCTGCAGACGGGGTAACGAGGACGTCCAGGCTCCACAAGCTTGTGGCGTAGCCGAAATTACCACTTTCCAAATCGGCCAGCAATCCCAGCACCCAGCACAAGGGACTTTTTAGTGTCAGGAGCCCCTTCACAGGCACATATAGCACTTGTGGTATGCAAGTCAATTCATGGTAATGGGTCTACCCATGGCAAGTGGTGGCACCCGCTCCTGACCCAACTTGTGCCTAGACTCTCATGGGACCCCCAGAGTAAGTGGTCTGGCTGTTACTTTTCATAGTGTGTTAAGTAACAGGAATAATTCGCCCTCCTCCAGCTACTCAGCTTGTGACGTGGCCGTCTGCCCAGAGACAACGTTTCTGCTGGGTGAGGAGGTGTTTTGGATGGCGAGCTTTCTAGCATAAGGCTTGTCTTTCTCAGGAGTTGAGGAGACACGCAGAGCACGCTGGAAACTTTAATAAGCACCACAGTAAATCCTCAGAGGATCTGATTTTATTCCAGGACAAAATCTGGGGCATGGCTTTGGAGAGGAATGGAAAGAATTCCCCCCCTTGGAGGCAAAGCTGCGACATTTCGCGGTGTCACCCTCTCCTGGAGAGGGACGATCACCGCGTTGCTTTACAGGCTGCTCATGCGAAATGTCATGCTGGCGAATGTAAATCTCCACCCTAGGTGACATCACGGCTGTCTCTATAATTACCAGGCAGATATAGCCTGGGCAAGAAGCCTATACACAGAATCACAGAATCGCAAGGGTTGGGAGGGACCTCGAGAGCTCACCCAGTCCCACCCCCCTGCTCAAGCAGGCTCTCCCAGAGCAGGGGGCACAGGACAGCAGCCAGGTGGGGGTTGAAGATCTCCAGAGAAGGAGACTCCACAGCCCCCCTGGGCAGCCTGGGCCAGGGCTCGGGCACCCTCCA